>NC_048307.1:74903020-75005520 GCF_013100865.1 Trachemys scripta elegans | reverse complement strand
TCACAGAGGTGGAAACTGATGCACATGGGTCTCAGCTACACTAAGAAATTTACAACCTGGCTCACAGTGCTGATGCGGCTCACTGGTGTTTCCCACTGTAGTAGCAGTTAGAGAGATTAAGTGACTTGCCCAAACACACACAACAGCTTATTGGCAGCATTGGGGTCTAGATGTTTGACCGCTCCCCTGATCTGACAATTAGATGCACTGGCTTTAAGCCAGTGTTTCTCAAACTGGGGCCGCCGCTTGTGTAGGGAAATCCCCTGGCGGGACGGGCCAGTTTGTTTACCTGCCCCGTCCGCAGGTCTGGCCGATCGCAGCTCCCATTGGCCTCAGATCGCTGCTCCAGGCCAATGGGGGCTGCGGGAAGCGACGCGGGCTGAGGGACGTACTGGCCGCCACTTACAGCAGCTCCCATTGGCCTGCAGCGGCAAACCGCGGCCAGTGGGAGCTGCGATTGGACGGACCTGTGGACGGGGCAGGTAAACAAACCGGCCCGGCCCACCAGGGGCTTTCCCTATACAAGTGGCGGCCCCAGTTTGAGAAACACTGCTTTAAGCACTGTTGTTGGAAGGAGATCTGATATACCCTAAATTAGCTAGTATGTTTAATTCTGAAGACAGTTTCCGGAGGCCATATGTGACAAGGATTTGATTATTTATTTCTGTAGCCCCTAGGAGCCCCAGTCATGGACCACGACCCCATTATCTTAGGCACTGTACAAACACAGAAAAAAAAAGACAGTCAGGATGCACTGCAATCAGTGACACACTACCATATACTTTGGGCCATATCCCAACACCAAATACGCTGGGCCAGCTGGGGTAAATTACCATAACTCCATGGAAATTAATTGAGCTAAGCCAATTTGCACCAACTGAGGATCTAGCCCAGTATGTATTTCTGAGACCTCATCTTTGATACACATGCATTTCTCTCTATGATCCAATAGATTGGACATTAGTCTCACAATCAGGAGATCTGGGGCCTGTTCTTCTCAGCTTGGCCACCGACCTGCTCTGTGACTTTGGGTAAACTATTCACCTCCGAGTTCAATGGCGTAATGCTCCTTACTCTCTTTTGTAAAGTTGCTATGAGATCTATGGCTGAAAATTGCTAGCAATGGCTGGCTCCAGGCACCAACTAAGGAAGCAGGTTCTTGGGGCAGCCAATACAAGGGGCGTCACTCTGTCCGATATTGGGGCAGCCCGTCCAGGTCTTCGGCAGGAATTTGGCGGTGGGTCCCTTGGTCCCTCTCTTCCTCTTTGAGCTGCCACCTAAGAGGAAGAGAGGGAGTGGAGGACCCACCGCCGAACTGCCGCCGAAGAATGAAGCGGCGCGATTGAGCTGCCGCCAAAGTGCCACCGATCAACTTTTTGTTGTTTGTTTTTTCCGCCGCTTCGGGCGGCAGTAAACCTGGAGCCGGCCCTGGGCACGTCGCTTCTTTCTCTAATTAAACACCCAGGGGAATAAAGTAAATTGGGAGTGGGACGTGATCTGAAAAAAAAAAGCTTTCCTCTCCAACATCTGACTTTAACACCTACATCCCGAGACACTGACCCAAACTCTCCAAAGTGGCAGAAACATCCATATGACTCACTAGACCAATAGCTGAGACTGACAGACAGTGGGACAGAGGGGAAAGAACTCTGGTTAAGACTTAGGTACTTTGCTGGGCCCCTGGGGAATGCAAGTCTTATGTACAGTATATGCTTTTTAAAGAATGTCTTTACAACAGAGCTGACACAAAAGAACTATCAGGGAAAATTCATTTATCATAGACAGTAAATGAATTTTCCCAATGGTGGCTCTTTTGGTGCAGTATGAGTCAGCTCTATAGTAACAAAATCAATCTAAAATATCTCCTCTGAAAAAAATATATAAATATTTATTACCATCTCATAACTTGTATGGCTAGAATATACATATTAAATCATCTCTCTCTCTCTCTCTCTCTAAGAGTCAGTTTCACATAATTCTGATGTAAGCCAAAGAGCCTTGAATCCAAAATCCTGGTACAAATCCCCTCCATGAAAAAAATACAACCAAATGTTTCCTCAGACGCAAACAATGAGCTATGTGCATAGCAGTGATTGGAAATCAAATATGGGCCAAAGGAGAACCCTGTCTTTGTCCACGTGGCTGTTCGCATCTTGACAGCTGGAATTTACATGGCTCCGTTTTCAATAAACTAGCCAGCCTTTGCTGCATTCCAACACCAGCAACACAATAGTGGCACAGAAGCAAACTGACACATTACACACAGGCCAGCTGTCCTTTACGTTTACTGCATCCCTTCCTTTTCCTCCAAATGTGAGCTCTCACATTTTTTGTTTTTTACAATAATGATGTAAGGGATTACTGAGAATTAAGGCATATGTATATTTTTTCCTTTTTGTGAGATGTCTTATTCCTATTCCAACCGTGGAGAAATTACAAAGGTCTCCTCTTGGACATAGGTTGTGTCGCTCATGGAGGTAATCACAGAAGGACCCTCTCTTCGTAGTGTATTTGTACAGTGCCTAGCACAATGGGGTGCTGGTCCTTGACTGGGGCTCCAAGGTTCCAGGATAATAATAATAATTAATAAAGTATAAAATGCCTTCTACTAATGGTCTATGCTTTGTTCAGGGATGGGCTTGATCTGAAACTCATTGAAGTCAATGGGAATCTTTGACCCCTCTGCTGCAAACTTAAACACGTGCGTAACTTTACCCAGGGCTGTCACCCCTTTGGTTTCAGTGGGATTACTCACATGAATAAAGTTACTCACTCGAGTAAATATATTCAGAAGCAAGGCCATATTCTTTGACACATGACATGCACAATAGCTACCTGAACCCACATGACTCTCCAAAGACTGTGTCAAAATCTCTCTCCCCATGTATTTATAGAAAACATGCCTGTTTGCTGTGTGATAAATTATCTAGTTATCTGACCCCAGCCCATTTGGGGGGATTTGCACTCCATCAAGAGCAAAGAAGGCTCCACCTGTGTACAATGAAAGATTGGCCAGGTAGAAATCCAAACCTGATCCACATTTTTCCAAGTGGTCTCTATAACACAGAGAACTAAAGTCTCTGATCCAAACACCCTCTGGCTATTCTAGGTGGAAAGGAGTGCTCAAAAACTGGATCTGAATTTTGTGGCTTGAGCCCTTCTCTAGTTCATTTAAATTTTAAAAGATCTTTTTTTGCTGGGTGAATCTTATTCCGAGTTATTTAGTTTTTCAGAAACATGAAGCTTGGGGAGAAAATGTTTTTTTTTTTTTTAAAAACCAACGGCCATAAATGATGCATTTATTTATAAAGCACTTCCAAAATCTTTACAATGAATGGAGGAACATCTGCTTAGTAAATGACCCCCACACAGAGCATGCTCCTTAAAATGGTACACAAAACAACATTGTAGGAATCAGCAACCCTGAATTTATTAGCCTTTCATCTTCACCACTAGGAGGCAGGCTGTTTTTCTTTTCCTGAACTGACTGCTAGGCAAAAACGATCACATCACTGCAACACTGAAAGCACTTCAAAAAGATTCAGATGTTTAACTGTTGTACGAGTGATCATACATTCATATTGGGCTGCAGGCCAAAAAAGAAAAAAAAGAAGGGGGAAAAAAAGGCAAGAGAATTCAGCACTTTATAGCATTTCAGCAGCAAGTCTACCTTAGAGCAAAACACTCTTCAGTGACAAATTTCAAAGGCCTTATGTATGGTATTTTCATGAAAAGCAGAAGACCCTAAATGTATTTGTTTAACTGGAAGCAATTTTCCTTACAGAACAGGGGGCTTCTGTAGTTCACCTCATTTATTGTGCCGCTACAAATTTTGATTTCTTTTTCTAGTGCCATGAGATCTAGACTATAGGTGTGAGGGTTTTTTATTTTTAGTTTTATTATTATTTTTATTTGTTTTTGAATGCCAACAGGAATGTTTGCAAATAATATCACTGCCACCTTTGGTAGCTCCCAGGGGAATACTTTTTGGAGAATGGTTATTGTGTACTGACAACCAAAAAAAAAGATCACAAGAGAGCACTTTGTTTCAAAGGCAATCAAAAGGCAAGAGATGTAGAAATAGTGTCACTTCCTACCAAACACCACCTTAGGCCTTGTCTACACCACCACGGTAAATCGACCTAAGTTACGCTACTCCAGCTACGCTCTCCCATCGACTTACCTTAATCTTCTCGTTCTAGTTAGGATGACCAGATAGCAAATGTGAAAAATTGGGACGGGAGGTGGGGAGGTAATAGGAGCCTATATAAGAAAAAGACCCCAAAATCGGGACTCTCCCTATAACAGGAGTCGGCAACGTTTGGCATGCGGCTCACCAGGGTAAGCACTCTGGCGGGCCGGGCCAGTTTTATTTACCTGCTGACGCGGCAGGTTCAGCCGATCGCGGCCCCCACTGGTCACGGTTCGCTGTCCCGGGCCAATGGGGGCGGCAAGAAGCGGCGCGGGCAAGCGATGTGCTGGCCGCGGCTTCTCGCCATCCCCTTTGGCCTGGGACGGCAAACTGCGGCCAGTGGGGGCCGTGATCGGCTGAACCTGCCGCGTCAGCAGGTAAATAAAACTGGCCCGGCTCGCCAGGGTGCTTACCCTGGTGAGCCGCATGCCAAACGTTGCTGACCCCTGCCCTATAAAATCGGGACATCTGGTCACCCTAGTTCCAGTGGAGTACCAAAGTCGACCGGAGAGCGCTCTGCTGTTGATTTAGTAGGTCTTCACTAGGCCCGCTAAATCGACCCCTGCTGCGTCGATCCCTGGTAAGTGTAGACATGGCCTTAGGATGAGTCAGATGGACAGATGGAAATGATTTCATACATTGTATGATGGTGCATATTGGGATAGATCATCACATTTGAAGAGAAAAAAAGATCCAATAATTGGGAAGTTAAATTCTTTAAAAAATAATATAAAATGAAAAATTAGAAAATAGAAAATACAACAAAAACTAGATCTATCTATCTTAGGGTTTTATACCCCTATCCATTTCCAGAGTATCTGAGCATGTTCCACATAAACTCAAGAGCAATAGAAAAGTCTCTAGTGGACTTCATGCCGTCTCTGGCACGTCTCTCTTTTCAGGGTAAAAAAATCTCCTTGGGGTTGTTTTTTGTTTTTGATTTTTGTGGTTGGTAAAAGTAAAAGGGAACTCAGCATTGTGAGTGTCATTCTTATGCTGCGAAGGTTTTTTATTGAATAGATAATATCATAAAACAAAAGAACAGGACCTGATCCTGTATTCATTCAGCTTCAGGAACTCCCATCAACTTCAAGGGCTCTGTTGCATGTGAACTGGCGGTATGTTTGAGAATTTCATGCATAAGCAGCTACAGGATAGCAAGTTCTAGCTAGAGCCTTAGGCCCAACTCAAACATTCAAAAATCAGGAAATACTCAAGCCACAAAAAAATCAAGAGATTAAAAGAATACATTTTGTGTCCTTTTATTTTCCCCTCTGGGTTTTGAGCCTTCAGAGTTTTCACCTTGAAGATGAAGGCTAGAAATGTGCTTTTCTTTGTTAATGGCAGCTGAGGTGCTCATGTAATCACATGACTCAGGGAGCTGGAGCTTTAAGGAAAAATATTGTGAGAGTGGGCAACAGTAGTAATTACCAATACGAGTCTGACTGCAATAGGAGGAAGGAGCAATATCCCCTTATATTTTCTTTCAGAGAGCTGGGGGAAATCTGGGGCAAAGGGACAAATAAGAGATACTGAACATTCACACAAATAAGACCAGTGATTGTGATTCAGTGTTACAATTCCCTATTCATGACTATTAAGACAGCTGAGATGTTGCTCACATCAGTGTCCAGGAGAAGATCATTTTTGTGCAAACACTTTAGTTCACGATCAGACGTGTTTACACAAGATCGCATTGCTCAGCCAATCACATATAGTCACACGAGAAACAGCAAATTTAGGAGGTCATCTACTTAGGAGGCAGAAATGGTACCATATCATTTCAATGTCCAGTCATGCAGCTTGAACAGCAAATACAACAAACCTTTGTCAAACCATTGATAGACTGAAATTTGCTCTCTGAAAGCATTTGTAGAACAATTCTGAATAACAAAAATAACAAAAAAATCACAGGGCTAGATCTTGCCATGCTCAGTGAGGTCGAGTAGCGCCCTATTCTGCAGTAGTCCCAGAGTAAGATGCGACTCAGCGTGAGCAAAGGTGACAGGCGCTAGCACACAACAATCTGTAAACAGAAAAACACACCAACAGGACTCAATTTGTGGAACCAATATTTTCCTGCAGATAGCCTATCAGCCCTCTTTGGCTTTATTTTCATTAAAATCCTCAACATGCAAAGACGATTTAAAAACACAGACTGCCGTGCCTGGGGTTTAGTTGTCATCATCCTCACTTTATACTTTGTTTTCAAGTACAATACTGTGTTCTAATTAGAGATGGATATGGGGAGCGGGGGGCACATCTTTCTTTTAGCAGCAGGAGTGTTATTTGATATGTATCAATATTTCCCGTCAGCACCAACAATGTGAGAGACAGACACAGGCCTCGCGTTACCTTTAGCCTGCAAAATATTGTTTGCTTAAGTCAGCTCACTCCAGGTCTTTTTATGCTGCCTGACAGTTGATTGGGAGAAGGCCCACTAACTTTCTTAAAGTGTGCAGCCATCCATTTGGTCAGAGCTGAGGGTTCCACATGAAGTCCTCTTTAGATAAATTCATACTTGCGCAGGGTGATTACCCTTGTAGCCCTGCCGCTTCACTTGTCTTAAAAGCAGGACGTCCTCGATCAATGAGAGGGCTGAGGTAGTCTTCTATTAACCGGCAAGTCTTCAGTCTCCCAGGCCTTGTGAAGACGTAGCCAAAAAAGAAACTCTTTTGTTCCCTTCCCCCCACTTCCGAAGATGACAGGATGAGCTTGACATCCTAATCCTCGAGGCTTGGCTTGGTTACTGAAAGGCTCAAGCAGTGTCAAAGGAACCAGCTGATAACAGTCTTCATGCCAAACCGAACAACTTCATTCCAACAAGAAACTTTCACATTAAATTTCCCCCAGCTTCCACTCCCTTTTACAAAGAGATGAGACTTCTCTGCTGCAAAACAGAATGAAACCAAACCAAACCCTCTACGCAGTAACTGCTGTACAAAGCCAACTGGGACATGGTCAAATTAGAGTATTATTATTACCTAGGGGACGTTAGAAATAAAGTTTGTTACTGGCAGTTCCTGTTTCTGTAAAGACTTGTTAATAGCTGAAATTTAAAGGGTGTCGTTCATTCAGCAAAACGTTATTTTTTCTAAGCAGTCACCGTGTTCTCACCTGCTGCTGCTGCTCCTGACAGCTGCAGAAGTTTGAATGAGGCTGTGTTGTTGTTGCTGAACGTTAGCATTTTGGATGTGGGTTGGGGTTATTGATTCTCACTCAGGGGAGCTAGCTTTTCTTTGTGCCCAGGCTGTTCGGAGGCTGTTGCACTGCCACAGCTGAGAGGTGTTTCAGGTTTATTTGGCTGTTATGAATTTGTTTTTAAATGATCCTAATAGGTTAGAGTTCAAAGGGGCTTTGGGACTGCAGTAAATACAGAGGTGGAAGTAGGAATAAGGCCCAGATCAGAGCTCTCTGCAATACAAGGAGAGAGAATATTTTCTGTTACACACAAGCCCTTCATCTGCATTAGACAGAGTGGGCCAGATCCTGCCCTTGCTTAGGGTACAGCTAAACTGTAACTAGGAGCAACCCTGGGTGGACAGACTCACACTGGTCGGGCTCAAAATAGCACACTCAAAATAGTAGTGTGGAGACGGCAGCTTGGGCTCTCAAGCCCATCTAATCCCATGGGTCTGAGCTTGTGTGCCTGGCATGAGCCTTCACCAGAACTGCAATGTCCACACAGTTATTTTTAGCATGCCAGCTGGAGTCCCACTGTCCTGAGTCTGTCTGTCCAGGCTGAGAGCCTCACTCCCTGGCTACAGTGTAGACATACCTTCAGGCCCCAGTCCTACTCCCCTTAACATCAGTGATGCAGCCTCAGAACCTTTGTAAATCTGGAATAACTCTTTTGTGGACTATCCTCGATTTACACTGTGATGTTGTAAATCTGGATTAACTCCATTGTGGACTATCCTGGATTTACACTGTGATGTGATCGAGAGCAGAATTTGTCTCAGCAGAAGTTTATATAATTGATGTAACCTCCATCCAGGTTATTTATGCTCTGTGGCAGGGTGACTCTTCCATTCTCTAATCTTATTTTTAAAAAATCCTGCAAGGAACTGACAATTAAACAAAAAATATATACTTTTCATTTTTTAAAATTCCACGTCTTCCCTGAGGTTGCTCTGCTAGTTAGGATTTCAGGGGAATTGCAAAAAGCAGGGGTGACATGCATTATCTTTTGGCCCGAGTAATGTCTGCAGGAAATATTTTGCAACAGATCCAATATTAAATGGCATCTAAGTTTGCTAATCAAAACAGCAACATGTCCTATTTCAAAATCAGTATAATCGTAGGAAATGGAGATGGAAAAAACTTGACATGTTATGTCTGTCTGTGCGGATTTATAGGTGTATATGTGTACACACACACATACACACACACACACAGACACACATACGAGTAATTGTATATAATATGAATGGTTACATCTGCCTATAGTTTTATTATAGGCAATTAGGTATGTAATCTAATTCTAAAATGAGCTATAAATACTGAACAGCTGATATGTATGTGTTATATAAATGTAAGCACCTGGCAATACTTCATACTCATAGGACCATGGGGGTCTACCAAGTCTTAAATGTGTAACATGCAGAGCTTTTAAAATGCATCACAAGCAATGAAAAGATAGAGCAGAAGGAAGCTTGAAATGCTCCCCGATATTCAAGTTTCTTGTATCTTTGCTTTCCAGGTTCAGCCTTTCTGATCTCACTAATTTTCACAGTGACTGGTAGTCACTTGATGTAGTAGCATTGTCTAGTGATTATTGCACATGATTGGGAGTCAGGAGTTTGGGGTACTCTTCTCTGATCGGCCACAGACTCCTTGTATGACTGTGAGTCACTTAGTCTCTCTGTGCCTCAGTTTATCCATCTTCAAAATGGGGATTGTAATAGTGACCTGCCACATAAGGTGAGGCGGGGGATGTTTTCATTCATTAACATTTGCAAAGCACTTTATGATCCTGAGATGGGGGGGGGGTGATACAGAAAAGCTGTAATGAAGTGCAATGGACTCTGAAGTATAGTCAAATCTGGTGCAGAAAACAGGGTGGCTGCATTTTGAAAGCGTTCCTCTCCCTGGAACGGTCATATCCAAGAGGAGCATCAACCTCAACAAATAAACATCAGCAGCTGCAGAGAATGCTACTAAGGACGTCGCCAAAAACAGCAAGAATTTGACTTGCTCAGCCAACTTGGATTTTCTCAGCATAAGAGAGGGGAAAGGGAAAGGTCCGGCTTTGGCTGAGTTGGCTTGCATGAGCAAAGCCAAATTGCCTGAGTAAAGTCCTGTGGGATCATGCCCAGGAGTTGCAGCCATCTGTAAATTTCTCAATTGGCCGAGGCTTCTTCATCCTTCGTTCCTAACAATCCCCTCCCCTCCCTCCCTCCCAACCTCCCTGGGTCCCCAACCCACCCACCCACCCACCCCTCTCTCCTTGGACACTTTTGTTTTATTTACGAATATGTTGCCGGAATTCAAATGAGTTATCTATTCTGTGGCCGCGTCACTTTCCCACAGAAGGCTAGGCCTTGCCTGATGCAGGGTCCAGCAGAAACAGAGAGGAAAGAAAAGGAAAAAGCAAAAGAATTCTTTTCAGCTCTTTTATTTTATTTTATTTTATTTTATTTTATTTTTTTCTGTTGCACTCGCTGCTCTCGTCTCTCCCACCCCCAGATCCCCTCCCAGTCCCTTGGTCCCACTTTAGCCCCCTTTATGTTACACGATTGCTCAAACTGAAGTCCAGGAGGGTTCTATAGGCAATGCATATGATCCCTGGGAGAAAAAAAGCCCCCAACAAGCTATACAGCAGATGTATAACGTTATATGGTCAAACTGGCAAACACAAAAGCCGAAAAACAAAGGAGGTGAATTAGGGAGAGGCATTCAAAGGCGTGTTTTGAAAACAGCCCAGCCAAGTGGCTGGGTACCCTTCCTGAGACTAAATGTTTAAAAGAAAAGGTGCTAAAGAAAGAAAGAGAAAGGGGGAGGGGAGAGTATGGGGGGAGAAGCCCATTTTTCTAATTAGCTGAGGCCTAACAGGCCCTGAATTTTGCAACTTTTTTTTTTTCCTTCAAGGGGTTGTGAAACTGGCAGTGGGACTGCGGGGTTTACTTTGAAACCTGCGATGTGTCTCTCCCAAGCCAAGGCCACAATTAGTCCTTGGGCTTCCCCCGCCCTCCCCACCCCCACACACTCTGCCTTCCTTCATGTCATGCTCCCTTTACTACTTCACCCCCCCCATTACTCAAATATTAAAAACCTCCGTGTGGTTGGCCGGGGTGGGAGTATTTGTTTTTGTTGGGATTTTTTTGTTTGTTTTTTTTCTGCAGGGGTCCTTCTGCCCAACACACACACCCCTGCCTCCCCCCTCCTCCAAGGAATTGTAACCACTCTGACCATTCATCTCATTCTAAGGTGGAGTGTCACCCCCACCAAAAAATGTTCTCATGGCTATTAACTAATCCTGTGAGGTGCTGAACACCCATTTAAGTGTAATGAATATCTTCTGCTTAATGCCACACACACAGGGCCTGGGCTGCTGGTAAAATGTTGAGCACCCTCAAATCCCAGAGCATCAGGATCAGGTCCGCAGGGCTGTGTTTCCGTTACGTGCTGGTATCAAGGTTAGAACGACCTCGCAATGTGGGGTTGGCTATGCTGCTGCGACTGCTTTGCTGGTGGCTAAAAGGCAGCATTTACAAACATATGTGCAAAGACAACCAAGGATGCGCTTCACTAATGCTCTGTCCCCACTGCATTTCACAACATCTCAAAGCACTGTGGGCCGGCTGGGCCGGCCTTCCTCATCCATTAAATCAATGGGGCTACTAAGGGAGGACGGTCCTTCTCAATGGGAAGTAAGAGTGACATTCTGTCCCCACTTATTTGCTCTAAAGAAATCAAATGGCTATTAGAGAATTGACCCCTCTCCCACTCCATGTACTGCATCAAAATTATGCAAAGTGGTTAATACAGATTTATAAACCTGCAAGAAAATCTAAGGACTTATTTTTTATTGGGGGGGGAGCAGGGGTTGAGGGTCAGTGGAGGAGAACAGGGAGCAGATTGCATTTGTAGTTGGTAGGTAACTTTAACTGCCACACTGTCTAGCTTGCAGGCATGTGGCCCTGTATGGTGTGTTTTAGTAACAAATGCATGTTCTAATGAATTAGCCCTATTGGGGGGGGCCTCTCATATTCTCCCAAGTGTGATGTTCTCGGCGCTAGAGACTGTTGCATTCACATGCCCAGAACAGCTCATTGAGATCTGTGGGACAGTTCTCCCAATATCTTTGTAAGTCCCCCCCCCCGCCCACACACACACACACACTCCAAATGCAGAGTCACAAGAGGACAAGCGATCTATTGAGCCAACCAATATATACCAAAGGGCTCGCAGAATTACCATGCTAAAAATGTGCATTCACAGGTGAACAATTCATATTTCAGTTTCTTCATCTGGTGGTGCACTTTTTTGATATACATGTGGCAATGGATAAAACCGATTCATTAGCTTTGATTAACCTTCTTTAACTAGAGTTAAAAACCTGCTGTAGACAGCTCGGCTACCAAAGCAGCCGTTAAGATGCTTTATCATGTTTAAGACCCAATTACTGTTGTACCAAATAAGAATAAACCATCACAATAAAATGTGGCTCACACGGCCACGTTAAAGCTTGTAGCAAATAATCATTAATTTATAACAGCAACTTCCTCATTTCTATAGTTTTATTGATGGCTACAGTTAATTCAAGTTGAAAACAATGTAACTTGACACTGATCAGCCCAACTAGTTCTCGGGTTTATTGACTCTTGCCTTTTTCTTTTTGCTATGTGTTTGGAGTCTCAAATGGCTACTTCGTAATATACCCTCATAAAAACAAAACCAAACCAGGCAGAGAACTGCAATTCTCAGATGCAAACGGCGTTGAGGGAGATTTTCAAAGCATCTAGATGCCTAACTCCCGTTGACTTTCAATTACTGATTTATTTTTTCAATGTAATTTCTGTGAAATTCGGAGAAGAGTTCAGTTTAGTACAATTAATGTGTGTGATTGTAATGAAGTTGTGTCTGAAAATTATCAGGGTTTAAAGGGGGGAAATTGCCTTTATGTGAATGATTTCTTAGAAACTTTTCTCTAGTTTATCTTCAGACTGCTCACTTCTGCATGGAAGGTGAATACTTTTCAGAGAAGATTTTCATCACGATAAAAATACAAAAAAACAAGGTTGGAAAAATAAACTTGTTTCTGCAGCTTTTTCATCTTCACCTAGGATCCAATCATGCAAACACTTGACTAATTTTATAAATGGTCCTACAGACCTACACATGATAGTAAAGGTGTCTATGTTCTTAAGCCTTTTGTGGAATCAAATGGAAAGCGCTTCCATGTACTTTTACATTTCCTTGCATTTGGCATAAATGGGTCTGGACAGCAGCTTCAGAATGCAACATGTTAATTTTGGACGGGGTTTGAGTGAAGTGGGAATAATAAACAGGGAGATGCTGCAGCTTTCAGGCAAAACAGAGTAATAACAATTAAAAAAAAAAAAAGACACACACCAAGGAAGCAAGTCTGCAGTTAGTTAACTAACATGAGAAGCTTAGTGTACAACACAGATGAAGCACAGGCCACCAGGATTGCTTGCTGCTGTTTCAGAGTGGAAAATGTTACAGCGTTTGCAAGCCAACTGTTTGCAGGCTTTCTTAACTGTATTTTCTGAGTTGGGATACACTATCCTAGTTCTTATAAGAAGCTAAAAAAAGGTGGGGGGGTTTCTAGGTAGACTGTATTCATATACCACTTTCCCCAGACAATGAGCCACACATTCTCAGCAATGTGAAATGTCAGTGTAACAAACTAAAGTCCCATGGTTACAAGTTAAGAAAGTTTGGGTTAGAGATAAAGCAACTCAATATATTGCCCCATTGGCCAGGGTCTTTGTTCCCACTGATTTCGGTGCAAGCAGGATCGGGCCCGTTGTTTGCATGCTGATTTTATTTATCAAAGTGTAACATGTTTTTTTGTGCTCCTAGAGGCGAGGAAACTGACTCGAAACACATTTCTTCTTGCTGTAGGTCCAGATCCTCAATTGGCATAAATGGGTGTCGCTCTATTGAGTTCAATGCGAACACCAGGCCAGATCCTCATCTAGTGTAGATCAGTACAGCTCCACAAGCAGACAAGGATCTGGCCTTGAGTTCCCATACTGGTTCTGGGCCAGCTCCTGTTTACCTTACTCATGCTAATAGTTTCACTGTCTTCAGTGGAATTACTCCCATTGTGAGTGAGTTACGTGTGTGGACTTGCAAAATCTATCCTGTGGCCCTTTAAGAATAACCATTAGAAGCAGACAAGTGGAAGACTTAATGTTCAGAAATAACACTCCTGCCCCACTGAAATCAATGAGAGGTCTACTGGTCTTTCCACTGAAGCAGGAGGGGGCTCTTAGCTAGCAACATTTCATATTTAGGATTGTAAATGTTTGCAAAGAATGCCAGATACTAGACTGCAGCTAAAATATCTTCAAAGGAACCCAGATTTAATATTTCATCAGAAGAACAGAGAGAGAGATTTGCAAAACATCAAAGAAATACTAATACAAATACCTTCTGAAAGCAAAGAAGTTCTGACAATCACTGAATACAAATGTTCCCATTGACATTACTGGTACGTGTCTGTGGGCTTTTTGTTTACACTGCCACATCATGAAAAATAAAATACACCCAAACTGTGTACCTCTCGATAAAGCTGCGCTTTCCTCTCAGGTTCTGGGGGCGTGAACAAACCATTTCAGCTGCATTCTTGTGCCTGATATTTTCACCAGAAAACCTGAGCGAAAACTACAGCTTTGGTTGCACTATTGAGAGCAGTTTTGTTCACTCTTTTTGTATACGCACATGAGAAAAACCATAGGGAAGAGACTGTGCCTGTCACTGCAACAGGCTGGCTTGGGCTGCAACAATTTGTGATGACTATGCCTTGCTGACTATTTTTTTTTCTGCTGTTCTTTTATAGCTCATAGAGGAAGAAGGGTCCCATGGTTAAGGAGCTAACCTGAACATTAGGTGAGCTGGGTTAATTTCCTTACTCTGCTACATGCTTCCTGTGTAAACTGGGGAAAGCCACTTAGGGCCAGATTTTTTAAGGTATTTAGCCACCTAGTTCCTATTGATTTAAATCTGTGTCTTTGTTTCCCATCGACAAATGGTGATTCTAGTACTTCACGAAGGGTGTTGTGAGTTTACATTACAGTGTGTGATGTGCTCTGGTACCATGGTGATGGGATCCATATAAGTATTGTAGCTAGATTGTGTTTATGTATATAATATCCACACCAACAGCCTCCCTTAACGTACATAACATTGTCTACATGCAAAATATCTATAATAATAGTCTGTATTTAAGATATGTACTTAGAGAGAATTGTTTCACAAAGAGATTGAAAATCATTTTTAATAATCTGCCTCTGTAGCTTGCTTTTCAGTACTACTCTCTCACAAAGAGTCTGTGTGGTATATAAGGACCCATCCATGGCTTGTTCTCCCAACTTTGACTCTTCCCTATACACTGCCAAACCTCACAGGTGGGATTTGCCAGAGCTGGAGGAATGGTGGAGGAAGGGAGGAAGGGAGTCTGCATTTTCTCCTTCCACACATTCGTTAGTCTAGTGGAATTATCTGTTTTTAGGATATTGGATAAAAGAGAGAGGCAGTTGGAGATGCTACATAGAGTTCTGACTCAATGCCTGGGAAGAGAGCTAAAGGAGGGTTTTCCCATCATGCATCAGGGACTCTGATATTAGTGTCACATTTTTTTGTGAGATTTAGTTAGGGAGCACCTTGAAAAGTGTCATCTCAGCCTTAGCGACAGCAAGCCTGGATTTATGAGAGGGAGGTCTTGCTCAGCTAACTTGCCGGAGTCCCTTGTGGAGGTTACTCCCACCTCAGATGAGGGAAATTCAAGGGGGTATTTTATGCTGAGAATGTAAAACAAACACAAAAAATTGACAAGGTGCCACATGAAAGTTAATAGGCTAAGGAAAGAAGCCATGGCAGAGTGAATAAAACATCTTGTTAGACAAAAATAAAAAACAAGAAAGAGCAAGGATTTGTAGAAGACTGTCTTGAATTGGAAAGGAACTATCTATGGGACCCAGTGATCTGACAAGAATGTCAAAAGAATGTGATGGTAATATAAAATAGTCACTAAAATATACAGCGTCATTTGTTGTATCTCCTAGCCTTGGTCTTTTGTAGCTGTTGCATATGGAGCAGTGAATGTCCTGAGCCAAAATTCAGATATTTCCATCATAGTCACAATATTGATTAGATAGAATGAATCTTGTATCTGAATGTCAGATCTGGATCTGGAGCCAAACTTCATAGCACTGTAATGGGCCAAATGAAACCCTTGCATTCAAATATAACCACATCTTAAGGGTTGAAATTAAAATTCTAATTTTCTCAAATTACAGGTTGTCTAAAATCAGCCGTCATTGTCAGCCCTCTCTCAAAAGTAATTTTGAACTATAATCCTGTGTCTTTCTCCGGCTTGCAAGAAAAACGGAAGCCATACCATATAAAGCCACAAAAATATAAATTCACCACAAAAATGAATAGACATTGGATTCTTTGGAGCTATGGAAGGTTACCATAAGAAATGTATATCCAACTAAGCCACCATAGCAGAGAGGTTAATTAACCTTATCAGAAAGGATGTTCCGTTTCTATTTTAAATGGAGAAAAGGTAGCGTGCACTGATTTTCCCTTACTTTTACAAAGCCATTCCCATGAAAAAATCTAGGTGCAAGTCCAAACCAAGTTAAGAATAAAGGGTTAATATCATTAAAAGAGTAAGCAGTATAAAAGAAAATCATACTAGCTATCATTTCTGTTACAGAATATCATAGATTAGATTTGGAATAAACAAATTGCATCATAGATCACAGCATGTTACAATGACCTATAAAAAGACAAATATGACTGCATTTAGAAAGTCAAAATTCTATTGCATGTGTTAAATCAGATATAACTTTTACAATATAACAAAAAAAAAAATCTGTATTGTCTAACACACTGTACTCCTAACCTGAGAGGGGGAGGTTCAGAATATGAGCTTGGAAACTGGAAATTTTACCAGAAAACCATTTGGAAACACGGTATCCCAAAAGAGCTGCAAAAAATACCATCCGGTAAACCAGAACTACTGAGACATAATAAGAGAAGACACCGTAAGCTATGTGAAGCAATTCAAAGTATAGAAGCATTACAAAGTGGATTGGATAATGAATGATTACATATGAATCCAAAGAGAATTATAATGGGTCAGTGAAACTGACATTTGTGCATGTACAAAATGCCTAGAAAAAGGGGGATATTCTGGTCTCACTGAAGGCAAATGGTTACTCTGGATTTACACCAGTGTAGATGACAGCAGAATTTGATCCAAGATCATTGGATTAGAATCATTTTACCTTGTGGTGATTGTTTTATCAGCTGGTACTTTGACTTCTATGTGTGACTTTTAAAAATATATTTAAGTGCTCACAGAATGGTTCTGATTCTTTTACAAGGTTCTGCTGCTACTTAAGGAACACAGTGATTTCAGTGGAACTGAGACTTATGCTTAAGGTGAAAGATGTTCCTAAGCACTTTGTGGAAATGTCTAGCAACTGAGATCTCCTTAAAATATAAAAGGTCAAGATGGAGTGGCTTAACCATTTCTTTCATGATATTCACTGAAATACCATGACTGACATCACTCAGATGAGTAGTGCCAAGTCTCTTTTTCATCATCTGTGTAAAAGTATGACAAAAGAATGAGATGAAATGAGACTGCTAGTCCATCCCACATTGCCAGTGTGGGACTGCTCCCAAAACTGTATTCTACTAGTACTGTGTCCAGTCTGGTTTTAGATGAAGCTTTACTACTTCCCAAAGGAAACACTTCCAATCATATTCCATTTTGGGGGGGGGATTCCCTCCCCACTTATATTCAGCTTTAATGTATTTATTTACTCACCTCCATCCCAAACAACTCTTTCTCCAGAAAGGCTATGATGGAAACAGCTTCAAAAACAAATGGAAGAAACCAAATATTTGTCAGACATGCAACACTCAAAGTTTGGAGCTGGGGCAAAGCATGTTGATGGATAACAGGTAGCACAGAGTGACAACAGTACCTCACAGTGACATTATTACTACCATGCCATCTAAACAATGTGACTAGTGCTCCAGGCAATATGTAGATATAATAAACTGTAGAGACTGGGAACAAGTGAAATTTAGGGAATGGGCGATGGAAAGGATCACTTGATGCTTACCTGTTCTGTTCATTCCCTCTGGAGCACCTGGCATTGGCCACTGTTGGAAGACAGGATACTGCGCTAGATGCACCTTTGTCTGACCCAGTATGGCCGTTCTTAGGTTCTTATCTTACTTAAAAGTACAGTGGGGACTTCTAGAGTTTTATAATATATGCTTAGGCCACACCTTCACCTGTAGATCTTCTACTGTTTATGAACCATCAGCAGATGGAAATGAAAGACTACAGAGCAAAAGTGGGAGAAAATATTGCAATTGATATATAAGCTTATAAATACCAAGTATTGCAAAATGCAGGCAGGTATGACTGTTTTATAATTCCAGAAAGTGAAAGGTAGGGGAGTTCTTATAATTACACTATGAAGCAGCGAAGCACACCAAAATAAAGTACATTTATTTTAGTGAAGACAGAGGAACAACAACAACAACAAAAGTTAATTTAGACCCATTCCCCTCACAGGAAAGCTGAAATGGATTGTGCCAATGCTGTTTTAATCCATGCTTCTCTGAAGGTGAAGAACCCACAGCAGAGTGCAACATTGCTTTGGTGAGGAAAAGTATTTAAAATCTTTGTGTCCTTTAAAACACCAGGACAGAGTACAAAGCTTTTCAATAAGTAACATGATGGTCGCAGGAAATGCAATGGAAAACTGTTACCAAAGGCTCTGATCCTGCAATTGGCCCTGCGCTCCTCAGGCTCCCCACCAATGAGGTAGTTTGATCCAGTGGATAAGGCACTGGGATGGGAATCAGGATTCCTGGCTCTGGCACTGAACTGCTGTCAGGCAAGTCATTTCATCTCTCTGTGCCTCAGTTTCCTTTCTCACCCATTGTCTGCCCAATCTATTTCGACTGCAAACTCTTTAGGGCAGAGATTCTCTCTTGTTATTTGTTGGAGCCCCAATCTTGGCAGAAACCAGTAGTCACTGCCATAATACAAATAAATAATAATAGAGGATTGGGGCCTTGGAATGGATTTAAACAAAACAAAACAAAATCCCATGATCCTAATCACCCACGTTACGTTCATTATGTTACAATTTAAGTTCTTTCAGCAACCAAATAGAACTACTGTGCTAACCTTAGCCCACCGTTTATAGGTCCCAGTAGTTCCACAAAAATGTATTGGCAATTAATCCGGAATTAAAAAGAGAGTGATGGAACAAATGCAAAAGTATTCACCTTTATAACATGGCCACATTGCAGAGATATAAGAGCACAGCTGTTCTAGCCTAAAAAGGAGAATTCCAGAAAAAGAGAAGCTGGGAAAGAAGTCAACAATGGGCCTGGAATTGAACGTCATGCTCAGATTAATTTAGAAACCACTGGAAAAAAAATGTATTAGGCAATGATATGTGTGATTGCAGAGCCTGAAGCAGAAGTTTAAAAGCCAAGCTCCTGATAAACCAGAGGTCGCATCTGTTGTGCAAGCAGAAGTGGGATATCAGAATGAAATCAATGCTGAAAAGCCAAAATCCAGAAGGTATATTTGGACTCCAAATGTATCTAGTAGCACAACTGGAATATCTAAAAATAGCATGAATCCAGGAGGTGGTAGGGAACAGAATGAGGCCTGCTATCTGGGAAAGAATTCTGAATGCCAGAAAAGACTTCATCTGGTATATTAAATAGCATGGTCACAAAAGCATTAATGAGAAACATTTTTATTGATAATCCCATGTAATTTATTACCTAAGTAAAAGCAACTAAAGACTGTGTACAGGAATTGGCAGGACTCTGAAAAGAACAGAAGGGGAAAGTGAGAAACCATTTGTTGTAAAGTTCCACTAGCGCCACGAGCAATCCAAGACACTGTTACCTAATTACATCAACCAATGGGTTCATGCTTTTCCATCATCAAAAACAGAACACAATGGGCCAGATCCTCAAATCAAGGGCCTCATCACATGTGCATTGAGCAACTCCTGAAAGGATCCCAGGCCGGGATTTTCAAAGATATTTTAGGCACCCAACTCCCATGAGAGTTAAGTGTCAAATACCTTTGGGCAGCATTTCCCAAACTTGGGATGCCGCTTGTGTAGGGAAAGCCCCTGGCGGGCCGGGCCGGTTTGTTTACCTGCCGCGTCCGCAGGTCCGGCCAATCACGGCTCCCACTGGCCACGGTTCACTGCTCCAGGCCAATGGGAGCTGCAGGAAGTGGTGGCCAGTATGTCCCTCGGCCCGTGCCGTTTCCTGCAGCCTCCATTGGCCTGGAGCAGCCAACCACGGCCAGTGGGAGCCGTGATCGGCCGGACCTGCAGATGCAGCAGGTAAACAAACCGGCCCGGCCCGCCAGGGGCTTTCCCTAAACAAGCGGCGTCCCACATTTGGGAAACACTGTCTTTGGGGATCTGGGCCTGAGTACTTTTCAACTCCCAGTGAAGTCAGTAGGACGAATTCTTATCCTGAGATCAGAATCTCATCCAAGGGGAACTGACGGTGCTCAACACTTTTCAGGTTCCACCCTTAAAGGAAACTCAGGGAGCAATGCTTTTACGCTACAGCCAACATCGGTCGGCAAATATACCTTCCATGTGCCACCAGCCCTGTCTTCTTACCTGATTTTGGATATCTTTCTGAACTAGAGAATTCCCTGTAATTACCTTTTCAACTGTATTATAGTGAGTTTCCAATAGATGGCACTAGACAGTCCATTCCATAGAACAACCCAATATGCAAATGAGCTCTGAGAACAGTGCTGCTCGAACATAGCCTTTTCTCTACTTCTAATTTGTGTTAAAGGGGACTTTGTTATTAAAAGCAGCTTTCATAGTCTAAGATATAGTCACTGTTGGGGAAAGCACTGAGAAGTCTATCACTTATTGGAAATCTAATCAGATGGGCAGCTCCAGGGTCTGTGAGCTGGGAATTAATTAATACAGGTAGAGCAATCTTGAATCCTGGCTACTGTTATGTAACAAAGCTGTGTCCAAAAGCCCTTTCAAAGTCTGTAAGAAAGTAGTCTTTGTTAGTGTGGCTGGTTGAACGTTACTCAGTTACATCCTTTGACACACTGCAGGATTATGTAACGCACCAAATGCAATGTTTAAGTAAGGTGAGTGTTATGTTATACAGTCTAACAAATAAAAGGATGTTTGGAGTTAAGGCTGACATTCCATCCTTAACTTTTTGTACCTTTGTGTTACATCACACCTCAAACATAACATTGATCCAGGGCCCCTGCCCTGGCAATATCAAAGCACAAGGAGATTAATTACAGTAAATACATTAACTTTAACGTTCCTTGGCCTTTGTTGCTATATTAATCCCAATCTTGATGTTACATTAGCTTTTTGTGGACCCAGTTTTTGTTTTGTTTTTTAAATTGTTTTTAATAAGAAAATCACTGGCCTTAATATGGAAATAATTTGATACCTTGGATGTTTTAAAACTTTTTTTTTTCTGGTCGTTAGTGGGCAGATTTTCAATGTTGGGTGTGTATAATTGGACATCAGACACTCCATTCATGCATAGAAGCCTAACTGCGGTATGTAAGTACCTAACATGTGCATACACATCAGGTAATTGTGTGAATAAATTGGGCATGTGTAAATAAGTACACAACACTGAGCAGCAAGGAAGTGGTTAGGACAGTTCCCTAGGACTTGGGAGACCCAAGTTCAATTCTCTTCCTCCGTGATCTCAAGCAAGCGTTTCTGTGCCTCCGTTCCTCAGCTCTACAAGGGGGGTAATAGCACAGCCCAACAGCAGAGGGGTGCAGTAAGGTTAAGTCTACTAAAGAGAGTGAAGTGCTTTGGGATCTACTGATCCAAAACTCAATCTTTCCATTGACTTCAGTTGGCTTTGGACCTGGCCAATGCCCCCGTGAGATAGGTAGGCATTATTATCCTCATTCAAAAGATGGAGGAACAGACACCCAGAGAGAGCAGGTGACATAAGAACTAAGTATTACATTATTGTTCATTCTGAAATTTGGCCTCGCTTTTTCCAAAGTCAGGCCATGCTATTGACTAATCCTGGGTTCATTTTTTTTAACCAAGTTCATTTTTAAAGCTCAGAAACAGCCTTTGTAGGTGGTTAAAGGGAGGGGTGGCACTATTTACTCTCATGGGTTTTTGAGGGGAGGGACGGATGAGAAATTGAGCTGCTTGTCTGAGATGTAAATTCTCTAGTATTTAACAAATCTTTTTTTTTTCTGACCAAGTTTATAAAAGTGGAAAACCAATGATTATAATAGAAATGTGGCCTCAACCACTTTGTATATTTCCTCTGTTTCTTTTCAAGATTTCTTAATGGCCATAGACAGGGCCGGCTCTAGGCACCAGCATTCCATTGGGGCGGCACCTTTCAAGGGGCGGCACTCCGGCTTTTTTTTTTTTTTGCTTGCTTGGGGCGGCAAAATACCTGGAGCCAGCCCTGGCCATAGAGTTGTCTCCATGAATCCAGCATGATCTGTATAATTATTTTAGTAGTCATTACAAACTGGTTGGATTGCTTAGGCTAGGGAACTACACTCCCCATCAGGCTGTTATTAGGTAGGAATTTCACAGTGAGATGAAGCAAAGGACATTTTTGCCCTGTATCAGCATCCTGCTGGTACCCAGCCGGACCTGTGGTGCTGAGAACTGCTTGAGAACAAAAATCAGGCTTCTCCCAGATGACCCTCACATTTCATGAGATAAAGCAAAAATGAATTGTAGTTATTATCTCTTGTTATGGGAAGGGATAATGCAGCTGAACTCAAAAAGGTGAGTGGGGAATCAGTATTACCTGGAATGGACAAAGGTCATGTATTTCCCTTAATAAGGGTGGATTAGAGATTTGAATATGGGACTGGGATCAAGAAAACCCTGGGGCGCTCACTTACATTGACTTCACTGGGACTATTCACATGAGTAAGGCCTGAGCTGTTGTCCTGTCTCTTGCATTGGTTTCCTCTGTGGACACGGGCAAATAAGCTAACTGCTCTGCCTCAATTTCTCCATCTGTATAAAGGGGGCAATTTTACTTACTTGGTCTTCCATTTGTATCATGTATATGGAGTATCTTGAGGATCTTAAGCACTTTTAGGGCCTAGTTTGAAAGTTGCTGAGTGATTCCTGTAAGGCATGTGACTTTCTGTAAAGAGATTGGGAGTTAAAAGTACTCAGAATCTTTCAGGATTGGTTCCTTATGTAAGGCAGCGTATTAGCACAGCGTGGGGTAGGATAATTATGGCCTTGTGCAATTTACTGAACTTATTTGTCCCATCCCACCCCCTCTGCAATAATGAGTTGCTCCAAAGCCAGCAGAAAGATTCCAGTGGGTCTAGGTCATCTCCTAAGGCAGTGTTTCCCAAACTTGGGACACCACTTGTCCCTTGGCTCGCGCCGCTTCCAGCAGCTCCCATTGGCCTGGAGCAGCGAACTGTGGTCAGTGGGAGCCGTGATCAGCCGAACCTGCGGACGGGGCAAGTAAACAAACCGCCTGGCCCACCAGGGGCTTTTCCTACACAAATGGCGTCCCAAGTTTGGGAAACACTGTCCTAAGGAATTACCTGAGAGGAGAGGTTTCAGTGCTTATTGCAGACTAGGCATCAGTGCCAGTCAGGGGACTGGTGAAGCTAGTTCAAACTATAGAGTTTTGAGCACATTCATCTCCCCTCTGCTGGAATTCTCTTCCCTAGGAGAGATTGCTCATCAGATTCAAAACCTCATCATTAAGCTGAAGGCCTTCTCTTTACTGACCATTTCCAGCTCTTTGCTGCTTCAGACCTGGTCCTGCTCTGTTTATTAAAGTTAGTTTGCTTTAAGCTTGTAGAGCACTGTCACCCTTGTGCATGGTTCACTTTGAGCTTATAATCGAAGTATAAGACAAAGCGACAATGGGTGGATACAAACAGACAGACAAGGGAGAGCACAAGGAAACCATGAGACAATATTGGTCAGCTTGACAAGTGGTGGTCTCACTGGTTCTTTCAGCTTAGCATTGAGCAGTGTCAGGGCTTGGGAGAAGCCTGCACTGATGTTACCCATGCTGCATTTGTCCCACAGGGGAGAGTCCATTTGACTTGCCAGTGCTGTTGGTTGGGTCTTTTTTTTACCAGCACAAAGAAGTTGGCATAACAACTTGCGCAGCTCTTTGATGGCTCAATTCCATCATTAATATCATCCTATTGCATCATGCGAGACAGGATGATGTAAAGCCACAGGAGGATAAATATCAAACAAATACTCTTTTTAAAAAAGGCACTCAAGCCAGGTTCCTGGAATCCAGCACAGAGCGTAACTATAACTCCCACCCCTGAGCCTACCCGCTAGAGATTTTTTTTTCTTGCAAGTAGAATGAAGCGTTAACAAGGATCTAAAGATTGGATCCAACCTCCATCCAGCTGCACCCATGTTGCCATTCCAGCGCCTTGTGGCTGGTGAATGGCCAGTGGGAAAGGAGCTGATTTCCAGTGGTTACATTTGCTTTGAATTTAACATACACGCTTAAAGTACAAAACAAAGAAACAAACAGAAAACAACAATACAGCTCTGCTATAACAGGGATGTAAAACTAGCAGGAACCATATTGACCTGAAACAAGTTTTAGGTTAGGGAGGAAGTGGTGTGTCTGTGTGTGTGTGTAGGGGGGGAGTAGAGATCAGAACTACAGCTTAGATTCCCTCGGGGCATTCCTTAGTGGATTGCACAGTCATTTGTAAAAATCTACTGTGACTGTAACACTCACACTCACTCCTTGTTGCTTTATTCCACATGCGGCCCAACATGTTTTCCCACTGATACGCAGATTTTTTGGCTGTTTTGTTTGGACTTGCCAAGGAAGAGGCTTCAGGCGACACAAAGGGGCTTATCGATAACACTGAACCTTCTTTGAAAGCTGTTTTTGCTTCCTGACACTTTTTGTCAGGAAGGGAAAAGAGGGCTGGAGGTAGGGAAGGGAGGCAGCCAGTTAGCTGCATGTACTGTGCATTCCAGGCAAATTTGGGGCTATCTCTCTGTCTGCTTCAGTCTTCGCACCAACCCTGAGGTTCCCTCTCCCAGATGCCAACAAGACAAACTTTTAATTTATTGATTAGTTAATCTATTGCTTTTTCATCCTAATAATGAGCCTAGCAGCTGTTGTAAGTCTGGGAACATGCTCCTTTTTATTAAAGGGATCATTCCTATAAATGAGTGATTCCCATTCTCACATTCTCTTCCCCCCTCCTCCCATATGCATTAAATACACATGCAGCCAGTGTGACTTTAGGCATGAAAAATCAGTAATGGGTATATGATTCTCAAATCTAGTAGAACTGATAAAAATCAAGGTTGCTGTCAGCTGTGTAAATTGAGAGCTCCAAGTGAATTCTGTGACTGGCCTAGTAAAGGATTATTTTGTGCTGGTGACTTGCTCCCCCTGGTGGATAGTCAGCTGAAGAAGTTTGAGCTTCCAACGCAGCTTTTTCTTGGAAGTGGCTGCCTAGGTGCAGCATGAAATCCACAGACACAAAAGCTGACCTTGGAAGCATGGAAAACACCCCAGCTCTCTGGGTCTTGTGCCAGGAAACTTGGCTTGCTCAGAAGAAATCCTCAGAAGTGAAAAGAGTCTGCCCTCCCATAGCCTCATTATTATTGCCTTATGCAGTCTCATTAGTTTGGCTATTTTGAAATCCTTGTACTTCACTGATCTGGTGGTCTTGAAAAGGGAGAGACTTGTGAAGCCGAGAAGTATGGTTGGCTTTTTGTGCTGTTCTTTGGCCTTTCTCCAGACCAAAATAAAACCTGGTGGGAGCACTGAGTGTTACCGAATAACTTTCCTCTTCTGTCTCTCTATTTTAAAGATTTCCACTATTTTTAGGGTGTAGATAATCAGCCCCCTTGTTCCCTTCCCTTTGCTACACAAGGCAGCCAACATTCCTTGAATCCCACAAGTACGATTTTTCTCCCAGGATAATCATGTGCTCTGGACTACATTTTTTTTCTTCTATTATCGAGAGATTTTATTACAAAGGCAAATATGTCCTGTATTTCTTACACTGGAAGGATATAGTCTTGGCAGGCAGGAGCCACTGTAGCAATTTTTAGTATAGTGATGTGGTTTTTACATGGTTTAATCCACAGTAACTCTTTGGAATGCTCAGTGACCAGTCAATCCAAACAGTTTATAAGCTAAATAACAAAACGATTGTAAATATTTATTTAATGAGACATATTTTGAATAACCTACATGTGTAGAGCCTTCTTAGAGAGTATATTATTGCTATCAATTTGCATGACCTGATATAGCTATAACTACCAGTTTATTTCTCTATAAATCGTAGAGGGGAATAAATCAGTGATACTAGGTCACTGTTAGAGATAGTTGCAGTTGGTGATGGGGTGAGAAGGCCACGTTTTACAAAACTAAATCCCCAAATCAGGGCAGTTTGGATTCAAGTTCCATTTTATCCGAATTTTCAAAGTTCAGGAACTTTGGAGAAAAAAATATCAGGTTTATTCTTTATCATACAGTGGCTGTGATTACACTGTAGTGAAACTGCTATTACAATGTAATTACATGGTGATTACATCTTTTTAAATAACTAATTACCAAGGAGGGGTAGAAACACATTTTATAGAGATTAATTTCCTTGTTTAATTTCCTAATTCTGGAAGGTGTTTTGATACCACAGGGATGGGCACAGTATTACCACCTGAATAAAATACATTATTTTATATAAAAAAAGATTAATTACATAAATGAGTTACATATAAAAAGCAACAGAGGGTCCTGTGGCACCTTTGAGACTAACAGAAGTACTGGGAGCATAAGCTTTCGTGGGTAAGAACCTCACTTCTTCAGAGTTACATATAGTTACCCATTGGTTTTATACTTAGTATGCATATTTTTAAAGTCCAGGTACATGTATTTACACTGTAACTGGCTCCCATTCATGTATATATGAACCTTCTGCTTAATATGAATTAGAGATAATTACACAGCAAGTCTGTGGGTGAGCTAGGAATGGAATCCAGAAGTCCCGTGTCCCAGTTCTGTGTTGTAATTACCACATACACTTATTCCTTAGCATTTAATATAGTTCTTTCGCACTGCAAAATGGCCGATGACCCACAGGTATTGAAACCAGCCAAAGATTCTGGGCATATTTCACAAACAACTTTTTTTCTTGCCTTTACATGTCTAGAGTAGCCTCTCTTGCATTCAGTTAAAATGTTACAAGGATGAAGTGATTCCTCTAACTTCAGGCTAGGTCTAGGGTAACAAATATTAAACCTAGAGAATAAAATGACATCTGGTTTATTGCAAGAAAGTCTACAGCTTTAGAAAAAAAGGCTGAGAGAGGGAAACATGCAGTAGGTCTTCAAGGCCTCATTTCTTAAAGCAATTCGGTGCACACAGGTACCTCAGTTGTGTGTGCAAATCGGGGCAGAAATCAAAACTAGACACTAACATGCACATTTGCCCAATTTACATGCACAAACGTAGCAAATATATGCACAACTTAGGTGGGTAGTTGAATGTTCATTTGTGCATGCATTTGCACTCCTAAATATTTTCATAATCTTACCCTTTTTATTTCACTTCTATTGTGAGTGATTTTGGTGTGTAGAATTGGCAAGTCTGAGAAACGAGCTAGACTTGCAAACAGAGTGGAAATGGCAGGATAGAAATCAGTGCTAAAGAGACATTATTTGGTTGTGTTTCTGCTAAATTACATAAGATTGAAAATGATTCATGGCACTTACTCAGGTTACCATCCAGGTCACCTCATGCTATCCAATAATGACATAAGAAAGCATGAAATTCCTCTTTCTGACATCTTTTTTTCCTCAGTGGACCTGGGTCCTGGAACTAAGATACTTCATTATATTAGCAGTAAAAGGCTTGATCTCCTACTGACATGATTTGAATAGCATATTAATCAATTTCTGGAAAGTCAGTAGAATAAGATTTGATTTCCAATGGATGTTTTCTCCTGCAAGGTACAAGTGGCAGATAACTCAACGTATTTCACTTTTAACTTACTATATAACGGCCTCTGATTCCAGTATGACCAAGGCAACTGTTTCTGATTCCAAACTTGTAATAAATCCATAAAAGTCTTACCAGATACTGGGAGAGTGCCCAGTATTTTATACACTGCCTCACTATACCATGAAGTCACGTGCATTCCATGTGCCTAGAAAATATTCTGTGCCTTCTTTTTAAATGTTCAGTGCCCTAAAATATATATTTATTTAACCTGGGAGAAACTGAAGGACGTAGGGGAGCATGGAGTCCGAAAGATCATGTTGCCAAAGGTGGCAGGGTTTCATCAATCCCCTGAATCCCTTTTCCGTTAAAGATCTTTGATTACTCCCATTGCTGAAGCCTGCGGGCTTTGTGTATTTCCAGTGGCATTTTCACTTATCTGAGGATGAGCAGATCACAGTAATTTTATTTTAGTTCTTAGCAGAGGCAAAGTCAAATTTCCTATTAGACCCTGGTCCTCCATTACTTAAATAATGTTGCAAATATGATTACATAGTGATGCTTGCTATCTCGGTGTAATATTTTGGGGTTGTTTTTATAATCACATGTTCTTTTTTATGAGCAAGAGTGTTCTAGTGTTTAGTGTGGGAAATAGAACTCCTGAGCTCTATTCATGATTCTACCACTGACTCCTTCAACCTCTCTGGCCCTTGATTGTTCCCAGGTGTAATAGCTACTTCACTCAGGGGGATATTGTGAGGCTAATCAAAGTGCTTTACACATTAGCTGGAATGGGCATTTAGGGTATGTCTCCACGGCCCTCTAAGCCTGGACTCTGATTCAGGTTGCAGCCCACACACACACCCCTTCGGTCCACACACAAATCAGTCTGACTCAGGCCATCAAGCACTTAGGACCAGGACCCTGCTAGAGAGGTGGCTCAGAGCCCAATTCCCGCTGTGGCTCTGGTCCAAGCCCTGTCATTCTGCAGTGTGAATGCAGCTCAAGCCACAGATGTGAGTCAAAAGTTCTGCATAGAGCAGTGTGGATGCATTCTCATTGCTGTGAGACCCAGTGCCATGTAAACTTAGGCGAAGGCTTGAAAATCCCAGGTCCCACAGACCCGGGTTCACAATGCAATGTAGACATAACCTTACATTCTCACACTGTAAAGGGAATGGATGTACCAGACACTGAGAGTCAGTGGTTAGATGCTTTTATATTTCATAACTTGTTCCTGCCCTGCTGGAAGGCCTTGGAAATTAGATGTGTTTATCTCTAGGGGAATCTCTGAACCCTGCTTAAGATTAAGATGGCCAGTTAACTACCTGCCCTGAGGAAGGGGAAGTACATAATTGTGATGCCCCAGGAGAAAACCAGGGACCATATTGTGACTCACGGTCTCTGACTTGGAGTAGGTTCCCTGGTTCCCCACTTGACCAGAGAGGTAGCACACTGCTGTTGGAATCTCCTTCTTCTGTCACAGGAAGTGGTGCATGGGAGAGATGGATCCAACCATCGGCCCACCCCCCCATCCCTCATTGCCCACATTCATAGCAGAGGGAGCAGTAGCATCGGATGCTGCTCTTTCCCTCAACACTCGATGCTGCTGCCTATGATATACGGGTAGCTGAAGCAAGT
Source organism: Trachemys scripta elegans (assembly GCF_013100865.1). Taxonomy (NCBI): domain Eukaryota; kingdom Metazoa; phylum Chordata; order Testudines; family Emydidae; genus Trachemys; species Trachemys scripta. The sequence goes on along the minus strand of NC_048307.1, from coordinate 74,976,443 downwards.
ATAAAGAGGCGCCTTATGCCTCCTGACTCCCCTGTGCGAGCATGAAGGGTGACCAACAATCTCACCCTCAACAACGATACATTACAGTGGAAATTACTATTAAAAATCCCAAACAAACAGGCCAACTCGAGGCATCTCAGGGCTCAGAAAAGTGGCTGCTTAAGTCCATTCAGGCTCATTCCATTTTAGTGCTCTATATCTCAGGAATGATCCCAGTGCCTTTGCCTTTACAACCTTGCCTGATAGGCCATTCCACACATTTATTATCCTTGATGTGAACAAGTGCTTCCTAGAGTCCGTTCTAAATTTGTTTTAATTTCCATTTATACTCCATTGTCCTATAATCTGTTCGGTGCTGCAAATGAAACCAAGGTGTGATCCTCTTACAACCGCCAGCAATAAATTTTATTAGTATTTTTGTTTCCAAACTTCACAACCTTACAGTAAATAAGAAAGCTTTATGGGTAAAAATAGCCTCCTTCCGCCTCTTCTCTCCTACACATCCACAAACCTTTATAAACTTTAACCAAAATCATTGGTGTTTTTTTTTCACCCATTTGATTCAATATTCTGTTGGTTAAAGGAGTAAATCAATTATCTAAGTATTAAAAATGGAGGCAGTTTTACATGCCAGTAATGCATATCTTTCACCAGTGGCTGATGGAGAAAAATACTCTCCCAGCTGCTCAGTAAAGCTCTTTATATGCAGTTTGAAACATCTGGTTTGTTTTCTGCACAATCTTTTTCACAGGGTATTTAGAATTCTTTATTCAAATTGGCTTTTTAATTCACTTCCAGGTAGAAAGGTGGATGTGTTTGTGGTTAAAAAGCATGGGGAAAAAAAAAATATATATATATAAAATAAATAATATAAATAAAATTAGAATTCAACCATTGGAACTGGGCAGGGAGGGGGGGTTCCCCCCAATGACATACACATTCAGTCTGAACTGCAATGATAAGATGAATGTCCTCAATGAGTCATCATGGCTCAGTCCTGGTTGACTATGATGTTGTTCCAGTACAGGATATTTATTTGCATGATTTCAAAAAGGAAATCTCTCCTTTGATACCAATGTTTCACTGGCTAGGTTGGTGATGGTCAGGAAAGTTGTCAAGACACTGGTCCCATCTCTCAGCTGGAGGAGGAGGAAATAATTATTTCTATTTCTCAGCAGTAATTTATCTGGATCAAGGGCACTGCTGGGCTCTGAAGATAGTTCTCTCTAGGCAGGAAATGTGATGGTTGTGACATGCAACCTTTATGATTGCAGTGGAAGGTGCAATGTAGGATCACACCAAAAGAGAGTCTAGTAGAGATGGGCAATTGATCAGATCTGGGTTTAGTTTAGATGTAGACTGGGATTGGAATTTGTTTTCAAACCAGTGTTAGAGATAGGGCTGGGTTTGATGGAACTGAAATCCTGTCAGCTGTTCTGATGGGAAATCAGCCCGTTACTGCCGAATCTTCAAAAGGTAGCTGGCCGTATCACATTCTCCCATCTTAGACGGCATCCAAAACTAGATCCAGAAATAGTGCACTTCCTGTTCCAGATCCAGAACCAAAAGTACAGGAAAGCATTGAGAACTGATGGCTCAGGGAAGGTAGGGAACAGAGTGAGCGGAAAGGAAAGATTGGAAGAATGGAGTGTAGCCGAGCCAAGTTTAGTGCAACAAACTTTGACTTGATCAGCAGAGTTTTCTTGTTAGCTCATTCTTCAATCAATGAGCATGCTGTAGTCATGCCCCAAACCAGCTGAGTCTCCAGATTTGGGACACTGTTAACTGAACAAGTCTCCATCTCTGATCACTAAGTAACAGACATACCAAAAGGGTGAGGAAGAGAAGGGACTGCTAGGCAGAGAGGAAGGATGGTCTACCGTTTAGGGTCTTAGCCGGAGACCTGGGTTTAGGTCCCTGCTCCCATCAAAGACTTATTGTGAGACCTTGGTCAAGTCATGTAGACTTTCTATGCCTTAGTTCCCCATGGGAATAATAGTACTGCCCTTCCTCACTGGCATGTTATGACGATTACATTAAAAAGGTGGGAGGGGAATTGAAAAGATTGTAAAGTGCTCAGATACTGTGGTAAAGGGGACCATATAAGTACCTTAGATAAACAGGCATTCTGATGACGGGCTTCTTAGATATTCCCATTAGTAAGGAGGTAAAAATGGAGTGGGGAAAGATGGAGGGGAAGGAAACCCTGAGGGAGTGGGGATGAAGGAGTAAAGAGGAAACCTTGCTCAATTTCTGCTGCCCCCTTCTCCCTGGTTCATTCCCCCCCAACCCATTTCTGTCTTGGTCTCTCTTCTGGACTCTAATCCTGCACCATTAATGGGAGCTTTGCCATTGACTTCAATGAGCGCAAGACCAAGCCTGGTTGGTCATACTTGTTGCATACTTACCCAGTGAATGGGGCCAGGTGATTCAAAAAGAACTGGAATGTTCTTCACCCCGAAGCTCGAGCAAGAGCCTGAAAGGATTCAGGACTTTCTCCTTCTGGCCGTTGCCCTCATTTTGTCTCTCTCCACCATTGCCAGGTATGCAGCAGAAATTAATGGTCCAGCTTTCTCTGCCACATGTCAAACTTAATTTTACTTTAAATCAGTCTTAATTATGCCAATGAAGTTTATAGTTTTAATGGAAAGAGCCTGTCCGCTAAAACTCTAACATTTATTATAAGGGGCTGAGAAAGATTTATAGTCATATTAACTTTCCAAAGTGGCCAAGTTTGGTTTGGTGATATTAATTTCTAAAGCACAACCCCATTCCTTTTAAAGCAGCTGGTTTTGGGACTCCTGGGTTCCTATTCTTGTTGAATTTGAACCCCAGATTGATCTCCTGGGCAGACACAGTAAACACAAACCAAACCAAAAAATTGCAGACACAGTAAACACAAACCAAACCAAAAAATTGCAGACAAAGCCTATAGCAATTGAAGACCACAATTAGATAGCGTCAGGTGAATTAAAGTGCTCGTCCGCCATATATCTATGGTTGTCCCAATTTTCTACAAACTAATCCTGAAATTGAACTACTTTCATGAAGCTGAGAGAGAGGAAGGGTAATTCCAGGAATGTTGTTCTCATGCCATAGGCTGATAAATCAGGTCAATGGATAATACAGATCAGTATGAAATGTTTCAGCTATGAGGAAGATTTCAGATGCTCGCTGCACTGTAGCTGCCTCCGTCTGCCATTCTTTTACTTGCAGATAAAACATAAAAGTGAGGGCCATCAGAGATCCCACACTTTCCCCAGGAATTAGGGTGTAAGGCCCACATTGCGTCATGGCTCTGTTCCAGATTCTATCATTACACTCCGCCATCTGTGTCTAAAACTCCCCCATGTGTTCAGCTGGAAAACCCCTTTTCATATAACTGTATTGGTGCTGAGTGGGAGCACATTTCAGTCACAGGAAAATGACCCCGACACAGTGTTTATAAAGTACTATGGGATCCCCCTGGTAATGTACAGTAGTTAGAGCACAATTCCTGGTTCCTCCGGAGACTTTTGAGATTACAAGTAATTCACTGAACTCCTCCGTGCCTCAGTTTACCTATCTGTAAAATGGGTAAAACTAACATTAACTATTTTATATTGTGGCATGGGTGCATTATTCATGTATCTATCTGTCAATTATTTTGGTGTGCCTTCATTAATTATGTATTTTGTTGGCATTATTAAAATAAAACTATGAAAAGTATTGAATTCCCTTCTGCTTGCCCTCCCATAAAAAGCTGAGAACTGGATAAAGATTTCAAAACACATTTTGTTTTGGTTTTTTTCTTGTGGGCTTCCACTCAGAAAACAGATGGCCCCTCCTCACTGACATTTCCTTACAGTTTTTAAATGAGGCTGCAGCAGGGGAGAGTTCAAATGTTCCACGCAGGGCTGTGCACACTCCATCTAGGATCATAATGAACAGTTTATTCGAAATGCGGTTTAATGCATTTTAAACTTTTTCCTAGCCGCGCTCTTAGGCTAAGCCATAATGAACACATCCCTTCATATCATAGGAACTGTTTCCTCTGACCGTGACTCTGTGGAATATTTAGTGTTTACCTTTCGTGATAATTAAAAGGAAGGGAAATGAAGTCTAAAGAAAGACTGAGTGACATTTAATATTCCCTAAAGTTCTCTTGTTTCTTTAAGTGATTGCTATTGCCAAAGGAGAGCTAGAGGCCTCTTATCAGCAGCCAGGTCCTGACCTGCAGGTCAGGGAGCTTTCCCTGTAACTTGACCCCCGTACCAGGTGTGTGCCTGCCAGTCACAAGGCTGAGAAAACATGCAGTTGCAAACAAGCCCTTCCAAAGCACATCGTTGCCTTTAACTGTTTCAAGCCCTGTCCATGTGCTCGTGTGCACACAATTGTGCAACTGCATGTGCACCTACGTACACACACCCGAACACACGCAAACCTGCACACACACACACACACACCCAGTCAGATTCCTACCCACAACATACATACAGGCACTAACCCCTGCAAACACACCCACCCATTTGTATTAGTGTAAACGAGAATCAAGCTTACCACTGCCCATCCTACCACGTCTATATTACAATACTAATTCAAACACGCTAGCTCACTGGGAGCTAGCACGAGAATGTCCACATGAGCTGGGAATCACACGCCCAGTTCCAAGTGTAGACATACCCAGACACTAAGAATGTGGCTAGATATAAGCACTAGAGTGATAAAGTGTTAGTTACAAACGCTGTATTTTCAAGTGCTCAAAAATCATGAGATTTTTTTTTTCCAAAAAATAACTGGATTCTTTTATTCAGCTTCTGATTTTTGTATGCTTTAGGATGGACTTGGGTCGCATATTCAAGCTTTTCTCCAGCAGGGCTAGCATTTTTTTTAATGAAAGCTGAGGTTTCACATGAATCCAAGAGCTGGAGCTTCAAGAAAAAAACCTTTAATGCCATGAGATTATGTGATAAAATCACAAGAACTGGCAACACTGCAAACTATTTGTGAAAACACTCACCAGAGTCTGTAAAATGATTATACCTTCAATAGCATCCAGCACTAATTTGGGGGGAGATGGATTATAGGATGAAAAGGTTCTTTCCAACATTAGAGCCTATTGTGTCCATTGTGACATGTCACTGAGTAATAAGAGTTACGTGCATTACATATTAAGAAGATAATATGGGCATTGGGAATGATCCCAAGCCCACTGAAGTCAATGCCAGTCTTTCCATTGACGCCAATGAGCTTTGGACCAGGCCCATGCAGTATAAAGTCTCATTGGTATCCTATTTGCATTCTAGCGGTCCCCTAACAATTTGTGCATCAAAACCATTATCAAAAGCCATTAACTATCTGAATATTTTGGATCTTTCCTAAGGGGGTGAATCCCACACCCCTGTTTCAGACTCATGCCGTGTTGAAAAATCAAAGCTATCATTTAGAGGGCAAAGAAAGGCAGCTAAAATCCAGTGTTCTTTCTTTCTTTCTTTCTTTCTTTCTTTCTTTCTTTCTTTCTTCCTACCACTACCATACAATAAATAAATAAAAGCCAAAACTTAATGACATTTTATATAAACCATTTGCTTCTAGGCTGAGATCACATCCACTCCATCACTAACTTTTACGGCTAAGTCAAAAACTCCCGAAGAAGGGGATGTATAAAATTCAGGCAGACCCTTGCACTAGGAAGTGTGTTTGGGAGTGTGGGGAGGAGAATTCCACTGAGCTGGGTAATAGATCAGTTCCCACCCCATATAAAGATGCTGGAGGGAAGCAGGCAAAGGGCTGCTACAGTACAGTCCACGAAAGGCTCTGGATTCATTCTGCCCTTAGCCCAGATTCAGTGCTGAAGATTTATAACATCCCCTGCCCCCCTCCAAACTTGATTCAAAGTGAAATTCATAAGGAAGTAGAGACACCTGCACAGCACATGAAGCAAGCTAAGCCCTCACGCTGCTTTATGGGGCCTTTCTTTGAGTTAAAATTTCACACTCTAACACACATATTTAGTATACACAAAGCTAACAGCAGCTTCACTTCCTCCTGCCTACACCTGCCCTCCTGCAAAATAAAACCGGACAAAGAGGCTGGCTCTTTCAGTCAGAAGGCTGGGGATCCTAGCGGCTCTGTGAAACCCCGCACAAAGCAGCCAAACCAAAACAGCTTCTTCATTCTTCCATTTGAGGGTATGGCACCTCACTTGCGGCTTGTAAATACAACACAGCTCTCACTACCAAGGCATAACGTTCACTAAATTGTGTATCAAAGCACCTAGTCCTAGAAAATATTGCCACTCGTGTGTGATATGAGACTCTCAAGTATGGGAACCATTGTGTTAGACCCTTTTTGTGCTGTTTACTTTATGATTTTAAAAAATATAGTACCAAATCCCTCAGTACAAAGGAAAAGTTGATGTTATTACACCAATCTTGATTTCTATATTTACTCCTTTAGGAGAGGTAGGAATAGTGTGTAGGAAGCAATAGAAGTCCAAAGGCATCCTGCTTTATCTACTACTCAGAGCAGCCAGTAAACAGTCACAGAGAGTGAAAAAAATTTTCAACTGAAAACTTATTTTGACAGTTTTCATCCAAAATCTTTTTGTTTACTTTTTTTTCAGTTAAACATCAAATATTTTTAGTTAAAATTTTAATTAAAATGTTTTTTGTTTCTTTTAATTTCCCTGGACATAGAATCAAAGGACTGGAAGGGACCTCAAGAGGTCATCTAGTCCAGTCCCCTGCACTCGTGGCACGACTAATTATATAAACCATTCCTGACAGGTGTTTGTCTGACCTGCTTTTAAAAATCTCCAATGGTGGAGATTCCACAACCTCCCTAGGCAATTTATTCCAGTGCTTAACCACTCTGACAGGAAGTTTTTCCTAATGTCCAACCTAAACCTCCCTTGCTGCAATTTTAGCTCATTGCTTCTTGTCCTATCCTCAGAGTTTAAGAAAAACAATTTTTCTTCCTCCTCCTTATAACAACCTTTTACATACTTGAAAACTGTCATCCTGTCCCTTCTCAGTCTTCTCTTTTCCAGACTAAACAAATCCAATTTTTTCAATCTTCCCTCATAGGTCATGTTTTCTAGACCTTTAATCATTTTTGTTGCTCTTCTCTAGACTCTCTCCAATTTGTCCACATCCTTCCTGAAATGTGGCACCCAGAATTGGACACAATACTCCAGTTGAGGCCTAATCAGAGCAGAGTAGAGCGGAAGAATTACTTCTTGTGTCTTGCTTACAACACTCCTGCTAATACATCCCAGAATGATGTTTGCTTTTTTTTGCAACAGCGTTACACTGTTGACTCATATTTAGCTTGTGGTCCACTCTGACCCCCAGATCCTTTTCTGCAGTACTCCTTCCTAGGCAGTCATTTCCCATTTTGTATGTGTGCAACTGACTGTTCCTTCCTAAATGGAGTACTTTGCATTTGTCCTTATTGAATTTCATCCTATTTACTTCAGACCATTTCTCCAGTTTGTACAGATCATTCTGAATTTTAATCCTATCCTCCAAAACACTTGCAACCTCTCCCATCTTGGTATCATCCGCAAACTTTAAGATAATGGCATATAGAGTAGTACACTTATAATCATTGATGAAGATATTGACCAGAACTGGACCCAGAACTGATCCCTGTGGAACCCCACTCGTTATGCCCTTCCAGCATGACTGTGAACCACTGATAATTACTCTTTGAGAATGGTTTTCCAACCAGTTTTGCACCTACCTTATAGTAGCTCCATCTAGGTTACATTTCCCTAGTTTATTTATGAGAAGGCAATGCTGGACAGTATCAAAGCTTTACTAAAATCAAGATATACCATGTCTATTGCTTCCCTCACTATCCACAAAGCTTGTTACCCTGTCAAAGAAAGCGATCAGGTTGGTTTGACATGATTTGTTTTTGACATATCCATGCTGGCTGTTACATATCACCTTATTATCTTCTAGATCAGTGTTTCCCAAACTTGGGATGCCGTTTGTGTAGGGAAAGCCCCTGGCGGGCCGGGCCGGTTTGTTTATCTGCCACATCCGCAGGTTCGGCCAATCGCGGCTCCCACTGGCCGCAGTTCATTTCTCCAGGCCAATGGGAGCTGCTGGAAGCGGCTCAGGCCGAGGGACGTAAGATGGCAGCTTAAACGGAGGGGCCTCTGTCCTCACCTGCAGTCAGTGAAACCTTCGTAAACCACTTCATGCTGGTGTCTCCTTTGAAGAGTGAAGGAATTCAGCTGTTGTATCTTAGGGCTTGTCTAGACTACCACTTAAATCAATGTAAGTTACGTCGCTCACAGGTGTGAAAAAGCCACCCCCATGAGTAATGTACATTACATTGACTTAAAGCGGTATCCATACCATGCTATGTCAGAGAGAGACGCTCTCCCTCTAACATAGCTTCTGCCTCTCATTGAGGTGGGGTAATTATGCCAATGGGAGAACACTCTCCAGTTGGCATAGCTCATCTTCACCAGACAGGCTACAGCGGTGCAGCTATGCCGATATAGTACAGTACTGTAGACTAGCCCTAAGACTAATGGAACAGAGCAAGAAAGTATATGCAAGAAATAACCTGTGAGCAATAGAGGTAAGGAGAGGGAGAAAGAAGGAAAAGAAAACAAAAAGGTGGAGTTGAAATGAAAAATACTTTGGAGTTCTACCGAGTCAAATTGTCAAAACACAACCCAGAGACCTTCATTGTGGGCACCAGAGCAAAAGTCCATGTGCAAGGAACAGTTGCTAGTGGCTGAATGTAGAGGCCAAAGTATGAGGCAGGCGAACACTGAATCTCATGATTTAGAGCCCACACTGGCTTGCAAAGGGTGAATATTGCTTTTTTTGCTGTAGCTTCAGAACAGCTGTCCAGGTAACTTCTTCTGAATTCTCTTTCATTTTTCTTCTCACCGGCTATGGGATATTGCTGTGCTCTGAGTTTTCCTCTATTCCCTTTTGCATCTGGCACAGCCCACACTGGCATTCTCTGATTTGATGTATTTGTTTATTTAGCAAACCACTCTGTGAATCCTGGTAATAGGGATTTAGAGTCGGAGCCTGTGGGCAGCTGCCCAAGTACAAAAAAACCCCTATGTTTGCAACAGAGTGCAATCCACTCAGTGCATATCCTCTCTATGCAACATCGGTTTCTGGAACTCAAGCGCCTTCGTGTATCAAAGCCACACACAAGACACTTTGATTTCCAATCAGCTGTTTCAGTTCTGAGGCTGGCATAGCTGTAACCTGATGTTATCGGACTCTGAGAAAGCTGCTGACTTGGGAAGGTCTAGACGGAGGTAAGAGCAGGTGAAAGGGAGTCAGGGGATGTCTGCTTTCTCTTCTCTGCTCTGCCACTACCTTTACAGTGTCAACTTGGCCAAGTCACGTTTTAACTGTTATGCACTGCAGATTGCTCACCATCTATACAATGGATATACCCACCTCGCAGTGGTGTTGTGAGGCTTAATTAATTGATGAGAGTAAAACACAGTCAGATCCTCAGATCAATGTAATTCAAATAGTAATGTGTGTGTGTGGGGGGGGAAGGGTGAGGAGGAAGCAAGAACACACCAAGCATCAGAATATCTGGACCTCCAAACACAGGTAAAGACTGTAACTATGGCCAATGGAATGAACTCAGTTTCAATAAATAAATATTAACCCAACCATTTTTAAGGCTCAATCAAAGTTTGGTTAGCAGGACTTTTCCCCACGTTTCTTTCCTATTTGAACAGACATGCCAATAAGACTCCTACACATAGATCAAGGCCTGTATACAGCCCTATGTATGGACTATAGAAGATGAGTAAATAGGTTACTGTTTTCTGCATCAATTTGGCTAGAATGTCATTTTCTAAAAGTTGAAATGATCTCACTCTCCAGTGGTATGAAACCTGAACGGAGGATATAAGCAAGGTGTTGATGCTTCCCCAGGGACATACCCAAGCTTTCTTCCCTCATAGTCCTAGGCCTTGTCTACACCACTGGGGATCGACACTGCTGCAATCGATGCTGCGAGGGTCAATTTTAGCGGGTTTAGTGAAGAGACCCTCTGCTCGGTGGTTGATTTACTCTCCGGTCGACTCCATTACTCCACCGGAACAAGAAGAGTACGGTAAATCGATGGGAGAGCATCTCCCATTGACACAGCAGTAAGTCGACCTAAGCTAAGTCGACACTGGCTACGTTATTCATGTAGCTGGAGTAACATAACTTAGGTTGACTTACCCCGGTAGTGTAGACAAGGCCCTAGTGTGACTGACTGGATAGTTCATTAGATTTGTGCACAGGGGACATGTGTTCAATTCCTGGCTCTACCAGTGGCCTGCTGGATGACCTAGGACAAGTCATTTCCCCTTTCTATGCCTCAGTTTCCCAATGTATGATAAGTGATCTATAAGAGCTAGGGATTACTAGGTGACTTGTATCTACCTACTGATAATTTGAGAGGTGGACCTCTATGTCTCAGTTCTTGTGACTAAGTGCCTAGGAGGGTCCCATTCTTAGAGCACTGGACTAGGAGTCAGGAGATTTGGGTTCAGTTCCTGGCTCTATCACAGACTCCCTGTACAACCTTGGCAAGTCATTTAATTTCTTGTGCCTCAGTTTCCTCATTCTTCCTCCACTCCTTGTCGTCTTGTCTATTTAGGTGGTAAGTTCTTGGGAGCAGGGACTGTCTCTTATTATTGCTGAGTGAGTGACTAACACAATGAGGCTTCAGTCTGGGTTGGGACCTCTAATGCAGTGTTTCCCAAACGTGGGACGCCGCTTGTGTAGGAAAAGCCCTATTGGGCCGGGCCGGTTTGTTTACCTGTCCCGTCCGCAGGTTTGGCCGATCACGGCTCCCACTGACCACTGTTCCAGGCCAATGGGAGCTGCTGGAAGTGGTGGCCAGTACGTCCCTCGGCCCGCGCCGTTTCCAGCAGCTCCCATTGGCCTGGAGCAGCGAACCGCGGCCAGTGGGAGCCGTGATTGGCCGGACCTGCGGACGCGGCAGGTAAACAAACCAGCCCAGCCCACCAGGGGCTTTCCCTGCACTAGCAGCGGCCCCAGTTTGGGAAACACTTCCTTAAGGAAACAAAATAATAGAGCTTGAAAACAATAGTTGAAATGTTGCAGGTGGAGGAAGAAAAAACAAATCTGCTCAGACAGAGAGACGAAACAAGCAACTGCTCAAAGGACTTGGCAGCAAATGCAACTGTCCCCTGCCCCCTATCCATTCCGAGACTTGTTCAGCATGTACTGGCTGTGGTGCACAGTACCAGCCATGCTGCAATTCAGGCTTCTGTCTCACCAACTGCTCTTAAAATCCATTTCATAGCATAACAAATCTGCAAGAGGGAGCACGCTATGTCACAGTATGAAAATGTTTCCCCATCTAAAAACGCTGCTCTCGACTCATGGTGTCAGCATGGGGATGTGGAGGAAGATTGCGGGGGCTAGTGAGCGATTTGCCCTAAAACATACAGTAGTTGCAGCCATAGCTGCTTCTGGCTGTGCCCCCATCAGGTTTTCTAAGCTCAGCGGGGTCAAGACTTGAATAGCAGACTTCTAAGGAAAAAGCCAGGATGCTGCAGGAAGAGTAGTGTTGGACCATTAAGTAGTTGGTGCTCTTCCCTCTGGAGCATTAATGAGCCAATATCACACTGTGAGCTGGTGAAGGTGCCATCTTCTGAAAAAGAGATAATACAGGATCCCTGACTACATGTAGACATTAATAATTTCTTGTCACTGTTTGTAACTGTGATGTCCCAGCCAAATGAAAGAAAATCTGGATAGCTACAGTCTATCAAACCACACATATATCCTAGTCATTTCCAAGTCTAAGCTGTTGCATAATGCTGTGCGATTTATGCAGTTGCAGTGACTCACCCCAGAGGCAGCCACATTTCATTGATTGAATGTGATTCTTTACATATAGGTTGTGGTTTTGGTTTTTTTACAAAAAACAAAGCTCGTAAAGTCCTTTGGAGTCCATCTGGCAGAAAAGCACTATATATAAATGTAAGATCATTATCATCAAAAACACATTCAGTATGGTGTTTCTCTCACATTTTTGTTAATTTCAGTGAACCAGTTCCTTTTAATGAATAATTTCCATTGGGAAGCTTTGTTTTTCCTGTAACATAAAGCTTCTTGGTTTCAATCCCTTGTCTGGTTTTCATTAGTCTTGCAATGAATTAGCCAACAGGGCTTTTCCTCTCAGTTGGGTTGGGAAAATACCATTGGCATGTGTCTGCATGTGTTTTTTTCCTTATTATTATGATCTTCAGTTTTGTGTGCAGTACATAATAGACCCTTGGGGTCACAACAAGTTGTTTCTTTGCAGAAGTTCTTCTATAGACTGCTGTGCTGCGGTTTGTACTGCGTTATTAGGGTGCAGCTACATAAATATCCTAAATCTTATAGTTTCCTTGGAGCCTATATTAAGCAGATACTAGTAATGAAACTGGTTTTGAATGTGTACATACATGTAAATGGTTGGTGAGCCCACTCCTCAACCCCCCGTTTTCCCTCTTTTGGTCACCCCCACATCCATCACCACTAGGTCTTTACAAGCCTATTTGGTGGTTCTCTTGCTCTAGCTCCTAAAAGATATGCACCTCCTTGGATGTGATAAACTAGTCAAGTCATCCAGAGCCTGGATAGCAAGAGCTGAGTTTGGGATGATTTTTTTTTACCATGCAACAGACTTATTCTCTCTTCCCTGTCATGTATTCAGGCCTCATGTTCCCACTACTATCCTCAGATATTGTTGCATGAACTGAGCTCATTCCAGCACGCTGTTAATGCCGCTACTTCCCCCTTCCTTAGCACTAGAGTCCTACGCCTCCAGAGCTGTCAGAAGAGAAAGTTGGGGGTTCTAAGGCAGACATGCCAAACTCACGAAAAAAATGCAGAAGTTGGGCTTGTTTTTGGCTTAATTGGCTTACAAGTTGCTTGTTGGCTAGTTTTTGGCTTGTTGCTTGTTTGGCTTGTAGCTTGTTGTAGCTTGTTGCTTCTTTTTTTTGATTGGCTCCTGGCAAGCAGGGGCAAGGGGGGGATAGAGTCAGGAGTGCACAGCGGGCCCACCACAATCCCAGACTGCATGCTGGGTGAGATCTAGTCACATAGAGTGTTGGGGTTCTTAGGGCTTGGCTTGTTTTGGCCCTGTTTTGAATGGGATTAGCTTGATTTTTGGCTTATTGTGAAAGTCGGGGTACTTATTTACAGCGTGAAAGTTGGCAACTGTTTTCCAAGGTTGTTTCCTCCACTTGCTCACAAGCAGTCCACATTTGTGGTGCCCTTAGTTACTGTACCCACTTCGGCTTCTGTATTGCAGTAGAGTACAGTGCTTTTCTTTCAAGGCTTCAGTGTTACATACCTGAGAGATGTTCTTGTCCTATCGAACAGGAATATCACTCAGCATCAGGCAGTTGATGGTTCCAAACAGTTTATTTAAAATGTCTCTCTACATATTTTATTTCCCCCTCAATATGAGAAGTTATCATCAAAGCAATATATTTTAGGTTCAATTTTTATGTAGTAAAACAACTCCATTACCCATTAACCATAAATAAATAATAGGGCACATACAACACCCCTCTCCAACAACGTCAGACAAACCAACCAGCACATCTTTGCATTCTCACTTTTGTGAATCCAGTTTTGACTATGCCTGCAAAAGCAGACACACACCTATGTTGCACATACAAACAGCCGTTTGCATGAACCAAAGAGATGCGTGCCCACTTTGTGTCCTTGTAATCACATGCACACACACAGAAGCGACTGTGCAAAATAAGATACCAAGAGCTGAAAATTTGGGCTCTGAAAAGATATCTTATAAAACCTTACTTAAAAAATGACAACTTTCAAGGTAGTTACAGACCACAAAAATTAGGCACCTGTTTGTTTATTGCTAGTATTGATCAGAGAACTGCATATTCAAATGCCTCCTTGCTCTTCCAAATTTAGCAGAAAATCTTCCTAAGAAACTGCAGAATATGTGGGAAAGAAATTAAAACAAACATATTTAAATAATATTACATAATGGGCTGTACCACATTTCACCTGGGCTTGAAATGTTTTTATAACCCTCTTTACAGCCTTTCTATTGGTGAGTTTTGGATCTTGTTATTAACTAAGTGGGAACGTATTTTGCCCTGTCCCAGAAGTAGCCCCATATGAATTCCCTCTCTCATAAACCGAAAGGATCATTTCTCGCTCCCTTTTTTTTTCTATAAGCATTTTTTTTGCACTAGGCAGAAATCACAAACCATGTAGTGAAGTTACATGTCTCCTCTGGGCACCATCCTTTGCACATATTAGCTTCTAAAGATAGACACTCCTTCCAGATGCAGACAGCAAGTTCTCAGACTTGGGCAAAAACCGCCTCCTTTTGTGTGTGAAACATTCCCATTATAAAGCTGGAGTAGACCCTAGATAGAATATGGGCTGTGTTCTTGCTTCAAACATTTCCATAACTCTTAAATGGCCAATGTCATAAAAATGAATATGAATTATTGCCTTTCAGCTGGCTTAGTATTTTCATCTGCAAACTTTTATTACATTGTTCAGCACTGACGTGCAATACTGTGGAGATCCCCTGGCTGCACAATGCCCCCTCTTGTCCCCATCTGCCCCAAAGTTGCCAGCTGTTCATGCACTCACTGACAGAGAGCCATAAGCATTTAGAAACTCCAAGGCCTACAGGTGTCATAGTGGTACAGTAGCTGCGGGCAACAGGTGCTTTCAGGGCATGTGGTGGACCTGAATACATAGTTGGACTCCCGCTTCCCAAGGGCCATGAAACTGCGGGCCTGATCCAAAGTCCACTGAAGTCAGTGGGCATGTTACCATTGATTTAAATGAGGTTTAGATGAGGCCATAAACAGATGGCAGAGGTACACATTTGTAGTCCATAAGGGAAAGAGGGAAAATCAGCCTCACTCGCTCTCCCCCTACTGTTCTTTGAGAAGACCAGGTCTCCCACCTGCTAGCCAAAGAATAGGGACGTTGTTACCAAGCACCCCATCTGCCTGTCAGAAGAAAGATGCCTCCCAGTGCTTTTGTAAAAGAGGAAGGGAATAAGGAGCTACATGGTGATGGTGAATGGAGTTTAGCTTGAAGAAATATTGCTATTGGTCAATACTAAGGAAATCTACAGGACCTTGTTCACCACTGACTTAATCTGGTTTCATTCCAATGTAACTCCATTGATTTCTAAAGGGTTTAAGTGAGACTTAATCAGTGAATTTAAATTTTCCTTGTCTGCCACTTCAGAAGGTCTACACAACTTAAGATCCAAGGAAGCTCTTCATTAAGCATTAAACTGAGGTTTGCAATAGGGACTGGTGCAGGCCCTCTCCTCTGGATTGAATTTCACCTGAAGTGAAAATATTAGGGTTCTCTTAGAGATCTAATCTGAATGCATTAGCTGGGTTTATAATTGGAATTTCTGGCCCATTCTGAGCCCTTAACTGAGCATTTAAAAACAAGTGTTGGTGTCTAACATTCTCATTTGTGGAGGACATCTTGAAGGACCAAATCTTCTTGTTCTTGCAGTCAATTGGAGATTTGCTATTGACTTTAGTCAGAGTAAGATTTGGCCCACAGAATTTGGGACATAGGCAGGAAAAGATGGAGCAGAGGAAAGGATATTTTCAACTCAAATTTATCATTTTTGAAGTCTCTAGAATGTTTCCGACATTCCAGAGATTTCCCTGAAACCTGATCTTCTCCTTTTCTCTTTGGGGCCACTCATTTTGTGAGCAGTTGTATGTTCATGTTAGTGCATAATGGAAATCTTGATATACATGGGAGAATGATCGTAAACTCTTAGGAAAACATTTTATATTGAACAGACAAAAACATGATCCATTTCAATGTGCTTCTTTCACCCACCCATAATGATCAATAAGATGTGTGCTTGCAAAGCCAGCTTTCTCACATACAAAACCCATTGTCAAAGCAGTTTTGGGTGTACAGAAAGGGTTAACTGCCCTGCTTCACTCCCACAGAGTGTTTTGATCATTGCCTTGAGCTGCAGGACAAACATCTCTTTGTTTTACCCCTTTTAATATCCAATTCCCAATTCACTGGGGTAGATGGTGAGACTCTACAAAACCCTTTTTGTCTCCAGCAAGAGATGCAGCACTTGCGCTACAACTGACTTTTAATGCTTGGCTTTGCCTTCATACTTCAGAAAACACCTGCTTGAGGGTCTTGATGGCTAATGGGGCAGAGAGCACAGAGTCTTCCAACTTCTATGGCTTCATTTTAGATCTGAAAGTTAGGTTGCCACTGTGAAATGAATGTGGTATTAGCACAGTCTTAATTGGAGAGAGGGTCACATCTCATAAACTACTAGCAGAATCTGTACAACTACTTGGAAGCCAGGGATGTGAGGCCAAGAATTTGGGGCCTGATCCAAAGGCTACTGGAGTCAATGGAAAATCTCCCAGTCACGTCAGCAGGCTTTGGAGCAATCTTCTGATGAACATAGAAATAGAACTTCCCCTCTTCCTCCTAGAAATCTCCAGATCTGGGTTTGTGTACATTAGTGGGGCAGTGTGGGGGAAACTTTCACTGTAGCCCTCAGTGCCAAACAGGCTCAGGAGACAAGATTCCAGATTCATATGCCATCTACTGCCATATTGAACTCATCAAGGAATGGTATGGAAAGGCAAGTCATATGGACCTGTATGATGGGGGAACTTAAGAAGCTGAAATATTGCATGCTTATCTCTGACAGAATTAGACCTGGGATCCATCTGAGGTTTAGCCACCAAGATTTCCCATGACTTGTTCATAGGAAGATACAAGTCATCCCAACTCTATAGTCCAGGTAACAGATTTGATGGGACAGGAAATCATAATGTAGTTTAAAAATCCATAAGTGAGAAGTAGGTCTTTATTTCTCTTTCTTATTTCCACAAACTAAAGCCTTGTGGAATAATCACTTCCAGGGTCAGCTTGTTTATAATCTTATAGTAGGTTTTGTTTGTTTGTTTCATGTGTTAAACTTCATGTTTATAACAAGAAGAAAGAAAGAAATTGGAGTTGATTACAATTAACAGTGATGTGACTGGGAAACAATGGACGCATTGTGAAAAAAATCTTACAGCAGCCCGGAAATGCATGAAGGAAAAAAAAAAGGCAGACAAAGAAAGAGAGAGATTTCTTATGCAAACATATTAACCAGTTTGCCTGAAGTCTACATTGCGTAATTGGGAAAAGAGATTTCTCTAAGTGCGAATCGCTGTATGGTTGTTTGGGGATTTTGTGTTGTGTGGATGTTTTTCAGCAGAAATATATATGTATAAAGCAGTTTTCCCAGTAACCTCTGACTCTTTCTCACCATGTCTCTCTCTTGCTTTCACTCTCGTTCTGTTTTTATTTATTCCCTACAAATACAATGGAGAATAAAAATGTGGTAGGACCTGCTGGCGGCATCTATGGCCTCCGGATCCAAGCTGACAAAAATGTCAAGAAACTGACAGTAAAATATGCGAATAAAATCCCTGTGAACGAGAACAAAACCCAGACTCTTAGCACCACTCTCTAAATTGTGGCTTTTGAGAAAATCTCTCTGTAGCTCTATTTTTTTACTTGTCAGAGGTATTCTCTCTAAAATCTTTAGTTACAATTTTATATGGTTCAAATTGAGCAAAGAAAACAAGAAAGCAGGCAGTATTAATGGGCTGGGAGATCAAGAGGGAGCAGATATGCACTGGTCAGACAGACACTGTGCACAGAAGTGCCAGACAGCTGGACCCTGCATGTAGCTGCCAGACAGATAGACCTCTGCTGCTCTTCTCTGTGATCATAAGAACACGGGGAATCAATAGGGAAACCAAGTAAACAAATCTAGTGATAATGTCACACTTTCATGCACGCTCCATGAGAAGAATCAAGCAGAGGCGCTCCCTAGTGAGAAATCTCTTTTGCCCAACTGCATCAGCAGCATGTGATAGAGAATGGGTTCTTTGTTCAAGGTAGATCTTCTGCTTTGGACAGTCCGATAGCTAGGTAGAGTCTTTTTGTTTCCATAATAGATATAGGTTGGAAGAAAGGTCTTGCAGTTCAGGCACAGAACTAGGTAATTAGAAGATCCGGATTCCCTTCTTAGCTCTGCTACAGATTTCTTCTGTGCCTTTGTACAAGACACTTCACTTTCTCCATCTGAAAAATATAGAGAGTGATGCTTTTCTATCTCATAGGGGTGTTGTGAGGGTTAATTCAGTTGATGTGAAATCCACCTCTATGCAGAAAGGCAGCAGAAGGCCTATGCACCACTTAAATGTCATTTAAATTCTCAAATTAGGCTTGAGTGGGATTTAAGTTATGCATAGGTATTTTGCTGGCTATATTTCTAAGAATGAATTACACCCTAGTATCTAGAACACTCATTGACCAGTGGATTACATCAGTCCCCATGTCTGGCAAAAAAGTGTCCATCCAGTTATCCATGACCAAAAAGTAAATCTCCCAAAGGGAAGTAACCTGTACAAAATGTGTTTTAATAAAATTGACTTTATATTGCAAAAAAACAAGACATTTAAATTTAAAGCTTCACAGCTCGTTTTTGTAACATCTCTGAGTGAGTGGCAGCATGAAGTAGTGTTGTCTTATCCATGGAAAATCCCTCTGCTCACTGTTTAGCAAAGATATCTTGCAGCAAATGCAAATTCTGTTTCACATCAGTATTAATTCCTCTATTCCTCAGGTAAAATTCCTCCATTTTAATCAAGTGTCGACATAAAAGTGTGTAGCAAATTATGACAACTTTAGAAACTCACATCAAGCTCACTGAAACCAAATCGAGAGAATGTTGGTGCTAATACAAATACAAACAACTATGATTGACAATAATCCAAGAGGCTCCAGTCAGAATCAGGGCCCCATTATGCTAGGTATATATATATACACATTACTGGCCCTTTCCCAACCAGCTAACAATCTACGGCATGATACTACAAATGCTGGAACAAACAGAGGTCGGAATAGGGGAGGAAAGAGGAAGAGGGTAACAGTGATAGGACGTTAGTTGCATAGATAGACCAGTTACATAATCTATTTGTCCAACTGTGTCCAGTTCTGGTTGTCCCATCTCAAAAAAGATATGTTAGAATTGGAAAAGGTACGGAGTCTGGCAACATGAGTAGGGGTATGGAACAGCTTCTTATAAGGAGAGATTAAAAAGACTGGGACTGTTCAGTTTAGAAAAGAAGTGACTATAGATGTCTATAAAACCATGAATAGTGTGGAGAAAGTGAATGAGGAAGTGTTATTTACCCCTTCATATAACACAAGAGCCAGAGGTTACCCAATGAAGTTAATAGGCAGCAGCGTTAAAACAAACATAAAGAATTATTCTTCACACAATACATAGTCAAGCTGTGGAACTCATTGGCAGAGGACATTGTGAAGGCCAAAAGTATAACTGGCTTCTAAAAAGAATTCGTGGAAGATTAGATCCATCAATGGTTATAGCTAAGATGGTCAGGGATGCAACCCTATGTTCTGGTTATCTCTAGACCTCTGACTGCCAGAAGCTGGGACTGGATGACAGGGGATTTTCATAGATTCTAGGACTGGAAGGGACCTCGAGAGGTCATCGAGTCCAGTCCCCTGCCCTCAGGGCAGGATCAAATACTGTCTAGACCATCCCTGATAGATATTTATCTAACCTACTCTTAAATATCTCCAGAGATGGAGATTCCACATCCTCCCTAGGCAATTTATTCCAGTGTTTAACCACCCTGACAGTTAGGAACTTTTTCCTAATGTCCAACCTAAACCTCCCTTGCTGCAGTTTAAGCCCATTGCTTCTTGTTCTGTCCTTAGAGGCTAAGGTGAACAAGTTTTCTCCCTCCTCCTTATGAGACCCTTTTAGATACCTGAAAACTGCTATCATGTCCCCTCTCAGTCTTCTCTTTTCCAAACTAAACAAACCCAATTCTTTCAGCCTTCCTTCGTAGGTCATGTTCTCAAGATATTTAATTGTTCTTGTTGCTCTTCTCTGTTCAGCTCATTCCCTCTGAAACATTTGGCACTGGCCACTGTTGGAAGACAGGATGCTGGGCTAGGTGAACCATTTGTCTGACCTAGTATTGCCATTCTTATGTTCTTGTGTACATACAAAACTTGATGGGTCTGAGTCAGAGTGTTTTTTTTTTTACTTTTTAAAATTACAGGTGATCATTATGATTATTATATATTTATATTGCTGTAGCACCCACTGGAACAAATCCTGTTGTGCTAGGCACTGTACAAACATATTACAAAGATAATCCCTGTCCCAAAGAGCCTAGAAACAAAATAAGCAAAGTAACTATGTTAAATAAAGAAGATCTCAACAAATCCTGCTTGCCATCAACCTGGCCATTATAAGCTGGATAATTTCCCATAGGCATCACAGTAGAAGACTGCGGGGAGTCCAGAACTTCATCTCATGTTTAAAGGTAGTAGTGTTGGGGAATCTGGGCGAGAATGCAGAGGTAACTCAAAATCTTTGGTGGGAATAACATGTTGCATCTGAGCAGGTAACTGGAGAATGATTTTCAGTCAGTTTAGGAGCACCATAAAATCTTGCTTGATTATACACATTTGAGGTAGGACTGTAAAGTCTAACCAGCCATGCTACTAAATTATTAACTCTCTCACTCTCTACTCCTTTTCCCCGTGCCTTTAATGGATGCTCAGTAGTTTCGGATACAGTGGTAGCGGAACTATTCCTCCCACCCTGCCTTTGTTCTTAGAGATTACTGGGGTGGCAAGTTGGATTTTTTCCTCCCCTCGGCCCAATCACCTTGCCAATGCATCTTTTCTCTCCATTGCCATTTCCTCTAAGAAATCTGATGGGTGTGATTCCAGATGAAATGAGAAGTGATCTGCCTCTGCCATTAACCTCTACAGGACACACAAACTTGTTCTTTGGCTATGCTGGAAGAATGACATGAGACACTGGATGTGGTTTAATTAGGCCACAACTTTATTATTAACTGTCTGGGAGTCCCCAGAAGATAAAAGTATACAGTGCAGGTAATTCCATAATCATTTCAATATGTACCCAGGGGCTTCTGTCAGCCCCTCCCCTCTCCCTCCCATCCTGGTCCCCAGCCAATTCACTGGTGGGCCCCCCACACACACCTCGAATGAGGGTTAGGGTGGGCTATAAAGGAGGGGGGATTGGCTCCCTGCAGTGCCAGTCAGAGGAACCCCAAACACTCCCTGTTTCCGCTCCTTCTACAAATACCTCCTTTGAACCCTTTGCCAATCCCTTTATCTGATCACTGTATCCCTTCCCAACAGAGTACCTCCACTGGACACCTGCCCCATATTTACATAATGAGCTGCAACATCATTGCCTAACTCTCCGTTCCATGTTCACCCCAACTAAACCCCCCGCAAACTGATGGTGGGTAAGGCAAAAACCCACCACTCTGCCTTGGCCAATCTAGCAGTGAGGGAAAAATCCCGCCCCAGCCCCACAAGAAAGGAGCAACTAGCTCAGTGCCCACAGTGGATCCTGACCAAACCTAGTCTTTCACCAATTCCTTGGGTGGGAGAGTGGGTGCATCCCTGCCTCATGTGGGTAAAAGAGGGCTTTACCTGCCCAGCTTCTACTTAAATAACCTCTCCCCTCTTCCAGTCCCCTGGCGGGACGGGTCAGCATCCCAATGTTGGCCCGCTCTGTGATTGCCACAAAAATCACTCCATGCCTCTCCACACTTTAAAGAGGTAAATGCCTTCCCCCAACAAGCCAGATAATGCCCCCTCCCATTTAAAGGGCAGTGCGGTCAACCTAATATGTGGCTATGCAGCAGCTGCTATGCATCACCTCTTTTCAAAACTTCTGAGAAAATTTGATTGTCCTTCTTTAACCACCATAAAGTTGAAGAAAGCCATGCATTAACGAGAGATCAATGTAGTGTATGAGATCACACTCTCCCATCAACTCAGAGGTAAATAACCCAAAGAATAAAAACCCATATCTGTAAAATGAGGGGAAAGACAGATCTGAACTTCCAACCCTTTCCCTCCACAGACATCTCTGCACATGGATGGAAGGGATCTGCATAGAAAGGACCCTCTACATTGTCAAGCTTGGCCAGAAGAGCTGACTCTCCCAGTCAGGAACGTGGAGCAGCACATTTACTATATAACGGTCTTTGAAACATTAATGCCCAATGGGCCTGATGTTCAGGGAAGGTCTACACTAAAAGCGCTACATCGGCGCAACTGCACCACATCTGGTGAAGATGCTCTATGCTGATGGGAGAGTGCTCTCCCATCAGCAATACTCCAACTAAGAGAGAGGCGGAAGCTGTGTTGGCGGGAAAGCGTCTGTCACTGACAGAGCGCTGGTGTGGATAGCACTTATGTCGCTGTAACTTGTGTCACTTGGGAGGGGGGTCTTTTTCACACCCCTGAGCAACATAATTTATATCGACTTAAGCGGTAGCATAGACCGGCCCTCACTTACCTGCCCCAGTGTACATCAAGAGTAATTCCATCAACGTCAAAGCAGTTACAGCATCATAAAATGGCCATAAGTGAGAGGAGATTCAGGCCTAATACGTGGAGGTTCTTTCATCTCCTCTGCATGTTCCCTAATTTGTCATTACTAGAATAGTTACTATAACTATTCTGATGAAAATATAAAAGAGAGAACTTGCATGGCCCATAAACTCAATGAACCATTAAATAGGTGACAATAATCTTGATAGAAGTTTGGAATATTTAATTAGCACAAAAATACACTTAGTGAGTGAGTGCAATTGCTACCACAGGCACTCCTCAAAATAATAGCCAAAGATTTTATATGTCCATAAAATCCCTTAAAAGACATTTAAGAAAAGAAACAGACAATAATTCATATATTAATTGAGGAGCAGACATATCCATACATGCCCAGTAATAAAAGTTTCCAAGGAAAGTTAACCTGGTCTCCAAGATTCCCAAAGGTGACTTCACTCTAAATGAGGTCAAAGAATGCTTTGGCAGCTTTCCACTTGAAGGCGGAGCTCTTAGGTATATAATTGCCAAAGGAGACAGATGAACTACTATCACTTGCAAAAAACTCAGGCAATTGAAATGCTGAACCAATGTGCAGTCATGGGCTTCAAAGAGTGTTGTGTTGGAAGGGGTTGTTAGAAGCAGGAACCCCTAGGCAACATCTACACTACAAGCTAGGGATTCTCCTGCTTGAATGCACATACTCACATTAGCTCTCATCAAGATAACGTTAGAATAAGTAACAGTGTAGTCATGGTACAGGGGTAGTAGCAGTGGAGGCACAACTTAGCCAGGTCAGATACAAACCAAACTGAAATCGGTGGGTAGGAACTCGGCCCGGCATAGACATGCCTCCACTGATACTGCAGCTACAGTGCTCTGTATACTACTTGCTCAATGAGAGCTAGCATGAGTGTAGTTTGTAGCCCTTGATACAATTCCACCACCAAACTGAAGGGAAGGTGGTGATGATTTCCCTTCCTGTGGTGGATAGAACTCCATGGCTAAAGAATCCTGACCATAAATGGTTTATACCAAAAATTCATTAAAAAACCTATTGAAGATGAAATAGCTTGCCATTGGAGCGGCCCAGATTCCACCAATGGCAGGAGTTTCCAAAAATTTTGTAGGAGAGGATGTACCAACTCTCCTTTTCAAGATCTCCACTCCCACCTGAGCTGAAAATTCTAGAAGAGCAGGTGTGTACTATACTGTTCATGTGCTCGATATTATTTTCAGAAGTTTACATACCTTCTTTGCCGAGTGATGTTGCCTCTTTCTTTGGTTGTAATTGTGAGGAGTCATTTTTATTTCGATGAGAAAACAGATTAATACGTTTTTCATTCTTCCTCTTGGCCCATCAGCGGCACAAGATGTTCTATCACAGGGTCAGGGAGAATTTCATTGGAGCCCCTTGTTTTCACACTGTCAAAATTCATATATATATATATTTGGTGCTTTGAAAGAGACAATGTCACAAAGGTGAAAACAATTATGAGCCATATCAACTGGGAAACAGAAAAAGGTGAATAATAATTATAAACTGTTTAAGCAACTTTTACCAGATATCCAGAAAGCCACAACTGAGAAAGCAGGCTATGTTGGTTTTAAAATAAACAAACAAATACATTTGCCTTAGAGAGGAAGTGAAAGCAGCATTTATGAATGACTGCCTGCCAAGTGGAGCCATGGCACCTAACACATAGCACTCACTGTTCTAGCACATCTCCTCTAACTGAAGAGATTTTTATTTTTGCACAATCATCTTCCTTCAAAGCACCATTCTCATACCATGACTACTTTATCCCTCTCACAAGATTTCCAGCCCATTTTCTGAAATGGTGTGACTGAAATGATTTAGATACAGGTCAGATAAAACATCCAAATGTTTTGCATGCTTATGTGAGACAGAATAAACTTCTGACTCTTTTGAGTTTGTCCTACCACTGATGTAACAGATCCAGGAAAGTTGGACCAACAGATCAGGGGCAAAGTTGTCTCGTTGCTCCATCTCCTCTGAACAGCATGACTTTAGGAAGTTTGGAAATTCAAGGCTGTTTCCATCACAAACTTTATTTTTTTCTGAAAAAAAGTTCATTGTTGCTCATCATGCCCTCGTGATAATTACTATAAGTAAATGTGCCTTTTTTCCTCCACATGAGCATCTCAGTGACTGCATTTTTCACTTTTTTTTTTATACAGTGTTTTCCATTTGTGTGCGATAACCAACCTAAATCTTCAGGCTGACATTTGGCGGTCCTGATGGTCAAATTACTGCCCCACCTGTGGGTATCCATGCTGCAGGGCATACATGATCATTCACGTGGGTTTGGGAAGACTTTTTCCCCAACACCATAGCATTGCACAAATATGGCATACTGTAGGTTTGTTTGTTTGTTTGGTGGGTTGGTTTTATCTTCATCTCTTCTACCACATCCTAGTTACTTTCATTGGTAGGATGATACAACTCACCAATGGTGTAATCTGGTATGGCAAGGCCTGCAGTATGTTCCTATGTTCGTAGTTAGGTCCTCAGCATAACTAGTGGGTGGTTGGACGATTTTCAAAACCTAGTGACTTCCATCTGCTTACTTGGCAGCTGGGGATTTAACTAAACAACATCCCACTTGGTTCAGTCAAACCTGGTTAGTCTAAATGGAGTTACAGACTCAATTTCATTTATTTATTTATTTGAAATGGAGAATGCCATGAGTGCAAAAAAAACTTTTTTCTGGTCTATGCCAGCAGAAGGGCTGTCTGTGCAGCAAGCGTCAGTTCTAGTTAATCCAGATCTGTTTGTCAACTGATTTATTCATCTGAATTTATATTTATCCAAATAAAAACCGTTTACAGGCACCCTTAGGGACTTACATGTTTCAGATGCTCAGCCACATGGATAAGAAAGCAAGATGGATGTATGGTACTTTTTTCTTAAGTTTGTAATCCCTTGGGATTAGCCTGAGTCTAGAGCCATGTTGTTCCAGGGGTCTGTGACTAAAACGCTTTAGGGAAGCAGAGATGGTATGAACTGCCAACATATAGGTATGATCTTGAGACTACGGCCATGAGAGCTGGAGACAAATGCCACACCTGATTCCCAAACTATGAAACATAGATATGGGGAGAAACACTGAGCAATAAACACTCATATTGCAGTCAGTAGGAGTTTTGCCATTGATTTTGAAGGGGACAAGATGGGGGCCTTATTGTGGATACTATGGTTCTGTTTGTGTTCTTTTAATACCCCATTGCCTGTTGTGCATCAGGGGTTTTGGTCTTAAAGGTAAAGGTACCAAGGTGAATTCCCTCCTGCAGTGCAGTCTGGCTTTTATTCTGAAGGGTTGTTTTTTTTTTAATTACTTTTTTTAAAGTAATGTAACTTATGTGAAGGGTGTTGTGTTTAAAAAAACAAAGGGTGGGGGGGAGTTCACAAAATAGCATGCATGATTGATCTCAGGTCTGCTCCCTGATCCAAAGACAACACAGCACAGCAGTCAAATATACATTTTATGGGCTTTTGTCTGTTTTGCAATAACACCGGAAAGCATTCTTTAATTAAAATTTAAAACCGTAACTGATTAATTTTCTGTGTAAACAATCCCTGTAAACATGGAATGTCAGCATTTTAAGGGCACACTGGTATAAATTTTACTCCTTCCCTTAGATGCTCTCAGGAAAGATGGCAAGAGCAGAAAACAAGTTCAGGAAGGGATCCGGGCGAGGGGAAAAGTTCAAGGCCCTGGTGTTCTGTACTTAGCGTACACCAGCTGCAGGATTTCATCTGCTGCCCATTTCTCTGTGTAGGAATGTTGGCATATGCTTTCACTGTGGTATGATTTATTTTCTCTCAACTGCTAAAGGGTGATGTGGGGCTGATTTAAAGAACACCCGTTCCCGACACAATGTGATCCAGTGGCAGTGAGTCATGCACTGGGACATGTGGTTTTTACGGGATTAGAACAAAGCTTTTCTCTTTTTTATATAGGCATCTGGATTCCTAGGACCATTTGTTTAGAAGGATTTCTTCAGCACGCTCTTTAGGTGATTCAGAGAATGATTTAGAACATTAATGCATTAAGCCTCTTACATGCCTGTGAGTTAGGTGACCATTATTACTCCTTTTTAGGGAAGGAGAATGGCCCAGTGACTAGCAAATGGACGAGAATTCCAGAGACCTGGATTCTGCCATTGAATCTTTGAGACACTAGGTATATCATGTAAGGAATGATCCGAAGATCAATGAAGTCAGTGAAAAGACTGTTATTGATCTCAGAGGGCACTGGATTAGGCCTTTAGGACCCAATTGTGGCACGCTTACTTATGTTGACTAGTACTTTTTTCCATCAAGTTAGTCCCCTCCCCCCATTTCAAGGATAACTTACCCATATAAGTGATGGTACCAATGTGAGGCTCTTAGCCTTCATATTCCTTGGTTTCCCTATCTGGTAAATGGGGATAAGGATATTTACTTAACTGTAATATGCTTTGGGAACCATATATAAAAGTGATAAATGCTATTCTTTCATACAATGGGAATCTGAAACATAGGCACAGAGAGGTTAAATGATTTGCCCAAAGACTTGTACTCCTTGTATAGCTTAAGAGAATTTCAAATGATTTTATTTTACCTCAAGGGCTCTGGGGGATGACTTTCAGGGCTCTTTTTCTTGAAGCTTTATATAAGGAAGTGTCCGAAAGAAATGGATTAAAAAAAAGAGTCGAGGCCCTCGCTTACAGTGTGTCTGTGTGTGGTATGTTTAGAGTTGGTTGGAATTTTTTAAAACAATCAACAAAAATGGATCCGACATTTGCAAAAAAACCCCCAACCAAACAAATTCACAAAACTGTAACACATTTGTCCCATTTGGGGATCAGCTATAGGGCTGGTCAGAAAATTTCAACGTTTTGCCTGTTTTCATTGAAATATTACATAAAAGCAGAGAGGGGAGAGGCGAGGAGGATTATGATAAATATTTGTGAATATTTCATCTATTTTTGACCAGCTCTAGTTGTATGGGAGAGAACTGAGCTCAACGTCAGGTTCTCTGTTCCTTACTGTTTTTAAAGTGTCATTCACATTTACTGTTACTGAAATACATATAGAAATAAACCATGATAAATTCTAAAGCTACCATGCATCTGGACACAGAGTTTTCTTCAATGACTTTGCATTTTATAGCTCTCTGCAGATAAGAAAATGTTGTCTTTTCATCACACTTTATTGTCTTCTAACCGAAATTGAAAAGCAATATACACCTCCCGTAACATTTGTGTCCTTCCTCCTCAAGCTTCTTGTGGGAAAACTCCTTAAAACACTAGGGACTTTAGAACACTTAAGAGGCTATCTCCTCCTTTCCCGTCCTGGGAGAGCATCTCAGACAGGTCCTGTATTTACTGGGTGAAATCTTAGCTCCACTGACATCAATGGAAAAACTTACCATCGACTTCAAAGGGACCAGGATTTCACCAACTGAATCTTGGAGCTGCACAGTAATATTGTGATTGGAGATCCCAAAGATAGCTGACTCCCCATCTTCCTACCTGTTAACTTCAATAGGTTTGCTGGTTTTTATCATAACCTTCTACCTATGTATCCATCCATCCGTTGTTGTTTATTATTATTATTTTATTATTAATTTATTGTGTACAATTAACTTGTATATAGTGTACAATGAGCTTCTCAGCTGAAGTAGGAAGACACTCTCCCTGAACAAAGGCCTGCTCCAAAGACAAGTGTAGCCAATGGAATGACTCAATTGAATCAGGCCCTACAATTGCATACAAACCATTTAAAACCCCAGTCCTGCAAAAACACATATGCTTAATATGACTTCAATGGGACTGTGGATATCAGTAAAGCATGTGCATAAATCTTTGCAGTTTTGGGGCCTACATTGCATCCATACCCATCTCTTACCAGGAACTCGTTGTATTAACACAACACGTTTTCAGAGCTGATTAGTATTTCAGTCACCAGACCCCCATTAAAACCTGTTGAAGTCACACAGTTCAAACCCCATCAGGGACTTGAGTGGACAGTGGCAATTGTCTTTGGGCAGATGAGCACTCGCACTGTAATAAGTACTTTGTTTCAGGTGCAGTAGTCCACAGGTCAATCCGTTATTTTGCCTTCTGTGATCTTCCTCTTAACTGGGGCAGGAGAGTGGCTATCTACAATCTCATCATTCCCAGAAGTGCTCTGTGTGGAATTGTTGTTTCCATAAATCACTGCAACCTGCATCCTGGGAATGTAGTGGTGCTGCCCGAAATGAGGTAAAACAGCCCCACTGGTGTGGAGGATCTGAAGAATTCAGCATTAATAATAATTTCATCTCAGGGTTTCAAAGCACTTCACAGACTTCACATGAGGGAGGGAGGCATTATAATAACCATTGCACAGGTGGGTGAATTGAGGCACAAAAAAGGCAAGATTATCCAGCCAGTTAGGGGCAGGATTACAAATGGAACCTAGGTCTTTTGGCTTCCACTTTCCTGATGTAACTTCTAGACCACTCTAGTATTACTAGATGTGCCATACTCCGAAAAGGTTCACTAGCAGTTATGCCAAGTTGAGCCCCTCCCCAACCTGTTCCCATCCTTCATGCTCCACACACATTGTTTCAGTCCTGTTATTGCAATTTTAAATAAGGTTTATGTACTGATAAACAAGCTCAACCACCGCTCACCTTGTCCGCCCTGCACTTAGGGACTGAGGTTGAGTTCAAATGAGGATCAGTCAGTGAATTAAAAGTCCTCTGCATTATCCATCAAGTCACTAGTCCTGCTAGCTTCCCAAAACTTCCTTTGTTTATTCTTTACCACTTGAAGGACCATAGTGCAGCACTGAGAATGCATGCAGAAGTCACTGTTGTCAACAGTTGCGTAGATGTATTGCTGAGAAATGTTGAGGACCTGTCTATCTACGTGGGGACAGAGCAGAGTTTCAGTGGGACATTTCTCCTTTTAGCAGCCATACACTAGGCAATTAGAAATAGTTGCCAGATAGAAGATCACACAAACCTGCCAAGGGTGGAAAGTATTGGAAAACCCAAACCAGAATGAGTAAAAACTCCCAAGGACTGGCATTTCCAGTGTGAAAGAGATTGACTGTAGCTGTTGGAAAAAAACTATTTGTTAAGGAAGAGAAGATTAAACAGGAGCCAATGGTCACTTAGAAGATCTTGGAAGCATTCCTGGGCAAGAACATAGCAACCCAAAACTCAAGCTGAGCTTTGCAAAGCTAGCTCTGCTCGCACAAAAGCACCAGGAGCTGTTCCCATCCCATATTCAATTCGGCATAAGTACTCTTTTAAATGTTAGTGAAAGGGAATATCAGCCAGGCACAAAAAAGGATAATTACATTATAGTTTTGAACTAAAAAGCCAATCTTTCTGAATTGCAATGCAACCTGAAAGGCACAAGCAAGGAGGGAAAGGGGAGAGAGACTGAGCCGAGAAAAAGACTTCAGAACCTCCGGCATTTGCTCAAGAGCTCTTATGTCTCTGAATGATGCTGTTTCTCTCATGCTACAGAGCCACTAAGTTGCCCCCCCCCTCGCCATCCCCATTCCTTTGGCAATGCAAACAAGATCATAAACGTCAGATGTAGTCTTGTCGCTTTAATGGTCTCATGGCTATGAATAAAAATGGCGCGGTAACAGATTTGTTAATTGACTTTATGTGCAACTGGCATACATTAGGCAGCTCTGTTAACACCACTCGCAAAGCTGGATGCGTTGCTGTTCTTTCCCGTCACTGGTGAATTAAACTTTTAACAGTTGAGAGACCAGAGGGTTAAGCCTAGAAGGCTAGAGTGATATTTTTGCCGTCTTTGATGACACACTAAAATAAAGATTGTCTCATTTTGCAGCAGAACATTGAGTCTGCGAAGCCAATGTACATGTAGTTACTATTTGCAGAATTTGGCATTTTCTATGAATAGCATAAAACAGGCAGCAGATCAGCTGTCATGTTTTGACAGGGTTGTCCTTTTTTTCCGAATGCCATTCTTTTATTTTTTTTCTTTTCTGTTTTTCCCTTTGAGCAGCAAATCCACTTTTTTTTTTTTTGTTTCCCAAGCAGCTAAAATCTGATGAATATTATATTAAAGGGCCAGCCTGTGGTTGTGGGTTCACATGCCAGGCAGAAGGAACCTAAAAGGGAAGGAAAAATCCTACCTAAAACCAGTGATCAGATGCCACTATGAGGAATTTTACCCTCCTTTGCTGGGTTAGTGGACCAAGTTCTTTGAGGCAAGGAATGGAAACCTATTTACAAGACCCCATAGGCTGAGGGATTTATTGTCTTAAACTTCCCTTTCATGTGGTTTCAAAACAGCAAGCTACTTTATGCCATAATTTCATAATCTTTAGACCTAGACCCAAAAACTACTGAGAAAAACAATCTGAGTTTCTCCCTTGTATTGAAATAAATTTCATTGGTTTCAGCCCCTTTGCATAATCGCACATAGCCAAATTATTGTGGCTACCTTTCCATCTATGCACTTGACCTCGGGCCCAGTGTTGGAGTTCAGGCACACAGTCTGGGCAACCACTTCTGAAGTGTGGGCTTGCAATGCACAAGCCTCATTATAAAGCTTTAAGGTTCATAGGCTGCTGTTTCGTCTCCGATTCTTGTGAGGAGGGAAAGGGGTTGGGACTCTGGGCTCTGATTTGGCTCATTATAGGGAAGTGACCAACCACATAGTACAGACTTTGGTAATTTTGTGGTCACTACTGGCAAATGCTAAGCACTCCACTATGTGTGTGTTGTGAGTATATAATATACACAGAGGTCAATTAAAAAGTTAATACTAACTGTTCTAAGAACAGAAACATAGGAACTATTAACTAATTCTTACTTTTTTTAAATGGGTGTGAATATATGCATACAAATGTAAATGTGTGTGGCTGTAAATAGATGTATGTATGTATGTGTGTGTGTGTGATGTATATAACACACATACATACACACACACATATGTGTATGTATATTTACACACCCATATCCATCTCAGAGTTTCAGAGGTAATTGATGCATGTGGTATCTTAAACTCCCTCACCTATAATCTGTCCCTCTTCATTAGATTGAATTCTAACATTCCAAACCTCTGAACAGCTGCAGACAGCTGCCATCTTTTAAAATATACCTGGCACTGAAAAGTTTTCTCCTAGATTTACTGATAATAATAATACTTAGCTGCTATATAGCACTTTGTTATTTTATTTTCCCCCCAAAATCTGGAATGAGCTCCATCAAAATTACACTAGTCTGCCATAAAGGGTGCATAATATTCAGTTTTGTATTAGGGACACATTTATGAATATTTAGGATTATAACTGAAGAATCAGATTCTATTCTCAGGCAAATTGGAGTAAATCCAGAGTAACTCCATAGACTTAAAGGCTTTCCAAAGATCAGGGGAATGGAGGACTATGCCAAAGAGTGATTGAATCTGAAGGCTTGGGCTCCCACTGGCTCATGGAAGCATAGTGGAATATTTGGGTCTATGAAAAGCAGCATGTGTAATTACTTAAACTGACCATTTACCTGGAATCCAGGTTATTTTAACATCTCTATTCCTGGGAAAAGTTCCAGGGGACTGGTAATGACTGCAAGTGGCCTGGAGTCTGAACCTCAGTTTTACGTCATCCAAACGACAAGCAGCACCTCCAGTACATAAGCAGAAATCATAGTATGTGAAATCCTGAGCCCATTGTAGTCAGCAGAAATTTTGCCATTGACTTCAATGGGGCCAGGATTTCACCCAGTAGAGCTAGAGCTCCTAAATCTGGACAGCAATAACTCTGGGTTATTCTAGGGGAGTTAAAGCTGCATGAATAAAGACAGAGCAGAGACAGGGCAGAGAAATAGAAATAGGAAATATAAGCAAATTGTCTGCTCATTTCTTAAACTCTAAGCTCTGTCAGTCCCATCTGTTCTTCCTCACCTTCTGGGCTCTTCCTTCCCCTTCAGTCACCACGAAGAGTGACATGGCTTATCCTAGTCTGAACACACTAATCTTTTGGGATGACAGATTCTGACCTTGGTTGTAGTCTTTGGCATTAGGCCGCACGCCGGTATCTAACAAAAGCACTGTACACTGACATTTCTCTGCTTTTTTCTTATTTATTTATTTAACAAATCAGCATATTTGATCAGATGAAACATTCTGTCATTCAGAAGCAATGGAGAAATGACTCCATCTGATTTGACAGTTAATCTTCACATCACCTTTCTCCACGGATCAGACGATTAATGTCTAGTAATCAATAAGTCTTCTACTCTGGAAGTTGCTCCCCAGTTCCACAACCTCTCTTGCAAGCCTTTGTTGATCATTTCTTGCAGTGGTTGCAGGACACAAAATGATTAAATGATGTGGACAGCGAGGGAGAGGAGCAGAGGGGAATATCTTTGTATGGCATGACATTTTTAGGCATTGTCTTTGGAAATCAAATGGTTCTCTTGTGGGAAAGTGCACCCTCTAAAAGGCATTCCCTTCCCACCCTCCTTTCTAGCCTGACAAGTTTAGCTGATTTTTTTTTTTTTTTGATAGCTTGTGTTGATAAAAGCATATTTCATTCAAGAGTTAAAAGGTCGGTTGCAGACTGATCATGGAAGCTCTTAAACTCTCTTACTGACCTGGAATTAGTAGATTCAAGCAATTTTCCAACATACCCAGTACACCATAAAATATGTGTTTTACGCTACACTGGTATTGCTGGCAATGCACAAAACAAATGTACTGTACATGAAATGCCATGACTAGAGTTTAATATACTTCCTGCAGGTTAGGTAGATAATGTGTGTATATGGGCTTACTGTACATACAATCTAGCCATGTGCCCTTATGACATGATGCACTTCTCTATAACAATAATGTTCTTACATTTCTGTTCCCAATGTCGTCGAGGACCAGTGTAATCTTTTCTTTATCACTTGCACCTGAATAGTCCCCGCTGGTGGGGCAGTAGCATTATATGCTTAAAAATGCAAAGAGTCAAATAAGGTGAAAATCTTACATGAATCAAACTGTACCATAGAATCTCTATGGATAGAAATCTCATGCTTGAATAATAAAAGTATAACAGTAGGAATATACTACCAACTACCTGACCAGGATATGACTGTGAAATGCTAAGGGAGTTTAGAGGGGCTACAAAAGCAGAGAACACAATAATAATGGGTGATTTCAACTATCCTCATATTGACTGGGTATGTCACCTCAGGGCGTGATGCAGAGATAAAATTTGTAGACACCGTAATGACTTTTTCCAGGAGCAGTTAGTCCTGGAACCCACAAGGGAAGAGGCAATTCTTGATTTAGTCCTAAATGGAGCACAGGATCTGGTAGAAGAGGTAACAATAGCTGAACTGCTCAGTAACAGTGACCCTAATGTAATTAAATTTAACATCCTTGTAGGGGAAAATATATATAAACAATGTAACATTTAACTTTATAAAGGGGAACTACACAAGAATAAGGATCCTAGTTGGATGGAAATTAAAAAGAGAAGTCAAGGGTAAAATGCCTGCAAGCAGCATGGAGACTACTTAAAAACACCATAATAGAGACTTAGACTAAATATATACCCAAAATTTTTAAAAAAAAGAAAAAGTCAGTAAGAGGACCAAAAGAATGCCACCACGGCTAAAGAGTAAAGTAATGGAAGCTGTTTGAGGCAAAACATTATCTTTTAAAATTTGAAAGTCAAATCCTAATGAGGAAAATAGGAAGGAGCACAAACTCTAGCAAGTAAAAAAGTCTAATAAGGTAGGCCAAGAAAGAATTTGAGAAGCAACTTTATAAAGATGGAAAAACTAACAGTATTTTTTTCCTACGTACATCAGAAGCAGGAAGCTGTCAAACAGGCAGTGGGACCACTAGATGACAAAGGCGTTAGAGGAGCACTCAAAGAAGACAAGACCATTGTAGAGAAGCCATCAGTCTTCAATACAGGGGATGTGGAGAAGACAAATCAGCACTATTCTTTCTGGAAGACAAATCTGAAATAGTGTCCCAAATTGATGTATCAGTAGAAATTAAACAGGAATAAGTCACCAGGACCAGATGAGTTCTGAAGGAACTCAGATTACATACTACAGTTAATAGTTCTGCAATTTCATATTTATCACTGAAATCAGCCACGGTACCAGATGACTGGAAGGTTGCTAATGTAATGCCAATTTTTAAAAAGGGAAATCTTGAAAATTACAGTTCAGTGAGCTTAACTTCAGTAACTGGGCAAATTGGTAGAAACGATAGTAAAGAACAGAATTATCATACACATAGATGAACACAATTTGTTGGGGGGAAGAGTCAACAGGCTTTTGTAAAGAGAAATCATGCCTCACCAATCTATTAGAATTGTTGGAGGGAGTCAACAAGCATGTGAATAAGGGTGATCCAGTTGATATAGTGTACTTGGATTTCTGAAAGTCTCTTACCAAAGGCTCTTAAGGAAATTAAGTAGCCATGGGATAAGAGGAAAGGTCTTTTCATGGATCAGTAACTGTTTGAAAGATAGGAAACAAATGGTGGGAATAAACTGTCAGTTTTCACAATGCAAAGAGGCGAACAGTGGGGTATCTGTACAGGGACCTGTGATGGAAAAGGGAGTGAACAGTGAAGTGGCAAAGTTTGCAGATGAGACAAAATTATTCAAGATAGTTAAGTCCAAAGCAGACTGTGAGGTGTTACAGAAGGTTTTAAAAAAACTGGGTGACTGGGCAACAAAAGGGAACATGTATCAGAGGGGTAGCCGTGTTAGTCTGAATCTGTAAAAAGCAACTAACGTCTTAAAGGTGCCACAGGACCCTTTGTTGCTTTTAACAGGGAACATGAAATTCAACACTGATAAGTGCAAAGTAATGCACATAGGGAAAAAAATCCTAATTATACATATACAATGAGGGGTTCTAAATTATCTGTTCCCACTCGAGAAAGAGATCTTGGCGTTAGCGTGGATAGTTCTCTGAAAAATTTCTGCTCAATGCACAGCAGCAGTCAAATAAGCTAACAGCCTCTTAGGAACTATTAGGAAAGGGATAAAAAATGAGACAGAAAATATCATACTGTCACTGTATAAATCCATGTTTCTCCTATACCTTGAATACTGTGTCAAGATCTGGTCATCCCACCTCCTAAAGGATATAGCAGAACTGGAAACGGATTCAGATCAGGGGAACAAATATTATCCGGGGAATGGAATGGCTTCCATACAAGGAGAGACTAAAAAGATTAGGGTGGTTCAGCTTAGAAAAGAGAAGACTAAGGCAGGATATAATAAAAGTCTATAAAATCATAAATGGTGTGGGAAACGTGAATACAGAAGTATTATTTACTCTTTCCTACAATCCAACAAACAGATCATTCAATAAAATGAACAGGCAGCAGGTTTAATATAAACAAGAGGAAGTAATTTTGCGCCCAACACAAACCTAATCTGTGGAAGTCATTGCCATGGGATGTTGTCATGGCCAAAAATATAACTGGGTTAAAAAAAAAGAACTGGATAAATTTATGGAGGCTTGGTCCACCAATGGCTATTAGCCTAGATCAGTATTTCCCAAACTTGGGACGCCGCTTGTGTAGGGAAAGCCCCTGGCGGGCCAGGCGGGTTTGTTTATCTGCCGCGTCCACAGGTCCGGCCGATCACGGCTCCCACTGGCCGCGGTTCGCTGCTCCAGGCCAATGGGAGCTCCTGGAAGCAGCGTGGGCCGAGGGACGTAGTGGCCGCCGCTTTCAGCAGCTCCCATTGGCCTGGAGCAGTGAACCGCGGCCAGTGGGAGCCATGATTGGCCAAACCTGCAGACACGGCAGCTAAACAAACCCGCCCGGCCTGTCAGGAGCTTTCACTACACAAGCTGCATCCCAAGTTTGGGAAACACTGGCCTAGATGGTCAGGAAAGCAACCTCATGCTTGAAGTAACCCTAAACCTCTGACTACCAGAAGCTTGAGTGGAAGACACGAGTGGATCACTCCATAACTGCTGTGCTGTATACACTCCCCCTGAAGCTTTGGCACAGGCCACTGTCAGAGACCTGACAGTGATACCTCCAGACCAGTGGCACCGCTATGGGCACGCGCATGGCCCCACAATATGCCAACATTTTTATGGCAGACCTGGAACAACGCTTCCTCAGCTCTCGTCCACTCATACCCCTTCTCTACCTACGTTATATTGATGACATCTTCATCATCTGGACCCATGGGAAGGAGACCCTGGAAGAATTCCACCATGCTTTCAACAGCTTCCACCCCACCATCAACCTCAGCCTGGACCAATCTACACAGGAGGTCCACTTCCTGGACACCACCGTACAAATAAGCGATGGCCATATTAACACCACCCTATACCGAAAACCCACTGACCGCTACCTTCATGCCTCCAGCTTCCACCCCGGTCACACCACACGATCCATCGTCTACAGCCAAGCACTGAGGTACAATCGCATCTGCTCCAACCCCTCAGACAGAGACCAACACCTACAAGATCTTCACCAAGCATTTTCAAAACTACGATACCCACACAAGGAAATAAAGAAACAAATCAACAGAGCCAGACGTGTACCCAGAAGCCTCCTGCTACAAGACAGGCCCAGAAGAGAAACCAACAGAACTCCACTGGCCATCACCTACAGTCCCCAGCTTAAACCTCTCCAACGCATCATCAGTGATCTACAACCCATCCTGGACAATGATCCCTCACTTTCACAGACCTTGGGAGGCAGGCCAGTCCTCGCCCACAGACAACCTGCCAACCTTAAGCATATTCTCACCAGCAACCACGGACCGTACCATAACAACCCTAACTCAGGAACCAACCCGTGCAACAAACCTCGATGCCAACTCTGCCCACATATCTACACCAGCAACACCATCACTGGACCTAACCAGATCAGTTACAACATCACCGGCTCATTCACCTGCACGTCCACCAATGTTATATATGCCATCATATGCCAGCAATGCCCCTCTGCTATGTACATTGGCCAAACTGGACAGTCACTACGCAAGAGGATAAATGGACACAAGTCAGATATCAGGAATGGCAATATACAAAAACCTGTAGGAGAACACTTCAACCTCCCTGGTCACACAATAGCAGATGTTAAGGTAGCCATCTTACAGCAAAAAAACTTCAGGACCAGACTCCAAAGAGAAACTGCTGAGCTCCAGTTCATTTGCAAATTTGACACCATCAGATCAGGATTAAACAAAGACTGTGAATGGCTATCCAACTACAGAAACAGTTTCTCCTCCCTTGGTGTTCACACCTCAACTGCTAGCAGAGCACCTCACCCTCCCTGATTGAACTAACCTCGTTACCTCCACACTGATATATACCTGCCTCTGGAGATTTCCATTACTTGCATCTGAAGAAGTGAGGTTCTTACCCACGAAAGCTTATGCTCCCAGTACTTCTGTTAGTCTCAAAGGTGCCACAGGACCCTCTGTTGCTTTTTACAGATTCAGACTAACACGGCTACCCCTCTGATACTTGTCAGAGACAGGATACTTGACAAAATGGACCATGGCCTTATGCAATATGGCTGTTCTTATGTAAATCTCAGCTAATACTTCTCTTGAGTGGCCAGATATTAATTTCCCGGCATGTGCATAGCCCAATATTTCTCAGTGGACTCTTACACTGGGTAAATGAATGGCCCCTATATCCAGAGCAACGATCCAAGCCAGATAGTTTGGAGTACATATATGGTATAATTTGAACCTTCTCTACTGTACTTGCAAAATGAATTGCTGGGGCTTTTAGCTAACTGATTTTACATCTGTATTCAGGTAGCTGGAGGTGACAGTGGGCAGAAATTTGCCCATAGTTTGATTGCAAACACACGAGTGTGGGTACAAATTTTAGTACACAAATTATGCCCAGAAAAGGGAAGCTTCCTTTTAAAAAGCTTTTCTTAGAATGACACAAACACCCTAATAGTTTCCAAACTCAGTTAAAAAAAAATGTCTAAAGCCAACCGAAACCCCAATCACAAAGTACAGACCTGCTTCCAGGTTCTGCCTTTGGCCTGCTAAGTAATCTTGGGGAAGTCAATTTCACCTTTCTGAGCCTCAGTTTCCCCATCTGTCAAATGGGGACAATGATATGGTTCTTTGAGATCTACTGATGAAAAGCCCTATATAAGAGGAGACATTATTATTATTCATCTGTGTGCTCCCAGAGTTTTGTTCCAGACCCATCTCTAATAGGCAAATAAACATACACGTGTTGGCTGAGTATGGCATATATTGGAATCCCTCTATTGGCTTCAATGGAGCTACACCAAACGCCACCAGTGTAGGATCTAACCTAATGCTCTTTACCAGTGAAAGAAACTAATACCAGACCATTGGCAACTACCATGTTGAAAGCTGAGCAGGATTTGGCTTATCTGAGAGATCATTTCAGGAGGTACTGCCTCTCCAGAAGTGGGTCTTCCAAGAAATGAAATGAAACTGCAACAAATCAGCATGTCCGTTCTAGAGAGATAGATATAGATGTGTGTGTGTGTGTGTGTGTGTTGTTATAGGGTGGGATGTATGTGTGAGCAGAAAGTATTTCTATTATCATCTCTAAAACCAGCCAACCATCTTAGAAAACGATAGTATTCCTTTTCCTCGGTTAATCTGGCCTTCTGACAACTGTGTTTTACATAGCTGAAGCCTTTCTCTAGACAGTAAGTGATTTGTGTGGACTGTTCAGTGTTCATTATTGTGCGTTAGGACCTGCTATCAGTCCCAAATTCATGTCATTTGTGGTGCAATAACACAAACCACAAACTATCCTGAATTAATGCACTAATTAAACTGAAGACAATAAGTCCAATGCACCCCTGATGTAACTATATTTTTACTGCAGCAGAGTTACACAAGGGATAAATGTGGCTCTGTGGTCATGATTCATTTTGGGATTATAGGAACTGCCACATTGTGTCATACCATAGGTTGGATGGTTAGCTTATACCTAGAACTCAGCAGAAAAGCTTTACTGGAAACATTTTCTGTGATAAAATGCAGTTCTATGAAAATTGAATTGGTTCACAAAATCATTTAGATTTCACTGAAATTTCATTGTGTGGGGAAAAAAAGTTCGGCCAATGTTGAAATCTTCCCTTTTGACATTTTTGGAACAAAATATTTCAGTTTTTAATTTTGTAGAGACTTTTTGTTTTGATTTTTTAATGTTGTATTATATTATATATTATAATAAAAATTAAAAAGTTAAAATCAAAATTCTGATTGCTCCTTGTTTTGTTTTTTTTAAATTTCTTTCATAGGGAATTTCAGAATATTCGGGTTTTGCTAAAAATTAGACTGGAAACAAATTTTTAACCCCCCAAAGGCTTTCTCCATCCTCTGCTCAGCTCTGCTTCAGCATTAGTGTTTGTATTCGTTTCAAACAATTTTTCCTCTTTGGGCTGGGTACCTCTTTCCAACAGGGATCAAACCCTAAGATCCTTACTCCACTTTTGCCTGAGAAAGCAGACAGAGGAAACTCCCCATTGTCTTCTTGCCTAAGGAAGGATCCCAGGACTTGGACCTATGTGTTTACACGATTTATTTTTAAATAAAATAAATGCTAAAAACCACCACTGGATGGTTGATGGGAAGCAGAAGTTTCCTTTTGTGTTCTACAGGTCACAAATTACAAACCAGGTCTGGATTTTCTCCTGTATGTTCTTCTGACTGGCAAATGCCCGTTTCAGGAGATTGTGTGGCAGGGGTGCCTATTATACATGACTTTCCTCCAGCACAGAGACCTTATAACCCTGCATTGAGCTTCCCTTGAATAGGTGTTATAACATCCTTATCCTTCACTCCATTTCAGGTCCCTCTGTCAGTTTCTGCTTTATGCTGCCATTTGATATGTACACACACAATCTCCCATCTCTAACCAAAGGGGCCTTCCTGTTTTTGTTCCCCCCCCTCTGCCCCCCATGACTTCACTGTGGGTCCAGCTGGAAGAGGACTGCGAAAAGGGATTGAAGTGGGGGAGGGGGCAAAAGGAGTGAGAGGAAGAGGGGAGGGGGTTGTCTTCTCCAGGGAGGCAGTTCCTGTCCGGGAGATTACAATGGCTGTCATTCGAATGATCAAAAAGGAGGGAAGTGCTGTGCAAAGGATGAGGTTCCACAGCTGTGAAGGGCTGTTAATAACAACACCACACACACACAAGTCCCTGAACAGCTTAGAAAAGTCCCTGAACAAATTGACATAAACACATTTCCTCTAACCAGGGCGCCACTGGTACAGGATGGCCTCACAGGCCAACAAAAAAAAAAAAAAAAAAAAGAAAGAAAGAAAGATTATTTGTCCTTTTTGCTTCTGCAGGATTTTTTTTTTTTGACAACAGAATATTTGGGAAGGGAGCAAGTATTGCTGCAAAAAAAAAAAGTGTTTATGAATAATGGAACATTTCAAATCCATCTGGTTTCCGAGACATTTTTTACTTTCTTGCTACAGCCAATTATATAGCATGCTTGAGTGATAACTGGTTTTATCCTCCGGCTCATTCTGCTCACTAATTTCTACACTGATAGTTGCTACCAACCTCTGAGGTTAGTAGCCATATGGTAGTCCAATATGGCACTTAATACTACACTTGTTATACAGTAGGCAGTATTCCGGCAATCATAAATTCACATTGTAGTAGGCACTGTAAAAAAAAGCTGTGAGTCCTTTTCTGAATGTTGGCAGCAATGGAATTTTTTAATTTAATTTCAAGGACATTACAGAATCATTTGTAACTCCTCTTTCCCCCTGTTTTATTGCTGATGAAAGTCAAGTCAAATTGCTGGCACCAATCCTTCCTGTAAATGGCAAAGGCAATGGATAGTGATAGTTCTTTTTATAGCAGAGGTTCTCCTGATACTGCTGCCTCTGTCAAACTGATCGAATCCAATAGGAATTTGAAAGTCTCTCCTAAATTGCTAAACAAATGGCATTCACTAGAAATAGCAAGATGGCATTTTGTGGGTTGTCATTGAATAAATATACATTGCTTTAATTTGAGGTTTTCCAAGGGCTTCTGTTAATGAAAGGAGCGTTACCACACCCTTATTAGCTTAAGCAGAGCATTATTGTGCCTCCTGTGTTATTGATAAGACATTATCAGTGTACTGGCACAGATGGATAAACTGAGTCTGACCCATGCTAAGGATTTTCCTAAGGTTATACAGTGAGTTAGTTGCAGAGCCGGGAGGAGAATCCAGGTATCTCACCTGCCCATACTCTATTCATTAAGAAAAGGACTTTCAGAAAGGAAAAAAATACTCAGAAGCTTATTTATAGGGAATTGCATAGAAAACTCATCCTTTCATCAGCCTCTTCTCATTTCTGTATCATATTTCCTGAGAGGTTGGCAAATCGGCTCCAGAAAAAGCGTGTGTTTTTTCAAAAAACACTTCAAATATAACTGTTTTTTTTTTTTTTTAAAGACTTTACTTCCCGCTCGTGTTTTCTTTCTAAGGACTGTTACTCAGAGTTGCTGTCATTTTTTTTTTCATGATCATTAGGCTCATAAGCTTTTTTTCAATGAATGTATATATTGTTTAACAACGCAGCCAGTCTTGCATAAGGACTTGATTAGTAATTTGCACCTTTGCAAAAAATCATCAACCAGCTCTCTCATGTTTTCATTTCTGATTTGGTTCCCAATTTATTTTTTTTAGAGAGATGTGACCTTACCAGAGCTCCTAGAATTCTGTCCCATTGAACTATCTGCTGAGAGACAGACTAATTCCAATATGTCAGAAAGAAACCACTGTGTCTCTTGAGAAAATTTTATTTATGGAAGGGTGGGCAGATGTGAGCTGTGAACAGATAGATGTTCAGTCTTAAGACAAAGGAGGCCAGAGGGGATGGGTGTGTAAAGTTTGTGAGGCTTGCCTGTGGCAAAGGAGTTAACTGAGGTCTTTGGGGATATATGTTTGATGGTTCCGGTCCATTTTGCCCAATGTGCAGGTACTGAGATAAGATGGAGAATTAACTGCTCCTCATTCCAAAGGTGAAGACTGGAGACACTGGGAAAGTAATGTGGAGAAGCTTATGTGGCAGCTACCCAAGTGGTCCTTGTTTCTGGATATAAGATGATGCCATATATTATCTTTATTACAAGCCATAACCAGCGAGCCATTGCAGAGCTAAGTAATGTAGGAACCAAGTTAAAAGAAAAATAGCAGAGAGAAAGAAAAACTACAAGGTAAAGGAGAACAACTGTGTTCTCATGTTCTTTTGATCTGCTTTTCAAAGTCCAAATACATCTCCCTCATGAGGCCAAGTACTGAGATCCTTTCTCAGTTCTTGTACAGCCACTGGGACAGACCCTCAGTGGCATCTGAGTTCTGCCCAGGGCACCTTGGCAGTGGAAGGTAGGGAACATGGATGGACTTCCTTCAACTTTCTGTTGTATAGTCCTGGTATTGATAAATATGGTAGAGATTATATAGACCCAGGACACCATGACTGGCATGAATGCAAGACTATCTTTATTTCCTACTAACCTCCTTGCTGTATGCCCTCAGTAGCCACCCTGAATAGTGGCTCTAAATGTTCACAATTAACACCACAAATACTGAGTAATTATAGCAGGATTTTACTCAGTGATGAGAAATACTGCACAAATAATGATGGACATTTTTAAAGGATTTGCTTTAGCAGCATTTGTGTTTAGCTTCCTTGAGTACTGGAGGAAAAATAGTTTAAAATTCGGCAGGAATGCTCACCAAAGCCAGGGATTTTAAGCGATTGACTATTGGAGAATATTTGCAGAAAGTGCACCACAAGCCTGTTTCTAATAGTCATTACCATCTAGCTGTACTGTATGAACTATGGGCCCAATCATAGTCTGCAATACTGAATATTCAGCCCTGGTCTCAACTTTGGGACATGCAAATGATGATGGCTACAAAAATGGGTTTGCATCTGTTTTGTACATGTAAACAACTATTTGCCTAAACAATCAAGCCACTCAATATCC
The DNA here is from genome assembly GCF_013100865.1 of Trachemys scripta elegans. Lineage (NCBI taxonomy): Eukaryota > Metazoa > Chordata > Testudines > Emydidae > Trachemys > Trachemys scripta. Next base: position 74,932,966 of record NC_048307.1, on the reverse strand, counting down.
AGTTGCCTGATTTGACATCAGTTGAGTGTGAACATAAGAACGGCCATACTGGGTCAGACCAATGGCCCATCTAGCCCACTATCCTGTCCTTCTGACAGTGGCCAATGCCAAGTGCTTCAGAGGGAATTAACAATTGAATGACACCCAGAGCATGGGATTGCAACTCTGACCACCTTGGCTAATAGACACTGATGGACCTATCCTCCATGAACTGTGTGTTCACAGGTGGGCCTTTCATGTGCAAAAGTGGGTGTATAGCCACTTTTATGAATGAAGTTGGGCTCAAATAAGTGGGTGCCCAAATTGGAGGTTGGTTTGAAGTTTGAAAGCTTGGTCCTTAGCATCCAAGAAACTCCAATTCTGAACAGGCTGACTGTCAATGTGATTTCTACTTCTATGGCATTTCAGGCAATGTAGACTTTAATTCTGCCAGACTTAGCACTGCGTATTCATATGTTTATGTGTCTGTGTCCAATGGGATTGTTTTAAGTATGATGACACATTGTTGTTTTTAAAAACAACAACAACAGGAAATAACTCTTATGGCTTGTCTATACTTGGAAATTTACCAAATTAGCTATTCTAGAATCGAGTGGATTAAGTTAAATTGGAAAAAGATATTCTTAATCCAGAATAACAATGTTTACACAAGAGGGGTTTACACTGAAATAACTATTTCTGAAAAATTATTCTGGAATAGCTATTTTGGTAATTTTCCAAATGTAGGTAAGCCCTTAGAAATGTATCTTTCAAAATTTGGACCCTGGTAGCATTACAGTTGCTTCACTGTTAACAACCACATCTCTTCCTTACAGCTGGATACATAATTGGTAATAAATACTTCATTCAGCAGATATCCCCACTTTTTTCTCTTCAGAAATTGTCTCAGCTTGATTTTCTCAAATTCATTTGTTACCCAGTTTGATTCACCTATTTTGTTAGCACTTCTGTAGCTTGTCCACTTGCTCATTCATTCCATTGCAAGTATTGAAAATTCAAAATTTGAGCTGATTTGATTGGCCTTGTTGGGTCAAGTGGTGTGTTTCTATCCCTTGATTGGAAGGCTATGTTGGAAGCTGAAAATGGGGGAGCATTCTTGCCAGTAATCTCCTTTGCTAGAACAGCCACTGAAAGCAAACGTTTAAAGGGCGGCAGACACAGTCAGAGTGAATGTGTTTAAAAACTGAAGAAGATATTAATAGAAAATTGTTTTCATTGTTCACCCAGCTCTCCTCGTCACTCTATCCCTTGGCTTTGGAATAGGCCCAACTCAGGCCAGCATACGATACACATTTCTGACAGATGGGGCATGTTGCTCACCTTTTCTGACATCCAGTTTGTATTTTGACAATCCCGCATCGAAACTCTGGCAAATGTATGCAGAGAGTGGTGTTGCCCATATCCCATTTTCCACCGCCTCCTGAAGAAGCTACGCAGGCATTGCAGAAATGCGATGCGTGAATAATACAGCATCTCAGCAGAAAATGAATACATTTTAAACAAGTCCACTGGAAAAGAATTAGCAGTGAAACTTAAAAGAACCATATGCCAAATAGGGGGGAAAGTGACTCAAAGTGACACACTGTAATAATATAATTGAGTTAGGATTAAATTGCACAAGGATAAAAGCAAGGACAGAGCTAAAAAGGTAGAGACTGCGACATGTGCTGCCTTGTTAAGTAGGAGATGGTCAACAGGAGGGGATTCTCTTGCCGTTTTCCTTTCATTTATAATTAGGCAGTGAAAGTAGCAGGGGCATGTCAAGCCGTTTGAGGGTTTAAATAAAACAGCACTTCCCTGAACTATCAAGGCTCAGTATCTCCCCATCCCCCTCCATTCCTCAGAAGCAGTGGGAGTCTCCAGCTCTCTCGGCTGGTGGGAAACCCTCCCTTGAATTGAGAGAGCATCTCGACCTTCTCTGCATCCCACCCTCAATCCTTATTGTTAAGACTAGGGAGGGGGAGGATGTAGGATACCCTGAAGAAATCCCCTGTTTATTTAAGAGTTTTTGCAGGCCGGGGCATGGGGGAGGATCCCCTGCTTTCTCCTCTATTAATATATTCTATTTAAATTGCTTACAGCACCATGGACTAATTAGGACTAGAATGACAGTTTGAGGAGAACGACTGAACCCACTTGAACTCTTAGAGTTCAGAGTTCATGCACATATGGGAAAAACATCTTCCCATTTATTTCTGCAAACACACTGCACGTAGCATGGAAAATGTAGGTGGTATAGACAGAGCTGATCCCAATGACTTTATGAGAGCCGCTAGAAGGATGCAAATAAATAGATTTAAAATTAGTAATTTTTTTTTAAAAGCCTGGGTTTAATTAGTTTAATTTAGAGCTACACACAGAATTGCTCCAGTTTAATTTAAGATATGATTTAGTTAAACCAGTCCAATAGGCTGTGAGGATGCTCTGATTTCAGTTTAAAGCAGGCTTCTTTCAGTTTAGCTTTAAGTCAATCAGGAATGAATCTCCTAAACTGCAGTAAGGTATGCACTGATTTAATTAAACCGGAGCAAGTGGTGTATGTGTAGACAAGGCCTCAATGTTTCATAAATTTAGACTAGGTGCAGTTCCTCACACAAACCTGTAGTGAAAGACAATGTTTTTCATTACCCAGACCTTAATAGTAATACTTACAGCTTTTTCAACCATAAAGGTCACAGCAGTATACAAAGGTGGGTAAGTTTCATTATCACATGTTTGTTTTGCACACAAACGTGATCTGATTTATCTAAATCAGTTTCCTAAAACCAATTCTCTTATTTGGGTGGAAATCTGTGGATAGACACTCATATGTTAGACTAGAAAAGGATAAAGTCCATTCACTGAAGCTTGATTTAAGCTTTTTAGCCTCTTTCATTCCCAAATAACAGACTTGCAGTGACACATTTACATTGGTTTTAATTCACAGGCTTTTGTTATTTCGATGTGACTGTGAGGGTACAGCCACCTCCATTTAAGAGGCACAGAGAAGCTAAGAGACTTTCACAGCCAGTCAGTGCCACAGCTGGACATAGAACACAGATATCCTGCCTACCAGTGACATGTACTGCTTCATAGAACCAAATGAGGTGAGTTTTACCCCATGTCCCAAGGGTCAGCAGACTTGGAATCTTTGGAGCAATGGAGGGATACCTCCCATTCTAAATATTGCTTTTCCCCAGTGATCTCTCATTCTTTCATTTCCTCCTAATACAGGGAAGTCAGTGGTGATACTGACAGGTTGGTGAAACCCACTTGTGAGTTTTAGGAGGCATGTGAAAACAAAGGAGTTGACTTTGGCCAATCAATTGCTCTATCAGTTCCTACCTGGTTGATATCCCATGCATTGACACAAGAGTTAAGATCAGCTAGGACACCTGCACTGGCTACCCCTAGATTTGTAAATCTAGGGGACACAGGCAGGATGTTCTCCATTCTTCACCATATTCCACATTCACCTTCATGGCATGGTGAAAAATTGTTAGCTTTTGAATATCTGTCTACCTGGAGTCCTGTCCTTGGCTTTTGGGGGTCATAGGAACTACCATAATACAAGTAATAATTATTTATTTATATTTGTGCAAACATTTAAAAGGGCATCCATTCATATGCTCTAGGTACCCTTGATGTTTCCTAAAAATGTAACACAATAGATAAGTGGCGCACAGCAGTTGTGGGGTCAGAAATGCGGTGAACGTCTCTATGGCCAGGATTTCAAAAATGCTCAGGCCAGACGCTCCCAAATGTAACCCCTAAATACCAACATTTGTGGCTCACAATTAGTTGCACCTGATATTTAGTGCAACTGATTTGGGGCAAAAGCAAATAGATACTACTATCAAGAATTTGGAAGTTCTTTAAAATCCAACAATTGATAAATGTTAACAATCCTAATCCATGCAAATTATTGTCCAGTGCTTTGGGGGCAAAAAATGATGTTAAGGGCCCTGTAAAAATTTGACTCCCTGAGGCTTTCAATATTTGAAGCCTTTTTGAAGCCTGAATATGTAATATGTAAAAATGTGAGTAAGGACCTCAGGGTTTGGCAGTATATGTATAATCACTGAGGGTCAAAATGTAGAGACATAAAGAAACGGATGTCAGGGCTGGGTCCGTTCTGCACATATCTATCACACGTCTCAGACATGGGCATTTTTCTTTTTCAGTGTTCGTGTTTTAAAACAAACTGGATTGGGGCCACCACTGCCTGTGGATTATGGCCCTTGAAGTGATAAACACATTGTTCCATCGCTATTTGCCCCATGAGATAAACATTTCTGATGGATTTTTCTGACAAAGCCAAGAAACCTAATAATCACAAACGTCAGAAAAAAGTGAAAACTAATTCAGTTTGCTCCCCAAAGGATGGGGGAAGGGAAGTAAAAGGAGACACAGTTTTGTGAGCCTGAACTTGTTAAAGCTCTTTTAGAATACTTTGAAATAAACACATCCGCTTGGTATTATAAATAAAGGCACAGGACAGTAATTTGCATGGATTAGGATTGTTAACATTTATCAATTGCTGGATTTTAAAGAACTCCCAAATTCTTGATAGTAGTATCGCTTTGTAGTGAAGGATTGATGGTGGGAGTGAAAGAATCTGATGAATTTAAAGCTACAGATGAGAGAAAGCAAAGCCATCCAGATCTAAACTGAGATACCATTAGTGGTTCCCATAAATCAAATCATGTTTATAGTAAGGATACAGTTGAATTACCATCTGGACTTTTTAACCTCGACATTTATTTCCGAACCCTCCTCCGATATTGAAAGTAAACTTAACCCTTCCTTTCATCTCCAAGACTTTGACTTGATGCCAGTTCTCATGTCGAAGAAATGATCTGATTTTTTGATGGGGACAGAATGTAACATGTGGCATGAGGTTGGAAGGACTCAGGGATTTCTTGTGCTAGACAAAGTCATAAAAGAAATAAAATACATTTAGTCTTAAAAAAGATCAGCTGAAAGGAGGGTCACACCAAGAATGAATTCAGCAGGCGGATAAAGAGAGGAGCATTCATTTTAATGCAGGTGAGGATATGGATGGGGACCAAGATCAATGTACCCAAATATTAATACAATTGAAAAAAATATATATACTCCATGGAGATTTGGGGGGATAATCAGTAGGGATGGATGGGTGATGAAGGACTTGATCCTGTTCTCTCCGGTGTCAAAAGCAAAACTGCCATTGGCCTTCTTAGTGCAGGAGTGGATCTCTAGTTCAGATACAATAAGAACTAACCCAAACCTTTACCCAAAACTCATATCAAAACCAAATCAAGCCACTTTTAAGGTTCAAAAAAGTTGAGATGTCTGGTTCCTACTCCTTCCCTTTTATAGGCCTGTCTTTGCATTTCTCGATTAAGTCAAGAGTCTAAATGGAACTGCCAAAGTAGCGGGTAGAAGATATGGGTTTTTTTGGTATTTCCAGCCCAATCTGAAATGAGAATGAGCAGAAATCACAGGAGAGTGCCTGTTCTCCCAAAGTTCCAGCCCAGTTCTGCGGACATGGGAGGTTTGGGTAGTATGGAGGAGCCATGCAGATTGATGAGTGTTTCTTCAAATTGAACTTGTAAATATTTTTGAGGTTTGCTGCTACTCATGTCACAATTTTAACCTTTTCCCCCCACCCCCCGTGTTTAATCACCAGGGCATCATGATAGTCCAGTAGGTCAGGATGCTCACCTGGACCTTGGAAACCTGAACTCAGTTCTCTGCTTTTCCACAGATTGCCTGTGCGGCCTTGGGCAAGTCACTTAGTTTCTCTGTGCCTCAGTTCCCATATCTATATCACAGTGGTGTTGTGAGGATAGACACATTCATGTTTATGAGGTGCTCAGATAGTAGGGTAATGTGGGCCAGGTTGGATGACAGTAGGTGCTGTAGACATTGACATAACAGGTCATAAAGCCAAAATAGGACCTTGGTGCTACACCTCTGAGGAGATATTACGTGGAACTCAACACATACACAAATCACTGAAACTAGTTTGCCTGAAGAAAAATGGTTTCCTAACTACCCTCAGGGGTTGTCTCGATAAGTGGCTTTGTGTCATATCTTTCAATGTTCGTCAAAGGTTTTTCACCCAGCCCTTATTAGAGATGACCTAACATTTCACACCCAGGCTGGTGCCAGAATCCTCTTAGTCTATTGGTGAGGTTACTGCCATTTCCTCTCTCTCTCTTTCCTGAATTTACCTAACCCAGAGCTCTGGCCTTTTGTTGAAATGATTTTCTGCCTTCCGGCCCTGCATGTCATGTGTCAGATTATGCGCAAAAGGTTGCAACCCGCTTCCTCTCACTTTAGACACAGGATGAGGAAATGAAGAGGAGTGAAGTTACTGAGTTGATTTTGGAGGTCAGGGTGGGTCTTTGAAGGGTAAGAGTGGAGTTTTCAAGAGCTTGTGCTGCTGCTTGTTTTTTATTTTTTTTTTTAAACAAACAAAAACCCCGACAATTACTCATGCTATCGAATCGGAAACGCTTTTCCAAAGAGCTGACAAAATTAACAGGAGGACAATAGGCTAACAGTGAGGGCATATATATATCAGAAACAAAATGAAGCTGTCAGGAAGAGACCCGGGTTCACCTTTTAGCCACCCAGAGGGCAGTTTGACTGCCTTCATTGCTCAGGCATTCTCTTGTAGCATTTTACAGACTCAAAGTGTGCTAACCCCATCCAAAAAATGTAAAGTGGAAAGGGTAAGTGCCTGAAATCGTGCCAGGAGAATGTATTCCAGCTCAGGGGAATCCCAAACTTTTCCCAGTTCAGGGCTGCACTGGCACCTGGCCAGGAGCCAGAGGCCACTCTTAAAGTGCAACTCGAAAGGGCAGATTTCAGAGCCCCCGCCTCGATCTCCCCCCCCCCCCCCCCCCCCGAATCTTTACATCAGAGAAGTGGCATGCAGAAAATACAGATCCCAGCATGGAGTATTCCATTATGACTTGAGTGGTCTCCATTGGGGTGGAGCTAGAACATTTCAATTGGGGTTCTGTAGTCTTGGAGGGCTGCAGCCCTACACTGATGATGAGGGCAGCCAACGGCCAGAAATTCAGCAAGAGTTGGATGCCTAATTCCCATTAACTCCTTTTGCAAATCCCAGCATGAGCAGCTGTCCATTTTAGCAGAAACAGGCAGCCGTTCTGGGGGAGTGGGTGGCTCTTGGATCTGCGGGTGGCGTACAAATGAAGTACTTCTCCTTCCCTCACCTCCTATCAGATGCCTAAGTAGAGTATTTTATGCTGACAGGTAGCCCTTTAACATAAGTCATGGAATGGTTCCAAAGTACACATTATAATCTGCATGCTCTAAATCTGCACGTTCCTTCCAGAAGCTGTTGAACTAATGGAGAACTGGAGGGGAAGAGGGAGGGGAGAACCTCCCCACATTCCCCACCCCCCAGGTTGTTTGGTATACCTAGTGCTCTGAGGCTGGTTTATGTATGCATCCAGGGTAAGTTCTCGGAGGAGTATCCTGCAGTCATTTCTCAGCTAGTGTGAACAAACTCATTAACAGCTCCTTTACTGGAATGATAAGTTGTTTCTTAATGAAGGGAAAAATAAATACCCTTGCTAACCCAAGCTCCATCACTAGAAGTCACACATCATTCTTAAAGACTCCTTATTTCCCACCAGAGACATTTGTGTACAGCCCTTAGACAAAATGAAAGAGATTATTTCTCACTCCTCTTATACACTCCTTCAGATGCTCACATTAGAGAGGGGCTTTCGCTGCCCTTGGTAGTGCACTCTGGATACTAGTAGTTTAAATAAAATAAATTAAAAAAATGACCTGAATCTTCACCCACTTAAGAGGGAGGTTTATAGCATTTAAAGCACAGGACTGGGATTCAGGAGATCCAGGTTGAATTCCTGGCTCTGCCATTGACCCGCTGTGTAGTGTTACCTTGGGGAAGTCACTTAAGTTCCCCGTGCTTCAATCTGCCCATCTGTGAAATGGAGATAACAATGGCTTGCTCACAAGGGGGTTGTGAAGGTTAATTAAATAGTGTTTTAAGGTGCTTTTAGTTCCTCAGATAGAAAGGGCTAAATCTTGTGTATTAAAAGAACTGATTGGAAATTTTCAGGAAAAAAGTCCCCATTATTTCTTTACCAAATATATATATTTTTTATCTGAGACTAACTGATTATGTTTGAACCTCAGAAATTTGGGGGCATTTTGAATGTGTTTTCCTTTGTTTTCACCTGCTTATGAAATTAGACATGTTTTATGGCCCATAAGAACAGCCAAAGTGACAATAGAAAGGATTTAAAAAAACTCCGTAAAATAACATTTTGAAATGCCAACAAATCCTCATGCTTCAGGGCATTAGGCAACTTCTATCTATTGGGCGTTAGGCAGAAATATTCCTTGGGGCCAGGTTATCCCATAACTGCATACCGGAGGAGTTCTTGTTTTTTCTGTAGTGCCTGGTACTGCCCACTGTCTGAGAGAGGATACTGGCCTAGATGGATCACTGCTTTGATCCAGTCTAGCCATTTCTAGGTTCCTGATTCCTGGTTCTTCCCAGAAATGGAAATAACAGAATGCCCTGGGTAAGGGTGTCTTTTCTGTATTTTGGACTTGGCCAGAACTGGGAAATATTTGCACACCGGCAATCCGATAGTGTGTTTTACAGCTTGATTTTAACATACTGGTGCTACTGCTCTCTGATGGATCCAAGGAGACCTTTGTCATAGAGGAAACCTATTCCCTTTACTCACACAAGTCGTCTTCAGTGCAATTACTCACATAAGTCAGATAAACAGGGTTTGATATATCACCTTTTAGTGGTCAGGCTACAAAAGGCAGAGTATCACCAGTACTTCTAGCGGTGCTACAAGAAATATATAAAATAATAGGGGAGGAAAAGTTATTCAAGCTCCAATGAACCTGCCCTAAGTTTGAGTCAGAGTTTGGGCTAAAGGTTTGAATGGGTTCTCCCAGTATCTGAACCAAATCTCCCATCCCATAATCATAGAAAGGCAAGATGGAAAAAGATCTATTCATTCATCTAGTCCACCTACCTCTAGAGAGATATTAGTGGAATATGGGGCACAATAGGGAGAGAGAAGAAAGGGGCCTAAACCTCCTCTTGACCTCTGACTAAAGGTGGAAAGTTGACCTGACAGAGGAGTGACCAGACCAGAGTTGAATGGCACTGTGACCCCCTTGCACCAGGTCGCAATGCCACTCAATCAAATTTGGCACAGCCACCTTTCTGTTAGGATGGAGGGGAAACCTGGCCAAATTGGAGCGGTGCTGTAACCCCATATGCCTGCTTCACCCTCCCCACACCTTTGAAGTCCTTCCAGCATCCATGGGCACCAGGTGCCCCCAGGAAGAAATGGAGCAGGAGGCATGGAGAATGCCAGTCCCCAAAGGGTGGGAGGATTGGGTCTGGGGTTTTGGTGCTTCCTGGTGAAGTGAAGACACTGAAGGATGATGGCGTCTGGGGCTCCCAGAACTGACTGGTGCCTGGAGGGGATGGCGCTCGTCAGCCTAACCTCCTCTCTGGGTAAGAGCTCAAGGCTGGATGGTGGGGCAGCAAGACAGCAGGCCTGGGTGCAGGGGGAACAACTTGGAAATGGGCACAGGTTAATGTGGGAAGAAGACCAGGGGGCTCAGTATGGGGCAGCAGGAGATGAGTGTGTGTGGAGCTGGGCGCAGCGGGGAGAGCGCAGGTCTGGGTGCGAAAGCAGTGTGAGAGCGCTCAGGACTGGCATTTGGGGAGCATCAGGAGAGCATGGGGGTGGGTGCAGGGGAGGGGAGGAATGCTCTGGGCCCCCACCTTAGGAAGATTTGGTTGCACCCCTGAGTGGACTACCCACAAAGTGCTGTAGAGAGTGCACACCAGTGTTTCATTTAAAGGACTCAGACTCGCTTATCCTGGGCTGCTCCTCCTTCCCCTACACCTCATGTGTAAGGGACCTTGGAACTTATCACAGTCTGTACTTAAACTGGTTGACAAAACAGAAATTGAATCAATCTCTGAAAACAATAGATTTAACGCTGGTAGCCCTCACATGCTCTATTGGCTGCTAGTGCTTCTTATGCTGTGTATGCCTCCCAGGGACTCCCCTAGGATGTAGCTTTGAAGAAAAACATATATAAAAACAACCCACTGTGTAAATCTAACATCAGTTAGTGGTTTCCCAAGTACAACTTGTGGGATTGCTGGATGAGCCTCCAAAGAGAAAACAATTCACTGCAGTGAAGAGAGCTTTGCAAATGGAAAAAACGAACCTAGGAAGACAAAGAAAAATTCATCTCTTTAGCAAAAACAATAGAAATAACTTCTTGATTTTCCAGCTGCGTAACGGTTCCTTCTCTTCCCCTCCCGTCTTCCCCCCAGTATGGGGCAGCACAGATGGGATTGTTCTCTGGTATATGTTATTTACTTATAGACTGAGTTTTGTTCTGAGTGCATAAAACCATTCAACCTAAGTTCTGGGCATCCCAAGAAGCTCTTAAAAGTACTATTAATACATAAACAGACACTAGCAATTACCCACTGACAGCTACATGAATAGAATTAAAGTGTAATAAACTCCACCAAGAAAACCACCATTCAAGTCTCTAACCTCAGATATCTTACTGTAGAGCAAATGAAAAGATGGGCCCTGAAGGTTAACAACATATTCAGGCTGTGATAGACCAAGGCAGGAAATGAGTTCCAAAGGCACAGGGCCCCAGCAGAGCACACCCTACCAGCACCCATTTTCTATCACTGGAAATCTATCTCAGGTGTCTCTGCTGACCACAACTGTTAAAAAACTTTATTTCAATTTTATTATTTTTGAAAGGTAAAAAATCCTCTCAGAATCCAAATGAAATGTTTTTGTTTCAGGTCAAACAATTTTTTTTTTTCAATTTTTTGGTTTGGCCACTGAATCAAAAATATCAGTTCTTTGCACAGCTCTAGTCATGAACATTAAGATGACCCCTGTATATCTCCAGACATAACCTCTTCCTGGTGAAAGCTGGAAAGACCTATGTCAGTGGTGGGCAACCTGCGGCCCGCTGGCCACATGCGACCCATCAGGATAATCCACTGGCGGGCTGCCAGGCAATTTGTTTACATTTGCATGGCTGCCTGCAGCTTCCAGTGGCCACAGTTCGCCGTTCCTGACCAATGGGAGCTGCGGGAAACAGCGCAGGCTGCAGGGACGTGCTGACCGTCGCTTCTCACGGTTCCCATTGGCCGGGAACGGCGAACCGCGGCCACTGGGAGCTGCGAGTGGCTGTGCAAATGTAAACAAACTGTCTGGCAGCCCACCAGCGGATTACCCGGATGGGCCACCGGTTGCCCACCACTGACCTATGTGGTGGTTAATGCCAGAAGTAATTTCAGAGTCTGGAGGCATAGCTACATATCCTAACTCAGTGTTTCCCAAACTTGGGACACTGTTTGTGAAGGGAAAGCCCCTGGCGGGCCGGGCCGGTTTGTTTACCTGCCGCGTCCACAGGTTTGGCTGATCGTGGCTCCCACTGCCGCTTCCAGCAGCTCCCATTGGCCTGGAGCAGTGAATCGCGGCCAGTGGGAGTCGCAATCGGCCGAACCTACGGACGGGGCAGGTAAACAAACCGGCCCGGCCCGCCAGGGGCTTTCCCTACACAAGCGGCATCCCAAGTTTGAGAAACACTGGCCTAACTCATAGGCCACACCCTATGGTCCTTTCATAGAGGGCCAAAATAGTCCCTCTATGTTCTTTTCAGAGGGGGCCTAAACAGTGGTTTCTCTCTAATTATTTTGAAGGAGCCAGAATAGAGATGGACAGTGCCTGCTTTGCTGTGTCAGTGCTAGCATGGGTTTTCTGGTGTATGTGTATGTATACTTCAACCCAGAATTTAGGCCCTAATATTGATTGTTCCTTTTGTGAATGATTGTGTATTTCATCCCCGTCACAAATACTAGATGAAATCCTGGCCCGACTTAAGTCAATGGGAGTTTTGACATTGACTTAAATTGAACCAGGATTTCACCCATTACTCCCAAGCATTAAAAAGGGTCACTTTCACCGTATTTAATCTTTGTACAATTGTTTCCTTTTACGTGCTGTTGTTTTGAAATTGAAAGCTTTCCCCAGGGATATTTTTTGCCTCCCATGCCCTCTCACAAGCTTTACTTGGGCTTGAAAGCTTGGCTGATGGCATTGACTGGCATTAACTGATATATTGATTGATTTTAGGTGGGAAAAGAGCATTGACACATTTGCTTTGTAAAAAATACCTCTATGGAGAATTATATGGACTTTGTGGTCAAATGGGAGGTCAATTTTTTGGTCAATTCTTATGTGTGTGTGTGTGTAGCTGTGTGTTACAGAGAAAAGACTATCTGTGCTTCTGCTAAGGAATTTACAACAACATCTTTTGGAAATGCAAGACATGCATTTGGCCTTTTTTCTAAATTCTGCCTATCAAGCATGTTCATTAAAAAAAAAAAATGCTGCCTATTCTGGCAACAGTTAAAGAGTTAAAGAAAAATGATAATCAATCTTGGAAGGGTTTGCAGCACTGGAGTTGGTAATCTGAATTTGCATCTGTTCAAGTGGGAAAAGGGTTTACAAAGTGATCTGGATTAACATGATCTGACAGTGGCTGTGCTTACAGACCTCCACCACACTGTATACAGTACAAGGGAAACAGTTTCCTTTTACAGTCTTTGACATTCCCTGTTCAGAAGATTTTTTATTTTAACCCCAGTCCTAATTGCCCTTCAGTATCAAAATTAATTGTGTTTTCTGCTAAAAGGCCAGTGCAGCTTAAGGTTACTCTAGGGTCCCAGCAGCCGATGCATCTTCTGTAAATGGCTTGATTGCCGTCTGTGGAGAGGAGTGCTGGGAGAGATTTGCTTGACCGAGGCTATACATTACAGTCCAATTAGTGTGAAGATCACTACATGAGTCTTTAACTTTATCTAGTAACTGTCGGAATCTCTAATGGCGAGAGCAGAGCCAGGGAAGAGGAATGCAGAAACCCTCCTCCCCCCGGACTGCGTTAGCGATACAGCATGGATTTCCCAAATTCCCCCAAGCCATGTCACAGGCGGAAGAGGGGGCAGAGCCAGAAGCCAGGCACACTTGGTGTGTTGCACGTTTCTTCCTAAAAATGCAAAGGCTCCTTTCCCTTAGTAGCTTGATACCACCAATTGAATGTTTTATTAGCGTTTTTCCAGTCATTTCCTCTTCTCTGTCTTCTCTCTTTTCCTCTTTATCTCTACTCTTCTGTCAGCATTTGATTATTTTCCTTCTCCACTTGGCATTCAGCTGATCTGGAGCTTGTCAAATAAAGTCAAAGTCAGGGTCAGATTCTTCCTGGCTTGACAAAGTTGCACAATGGAGGTGGAGGACCCCAGGAACCTTCCCAGCAGCCCTCGCGTGGCCATGTCTGGGTGAAGCAGAATAGCAGTCCCTGAGACTGCTCCATCCCTGTTCTCCTGGAAACACATGACACTCCAAACAGGGCAAAGGGTCAAAGTTATGGCCTCACTTGCCCACATCCCAGACCCCAGCGTGGGTCCAGCATGTATGCAAAGCAAGTGGCATTCCATCAAGGAGCTTAGTAATGGACATGATCTCCCTGGTAGCTGGGGAGCTCCAGAAAACCTCCCAGTGTTTCTCCTGGGGTGGTCTCGGTTGTGCCTCGACGGCATAATAGTGGTGCAGGGTCACCAACTGTATTTTAGAGTTTAGGAGAGTCTAAAAATCGTAACTTCTAGGTACGTTTGGGATGTGGAAGTTCCGTTCTATGACTTCTCTTTATGTTAAACCTATCCCATTCTTCTGTTCCTCACTTGTTGAAAGGTATCAGTGGCAAGGTGAGGTGCCCACTTAGGTTAATGCCTTCCTCTTCATTTTTCTCTTTACCAAACGAGTCATAATTCAGTTGTCTCCTCCTTGATTTAGGACAACTGGACAGTGGATCCCTAACAAATGTCAACACAGCCAGAGTTTATTCTCAGATCTCAACTATTTCATCTCCATTTACGCAGTGGGTTCACATACCTGCTCAGGATTTCATGCACCATCAATTCCTGAGGCCTTTCGCAACAGACCGCAATACCAAAGGGCAATAGTGTATTTGCAGCTCTCAGAGATTGGGGGCCTTTCTCTTCCAGAGACACTCTGGATTCAATACAGCCAGCAATGGGCTGAGAGATGAGCTCCTCAGCATTTGCTCTCGTAAAGGATCATACCTTACAGTGACAGTGAATCACAATTCCTGCTCAGCTAGCTCAAGCAGAAAAGTCATAATCCAAGTCCTATAATCTGCTTTTTGGTCAATCCCAGACTATCAATTATTCTTATTCTTTGTATTACTGTACAGCCCAGAGGCCTCAACCAAGCCTGAAGCTCCACTGTGCCAGGCAATGTAGAAACACATTATAAGAGCTAGACCCTGACCTAGGAGCTTAAAATCTAAATTGTGGACAAAGGGTGGAGGAGAAACAGCGGCACAGAGAGGGGAAATGACTTGCCCAAGGTTACCTAGCAGTTTAATGGCAGAGCCAAGAACAGAAGTCTCTAGACTCCAAGTTCACTGTGCTAACCGCTAGATTATAGCAGTCCAAGTTCATGGCTCAAAACACTGAAAGGGCATGGCTGGGGGACTGTATTTAGGATTCACAATGCACAATGTAACAAAGCGCACACACATGCAAAATATATCTGGGAAGGGTTCCAGAATACTGAGTCTGCACCTTCCTCTGTGTCTCATGTTCTGTGTGGCTTCTTTCCTATTACTTTCATCACATTTGTAATATCCTGTTTTTGCTTTACGATATTCTCTTTTTGTTATATAAATAAAAAGAAGTTGAACACCCTTCAGTTGCTGGTTTAATAAGATTCTCACTCATGGTGTTCTGGTAGATAGTAAGAGGATTGGGGTTGAGGGTGGGAAAGAAAATGGTTGTAGAAATTCTAGGCTAACTATACAGATTTGAACTGGAAATTGATTTCCATTCAGGAAAACAACAGAAAAAAAATCATGTGTGTGAATCGTCTTCTCTCTGCAGGGTTAATATTGACTTTGGGATGTATGAGAACCAGGACTGCTGTGGTTTGGTCACTAGAAATGACTTGCATCTGAAGAAGTGAGGTTCTTACCCATGAAAGCTTATGCTCCCAATACTTCTGTTAGTCTTAAAGGTGCCACAGGACCCTCTGTTGCTTTTCACTAGAAATGTTTCTTAACTCATCCTGTCTTATCATTGTTCAAATAAAATCTATCCCCCTATCAAGGACATTTGTCTAATACCATGAGCATTTTAGGTTTGGAAGTATAATGTTAAGAGTATGGGACAAATGCAGCTACAATAGCCCTCTATCCATTTATGGTGATTGAATCCAAGAACTGCAGTACCAGCCCCTGCCATTTGAGCGAAAGGAGTAAATTATTTACATAAGACCAATAGAAGGCTTTTATTTTCTATGCGGACCAGCCAGTAGAGAGAGACATTACTGACTTATCCACAATTATATCAGTGCTGTGAAACACGTTGGCTAACTTCTCTGAAGAAAATGGAGGGGTACACAATTAAAGCAGGGCTGCAGTTGGCCCTAGGGATATAACCTTCACAACCTCTAGTGAGGAATGGTCACTTAGCTCAGTGTTTCCCAAACTTGGGATGCTGCTTGTGTAGGGAAAGCCCCTGGCAGGCTGGGCCGGTTTGTTTCCCTGCCGCGTCCGCAGGTCCGGCCGATCGCAGCTCCCACTGGCCGTGGTTCGCTGCTCCAGGCCAATAGGAGCTGCTGGAAGCGGCGGCCAGCATGTCCCTCTGTGGACGCGGCAGGTAAACAAACCGGCCCGGCCCGCCAGGGGCTTTCCCTAAATAAGCGGCGGCCCCAGTTTGGGAAACCCTGACTTAGATCACAAAACACATCAGTTATCCTGGGTAAGAAGAACCCCTGAGATGAAATATTTTTTCCTATGTTAACCCAGCTCATGGAATGTCCTGTGGAGCTCACTGACCAGGAGTCAACAAAAGATTAGATATTTGGGTGATGAGAACATTCACCGTTACCTTTGTTCACATAGACACAAATTTAAAAGGGATACAAACCACCATGCTTCAGGGCATAAGCTAACCATTAATTGATAAGTTTGTGAAAGAAATTTCCCTTATGGGCAAATGAGTTCATAAATATCCACAGTGGGGTTTCTTGCTTCTTCCTTTGAAACTTTCAGTACCAGCCACTGGATATTGGACTACAAGGATCATTGACCTGATCTCCACTATGCCAAGAACACAAGTAATGATCATTAAAAATTATCTTACCTTGTATTATTTTAATGTTTGGATTGATAAGGCAACATTTTCAGCTTCTCTATATCTCTGACCACACATCATTGGGAGAACAGAAAAGAAACCTGTACGTGCTGGCAAGTTATAGAGCAAAGGCGAAGCATAGAGCGAATGGAAATATGCAAGTCAAAATGAAACCCTCCATCTTTCTGTCAAACTGAAACAATAAAATAATAATGGCCGCTTGCATTTATATAGCACCTGTCATCCTGAAAGACCGGAACGCTCTTTGAAAACTTTACAAACTACTGCATTGTAACAGGACTCATGTCACCCACTCGCCTAGGAAAGGCAGCCACTTCTAGAAGCAGATACAACAGACAGCACCAGTACACAACATTTCTCAGTTTAGAGT
Organism: Trachemys scripta elegans; assembly: GCF_013100865.1. Taxonomy (NCBI): domain Eukaryota; kingdom Metazoa; phylum Chordata; order Testudines; family Emydidae; genus Trachemys; species Trachemys scripta. The sequence goes on along the minus strand of NC_048307.1, from coordinate 74,916,305 downwards.
TGATCTTGAGAGATGCTGAGTTGCTGCTACTCCTACTGAAATCAGTGGGACAGATCCTCAGTCAATTAGTATAAATTGCTGTAGCGCCACTGACTTCAATGAAGCAATGCCAATTTACCCCAGTTAGAGATGCAGGTGCATCATCTCTCAGGATCAGGCCCTTATGGAAGAAGAAAACTAGGTGTAGTTGAAAGAGTTGCCTGATTCCAGTCTGAAATGAGCAGAATGATGTTCAAAATCGCAGCACACATCATTCTGATCTAGCTGAATAATTAGGGGGTTTAATCACAAAAGCATTGTGCTATTGTCTCAAGTCCTCTGCCCATGCATTTGTTATGGGCACCATCTGACTGAAGGCCATGCCTGCTCATTTAAGCCTGTTCACATAAAAAGTGGATGGTTTTGAGCCAGTTCAAACCAAAGTCAACCTCTCATAGACTTTTAAGGCCAGAAGGGACCTTCCTGATCATCTAGTTTGACCTCCTGCACATTGCAGGCCACAGAATCTCACCCACCCACTCCTGTAATAGACCCATAACCTCTGCCTGAGGTACTGAAGTCCTCAAATCACGGTTTAAAGACTTCAAGTTACAGAGAATCCCACATTTACTCTAGATCAAACCAACAAATGACATGTGCCCCATGCTGCAGAGGAAGATGAACCCCCCCCCAGGTTCCCTGCCAATCTGACCTGGGGGGAAATTCCTTCTTGACCCCAAATCTGGTGATCAGTTAGACCCTGAGGTTGTGGATGAGACCCACCAGCCAGACACTTAGGAAATACTTTGCTGTAGTAAGTAAGAGCCCTCCCCATATAAGGGCCCATATCTGGCAATTGGAGATATTTTCTACTAGAAGTTGATGATGGGCCATATGACACTGTAGGCAGCCTTATCATATCATCCCTTCCATAAATTTATCAAGCTCAGTCTTGAAATAAGTTAGGCTTTTTGCCCCATCACTTCCCTTGGAAGGCTGTTGCAGAACTTCACTCCGCTGATGATTAGAAACCTTTGTTTAATTTCTAGCCTAAACCTATTGATGGCCAGTTTACATCCATGTTTTCTTGTGCCAACATTGTCTCCTAACTTAAACAACTCCTCTCCCTCCCTGTTGTTTATCTCTCTGATGTATTTATAGTGACCAATCATATCTCCCCACAACCTTAATTTGGTTAAGCTCAACACACCAAGCTCCTTAAATCTCCTCTCATATGATAGGTTCTCCATTCCTCTGATCATCCTAGAAGCCCTCCTCTGGACCTGTTCCAGTTTGAATTAATGTTTCTTAAACGTGAGAATTGCACACAGTATTCCAGATGATGTCTAACCAGTCCCTTGTATAATGGTACTAACACTTCCCTATCTCTACAGGAAATACCTTGCCTGATGCACCCTAGAACTGCATTAGCCTTTTTCATGGCTACATCACATTGGCGGCTCATAGTCATCCTTTGATAGACTTCCTGTGTCTAGGTCTCCGCCATCCTCATTGTTAGGCAAAGTGTGAACCACAACTCATGAGGTTTAAAGGTCAGTGGAATTGAGCGGAAGTTGGTTAAATTTTTCATTGCTATTACATGTTTCACCTAGAAAAATCATACCTGATAATTGAGGAGTATGTTTGATATTATAGTGATGACATAAAGGGCCAAATTCTGAGATCTTTAGTGGAGCAAAATACCTGTTGCCTTCCATTAGGAATCATAGAATTTGACTTTCACATATTAATTTTCAAACTGGTGCTTAGCCCTGTGGTTTCCTGTCACTGAATATATTCCTCTATCAACCAGAATAATGTTTTCATGCACTGGAATATCACTTTTAAAGCATCTGTCTAACACCTGCTAGTGGCTGCAGGGAGGAAAATGGGTGAGACTGGGAGTATACAGCAGAAAAACTGTGGTTCAAAGTAAAGAGATTTGCAAGAAACCTAGAAACCCACTTGGACTGATGCCCCAGAGTCCTTGCTATCCTGAGTCACTTTACCTATAATTGCGAAATGAGGGAAAATGACATTTAAATAACTAGGACCCATCTTTCTCTTACACATATGAAAGAAACAAAAACATTTCCTCTCTTTTCTTTTTAAAAAGCAATTTCATTTTTTTCCATGACACCTTTAGCACCTGCCACATTCCAACATACAGTTCCACAAACTTCTTGGTAGGCTGCCACTACTCTTACTGGCAGGGGAGAGGACAGGTTTCATGATCACTATAGATCCCCAGTCATGGCTCCTCCCAACTGAAATAACTCTGCACATTCCAGGAACGCCTGGGATGCAACCAGAGTTTGACATGAGCAGGTGTTCCTTACTAGGCTCCATAATCTCTGATTCAGTGTCCAGAATAGGGTATGGAAAGTTCCCCTGGTCTCTTTCTGTCCCTTGCTCCGGTATTCCATCTGCCCTTTGACCAGACTTTGTGGCACCCAACCAAATTTAGGTTTATTAACACCACATGCATCTAAGGACTGGGTGGGTCCAAGAGGTACATAGTTCTCTTTTGCTTCCTCCCACCAGATTACTCCATTGTCTGAGCTAGTTATGGGGAGATGGGGAAGGGAAGAGAGGAGATGTGTCATTTTCACTGGCATCTAGAGCAGTGATTAAACATGTTAGCACTGAGAGTATCAGCTTCATACGCCACCAGCCGGCAGCAGTGCAACATAAATAGTATGCCCTGGAAAGTAATGTCTGAGCAAGAAGCTCCAGATGACGGCTACAAGATAAACATCTACTCTGTGGCAAGAATTAGAACCAAATGAAGGTGAGGTATGTGCTTACATAAAAATGATTCCAGCACTCGTTATCCTGTAATAGAAGTAAACAATAAAAAGGAGTCCATTAGCCACTTGACATCTCTGTTCTAGACATTTAGGTATGGATTTATATGTCACCTAAGACCTCTGTAGAGCAAATGCCTAAAGGGTAAGAGTAGTCTCCTGGTAAATGTGAAGTTTCAAAAACCAGAGCTGTGAATTCATTCTCTATATCTGCAATTCCCATTGACCTCGTCAGGTGCTCAAGAACTAACCCCAAATCTACATTATGACATGGAGGAAATGGAACCAGTTTAGAACATCATGGCCACCATCTTAAACTCTCCACATTGGATGAGAGAATCCTCAACCTCGTCAAAGTGTTGATCACCCAAAATGGTAGCTGCAATGTCGCAAATGGATGATAGGAGAGAGGAACGGCCATTTTAATAACAGAATACTTCCAAGCTTTAGTTATATTGTCCTATAAATACTGTATTTTTCACTGCTGGAAATCCTTAGCCTTAAGTGTCATGCCTGGGATGATGCACACAATGTTTATTTCAGTTCAGACAAATACTCAAAAAGTTAGGTTGCTTACACAATATATTGTGATATTTCTAAAGGCACAAAGGATTATGAGGGTCCAAAATCCTATTGTAAGTCAATGGGTGTCATGTACTTAATTTCCCTTTGAACATTTGAAAATCTCCTGCCATACTGACTCAGAGCATTTTATAAACTGGCTGGCACCAGCAACTATTATAGGCTACTTCTAACACATACCTTCTCAGCACCTAAGACTGCTAGTTCCCATGAGTTGGTCCTTATTTTGTCTGCAGCTGAATAAGGCAGAGGCATAAGTCGCCTCTCCAAATTCCTTCTGTATTTTCAGTAGAATAAAGTAGCCTTCTCCACTTATGGCCTAACTTTTCTTTCAGGTACACCAGTTTTGCATTAGTGTTGCTAACTCCATGGACTGAAGTGGAGTTACTCCCAATTTTCAGCTGTGGAAATAATAGGAGCACCAGTCCCTTCCTGTCTTAAACTATTGTGTAGTGTTGTTGGTCAAAGTTCAATTGAGAAGAATCCCATGCACTGCTACAGACTAGGGACCGAATGGCTAGGTAGCAGTTCTGCTGAAAAGGACCTAGGGGTCACAGTGGACGAGAAGCTGGATATGAGTCAACAGTGTGCTCTTGTTGCCAAGAAGGCTAACGGCATTTTGGGCTGTATAAGTAGGGGCATTGCCAGCAGATCGAGGAACGTGATCGTTCCCCTTTATTCGACATTGGTGAGGCCTCATCTGAAATACTGTGTCCAGTTTTGGGCCCCACACTACAAGAAGGATGTGGAAAAATTGGAAAGAGTCCAGCGGAGGGCAACAAAAATGATTAGGGGTCTGGAGCACATGACTTATGAGGAGAGGCTGAGAGAACTGGGATTGTTTAGTCTCCAGAAGAGAAGAATGAGGGGGGATTTGATAGCAGCCTTCAACTACCTGAAGGGGGGTTCCAAAGAGGATGGAGCTCGGCTGTTCTCAGTGGTGGCAGATGACAGAACAAGGAGCAATGGTCTCAAGTTGCAGTGGGGGAGGTCCAGGTTGGATATCAGGAAAAACTATTTCACTAGGAGGGTGGTGAAACACTGGAATGCGTTACCTAGGGAGGTGGTGGAGTCTCCTTCCTTGGAGGTTTTTAAGGCCCGGCTTGACAAAGCCCTGGCTGGGATGATTTAGCTGGGAATTGGTCCTGCTTTGAGCAGGGGGTTGGACTAGATGACCTCTTGAGGTCCCTTCCAACTCTGATATTCTATGATTCTATGATTCTATGAGTCTGTGCTCTAAGCAAGAGGTGGGTGAAGAGAGTCATGGGTATATGTTATCTGTAAAGCACTTTGAGAGCTGTGTGACTGAAATGTAAGGTAGTATTAAGAGAAAAATACTAAAATTCCACTAGCTTCAATTGGGGACAAACTGATGGCTCTGATAAGAGATCAGAAACTTTGGACAAAATTGATCCTGTTTTTGACAGAGTGACCTTGGAGAGTTTCTCTTGACTGTTATTCTCTATCCTGGGATGAAGTGACATGAATTATTCCTTTCCCTCATCAGCATCAGTTTTTTAGGATAACCCAGTTGGGTAGGACAAAGACTTAACGCGGGAGCTAAGCAGAGAATATATCAAGTATTCGACCCCCAGGCCAATGAAATGCAGTGTCATCATAACCCAAAGGGAGTATCATTAGTCACTGAAGGAAGGGGCTACAAGCATGCCCAGAGAAATCAATAGAAGGTCCTTGCCTAGTAACAAAAAGATAGCAGCACAGATGTTTATGTCTTTGCCCTTCACATACTTTGTTCTTCCTTCCTCTCCAGCCACCAGTCACCTTTTCACTTTCCTGATTCCTAACTAAGTAAAAATGAATGCATGTACTAAAAGAGACAAATCCTGCACTCTAAACCTTTGCTCAGATAAAATTCCCATCAGGTCCTGTGTTTTTATTTGTTGGTGAGTTGTTCTTTCTGGATGATGATTATTTGAAACATATGTCATGCCACTATTTATTGCCATCAACTCAATTTAGTCAAGACCTGGTCCAGCATGATATGTTGCTCAGGCACTGATTTATATAATTGTCACGGCTAGCACTTACTATATGTTGTTAAAAATGTTTTTAAATATTGAGATCAAATAAATGGTCCCAAGGGGCTCATCAGCAAACCTGTTTGGATATGGAACCCAGGGACAACTCTCGTTTTTTCACATGGAGTCTATTTTATTACAACTAATAATTCCTCTATGAAAAATCAACCAAGGATAGAGATTGTGATTGTGATTAACCAGGGACAAAGATTTCAAGCAGTGTTGGTTAGAATAGGGGATTGGGAGTCAGTACTCCTTGGTGCCATTCCTAGCCCCGCCACTGACTTGTTGTGTGACCTCTAAAACTCTCCGTGGTTCAGTTTACCCATCCATAAAATGGGTGCAAAGTTATTTACCTATATACTAGGGAGGTTATGAGGCATAATTAATTAAAGTCTGTGAAACTTCTCAAAAGCCTTCAATTAAAGGTTCAATACATGCAAAAAGTAGTAATAATAAAAAGTTAATGAAAGATGGAAAGCTGCCACGTGTCTACAGTATTACATGAAAGAGCTGGTGGGCCCTTCTGACCTTAACTATATGACTTTAAGTGCTCTGAATGATGTGCACTGTAGTTGGTCATTTGTTCTACCTAATCTGATTTATATATAATGTGAAGGAAAAATCTTTTCATGCTCAATTTGACTCATCCTCAAGTTGGCCCTGATTTCTTTGTACATTGGACTTCGACCAGGAGTGTCATATACAGTCCCTTCATATCAAGGCCAATAATAACCATTTGGATTCCTGCTACATTTGTGCTATTTGGAGGGGTTACAGTGGTGGGGGGAAAGATGTTTAATGTTTATGAAAACATGCTTTTAAAGAATAATAATTATGAGAAAATAGTCCCTATAACCCCAGTTCAGTGGAGCACAAAAGCATGTGTATACACACACAAACATACAAAGAAGGAGGAATATGTACAACAGTACACATGAAATGGACAGATCGGGCCAATTCCTCACCCGGCATATCTCAGCGTTACTCCACTGAACTCAGTGGAGCAATGTTGATTTACACCAGCTGAGGATCTATCCTGTCACATTAACCACAAGAGGAAGGTTTGTAAATGTGATGCTCACTTTGGAAGATGTCCCTCATGGCTATTTTAGAGGCTTTCCAAGGTTCTGCCTCATTGGAAAAAGCCTTTTGTGAACTGAAAACCCTGAAATAGATTTTTTTTCTAGTGATAATAAAGCTCTTAAAACTTCAGAAATGACATGGGGAATCCTTCATTTTGTCCTCAAGATGGCTAACATGGACACCCCTCTAGTCAGAGCAAGAATGATAGGTAAACTTTTCACAAACTGCTACATGATTTAGGAGCCTAAATCCCGCTTTCAAAAGTGACTCGGGCACTTTGGAGCCCAAATCACTATCATATTTTTAAACAGGCTCTCCCACCAAAGCTCAAAGCCTATGAAGCTTCAGAATTGGCTATTGTCCCATTCTTTGAGCATAGGCATATATATTAAGGCAGCCGATGTCATAGTGGGTGCTCTAAACTGCCTTGTGCCTATATTCCCCTATTAGGTGACTAAGCGCCAATCTCATTGCCAAAAGTGGAACTGAATGCTTACATTTTAAGATTTGACCGCCAGACATACCTCCTCATTCAGAAGTTTGTCCTTCAAGATGGCCATCAGCAGTGGCATGGAAGGAGCTGGATATCTTCTAGATTTAAAGGGGCCACATTATATATGGTAGCTAATGGTTAAAAAAATATCCTTTGGTACTTTTTGCGTATTATTTTACAGCTACATACAATTTGTCTAGTGAAATATGGCTTTTAAGTCACTCACTGACAGTGCGTTTTGGCTGTTTCCATTAAACATGCACACCAAACACGCCAAGAGCCTCGTGGTGTTGGAATATAATGTTATTTTGAATAATATTATTTTTCACCACTCATATGTCATCACTTCTTATTCCTAACATGATGTCACCACATGTACAGAGTTTTCTTGTTTTTGACAGTTTTTAAGTGAGTTTGTAATGAATAAAAGTAAAGCTGGATAATGAATTTTTAAAGCTGTAATTTTTAATGAAAAATAAAAGCCCACATTTGGCAGCTCCTGGAGAGTGAAAATCCCTGTTTTTTTAAAGGGAAGTCCTTTTGTACATCACGTAAAAAGAGAAATTCCTTATTCTATAGCAACCCAGAATATGTTCAATATACACCTCTACCCCGATAGAACGCTGTCCTCAGGAGCCAAAAAATCTTACCATGTTATAGGTGAAACTGTGTTATATTGAACTTGCTTTGATCCACCGGAGTGCGCAGCCCCACCCCCCCGGAGTGCTGCTTTACCGGGTTATATCCGAATTCATGTTATATTGGGTCGTGTTATATCGGGGTAGAGGTGTATATGGACTACAGATAAATACTGCAAGCAGGCATTACTTTAATGGTAATAATGGCCCAGATTCTCTTCTGAGATCTGACCCCTTCTCATCACTCAGTGACATTAAAGGGGCCACATTCTGCCAGCAAAGAATCCCCCTGGCATAGCGATACTCCCTGCTGGCATATCTGAGCCAGATCCAGCCCTGCATTTCCACCTTATCCCCAACCCAGCACAGGGGTGTGGCAGAGAAAAGCTCCACCACACTAATTCTCCATTGAGGTAGGTGTCCGTCACCACCATCCCAGAGGTTAAGCTTAGAGGTACCAGAAATAACTCTAAGCATCATTTGGGCTGGGGCTTGACTCAGAGAATCAGGGAACCAAACCCAGCTCCTTGACATCCCCATCCCTTTGCTGCTCTGAGAGGAGCTGGGGGATATGAGATAATCTGTCCTGATATTCTAGTATATTAAGTGCCAAAGTTCCAAATGGACAGACCTCAATCTGGCCTCTAAAATGGCGAGGTTCATTCAGTAACTTCTTACTCACATGAGCCACCTCGCTGTCCACAATGAGGCTCCTTCTTGGAGAAAGGATTATTCACTTGATCAAGGGTTGCAATATCTCGTCCTACACTTGTACTCACGAATCAGGGGGAAATTATCAGTACATTGTTGAGCTCAGGATAAGGGACAGGATATGGCCAAGTGCTGAGGCAGAGGCAGAGAAAACTTAAGGAGAGGCTGGAGTATCTTATCTGCTGCTTGTCTGAGGAATGGGAAAGTGTTGAAGGATGGGGGTAGAAGGTGGGACTGGATGCATGGTAAAGTAAGGCAGCAGCATGCAGATGAACCTGGGAAGAGATTGAGAATGAGGCCTGATAACGGGAGGGGAAGAGGGAGCTAGTAAACAGCCTGACAGAAATTGGACTGGATGCTGGAGATGGTAGTGAAAAGTAAGAGAAAGGCATTAGATGGATAGCAGACCTGCCTCCTTCTCGGCAGATGCAATAGAGGCTCATCTGACCTACACCCTCACACATGCACTGTCAAGGGCACCTGTGCCCCAGATTCCGATTATCCACTGCTCTGAAAGTTGTATGAGTGAGGTAACTGAGCAAGATGGCTGTTGCCTTCCACTGTTCTAGCCTGGATAGTGGAGCCCTTGTGGCTCAATAAGTGGAGGAAAGCCACATGTGGAGACCATGTTTGCAGTTCCACATTCTGAACACCTTCATCAGTGGTTCATAGGTTCCACTACTGGGGGACACAGAGCATTTGCTTGTGGATCGAATGCTGTGGGTAAAGAGCTTGGCCTACTTCGACCCATGTGAGTGTGTTTGCATGGCAGATGTGCTTGGAATAAAATTTGCTTATGAAAGTGGCTAGGACCAAAAAGTGAATTAAGTTAACTTTTTAGGGGTTTTAGGGAAATCTAGGGGGCAACATATTTCTACATTTAAATTCAAGGATCAAATATAAATCTAATCATATTCAAAATCCATCATACTTACATATGTTATTCAGTATTGGTATTTATTAATTCTGTAGACACTTTCCAAACACATAAGAATACCCAGTCTCTGCCCTGAAGTGCTTACTCTCTGAAAGACAATGGGGAAAGGGTATATATAGCATTCAAGAAGAAGGGTCAGGTTGATGCCTGGCACACACACTGATAGTTCCATGGTTTTTGTTTATTTGGTTAGGGGTTCTTTTTTTATAATAAACTATTCCCAAATGCCCTCCTGCCTAATGAGTATTATCTGGTTAATTTCCCGTAGGCTTCAGTGCAGAAGCAGGTCAGTCGGTTTAATTATCAACTATGGAGACATGAAGGAACTTGAATCAAATGAAATATACAACAGTTTTTTTTTTTTTTCTTTTTTTTTGGAGTCCTTCACATTAACAAAAATACCTCTTAAAAGAATAGATTATCTCTTCTGTGGCTTTAAAAAGAAACAATTCCTACCCAGCAAAATAATGATGACATCCTTGTCCAATGAACATAGTACATTTACTCTGCATAATAACAGTCAGAAGAATCCAAAGGCAGAGGAAAAAGAGAGACAGACCTATAAGATTTGTGTACCAGCCCCCTAAGTCTATTTGTTTTTAGCATTTAAACTGACTCCCAATACTGTCAATTGATCATTGAACTGACCCCACATTATGCATTGTGAAGTTTCAAGTCTAAAAATCCATATGATACCACTCAAGCCAGTGGCATCTGCATCCCTGCAACTGAAATGGCATGCAACACTTACTTCCATCGATTGGATCACTCAATGGGAGTTTTTTTGGCACGAGAGAAAAGTTTTCTTTTCAAATAGGCTTTTTCTGTGTCCTAGATAAAGTGTGATGGAGGCTAAATAAGCAAAAGTGGGTTGCCATGCCTCCCAAGTTCCCTGTTTTGTTTTTCTGGGAGTTATTATTGGCAAGTCTTTATGCGGAGATAGGCATGTAGAAGCAGCATTCACAAGGAAGGAAATCCAATTAATTTTGTTAGAAATCCAATAGTCTCCAAAGTGAACATTCACTTCAACCACAAATCTGCAAGGTTATAGAGCTGTTAAGGTACTAGGAGCATCTACACAGCAGAAAGATTGAGCTTACGCTCAGTGCAGCCAGAGTGATATCTGTAATATCCCACAGAAATCCACTGAGAACACTTATGGAAGTGCAATATCCTTTAAACGTAACCTTGGTAATGAAAGGAAAGGGCTCCCATTCCTAAATAAAAACAACAAGCCCCGACAGGTCGGAACTGATACCAGCATTTGCTGCTGCCTGAAACACCCGCTGCGCTTCGAGTCAGGCAGGAGGTTCTATTATTTTTAACTGTTGGGTTATTGTCCAGCTTTAAGGATGGGAGATTTTTTTAGGAGAGTCAATTAATACATAATAAAAAAAACCTTACTGTCATTTCAGACGTCTGGATAAAATATCTGAAGGGTTGGGGGGTGAATGAACAAAGGAAGCTGAAAGAAGAAAGCAGAGATCAGAGGCTCATTTCAGAGAGCACAGCTCAGAAAGCCCTGAACTGAGGGTTCTTTATATATAGCACCACACTGAGTGACAAAATGGTAGCTGTCATAATGTGCCAGTTAACATGTCCAATATGAGCCGATCGTTTAGTGTCCCCTGGGATTAGAAGACAGAAACATGACAAAGAACAAAGAACTTGGATCAATAATGCTTGGGGAAATAAGACAGAGAAGGTTATTTACTCTGCATTGATCCGTTGCTGCAGTCGCGTAAACTTGGCCTGTTTTTCTTTTGTTAACCTTTAAGCTTGAGTATACTCACAAGCAACTAGGGAGCCAACTAACAGGTGTAGATTAAGGATCGAAGGAGGTCACCGTACCTCTGTCACCACTAGGCACCCATGTAACAACATCCCTGAAGAAATTTAAACATCAATAGCTATAATAAGGGCAAATTTATCAAGCTTGGCCTACTTTTGCTGGGAGCCTGGTTGTGTCCAGTCAGTTTGCCCTTGCTAAAGCTCAATTGATTTGGACATTCTTTTACTAGAGTTGATTATCAGTTGTGACACAGCAAATTTGTTAGCTTCCAAGCACTGAACCTGCTATTGCCATAGGCGCCTCTGAAGTGAAAACACCTGGACTTGCTTAATTTTTAGGCTCGCTGGGGGGAGAGGGGAGGGCGCAAAAAAAGAAGAGTGCTTTGATGATCTTTTCCTAGGTAGCTGCTTCACAGGAGATATCTGCACTTTGCAACAGGAACATCTGGACTGCCATGTTTGGGGAAAAAAAGAATTAGGAACATGAAGGAAATATGAACACAAAGAAGAGCATTTTGAGGAAGGGAAATGGGCACCGAGTTCTGTGCTCAAAATTTGCCCCAGCTCTAACATGTGACAAAATGGGAACTATGGGGAAAAGATAGTTCAGGAGCTTGCTAATAGAACATGGAAACTTCTTTATATAATCTCCCCAGAATGAATTTGACCAGCTCCATAATAGATGTGTTTCAGTTATTCATTGTGAATAAGAATATTTATTGCAAATGTATCCCTTTCTTCTGTTTGCCAGCTGTTTCTGAACAGATCCCAATTTCAGAAAATTTGATTTGTTACTAATAGATAGAACTGTTTGGAAATTGTTTTCCTGTCCCAGGAAAGTATTTGAGATTTCAAAAAAATAAAATAAAAATTCCCATCCCAAATGGGGCCGAAATGTGGAAATCTGAAATATTTTTGCTAACCGACAAACTGGAAAAAAAAATTGGTTTGGGTCAGTCAAAACATGTTGCTTCAATAATTTAAAAATGTTTAATTTAAATTAGACCATTTTAAATTTAAAAAGAAAACTATTGGCTCAAATTTCAAAACAAAATGTCAAAATGAAAGGGGAAACTGGATTTTTTCATTTTGAAAAATTTCCATAATTTGACCCTTTTTTCCCAACTTTTTTTCTTGTCGAGAAATTTGTTGAGACTGATCCTTTCCTGTGAATGGTTTCCATTTTGACGAATCATTTTTCAACAGGAAAACAGTCAGCCAAAAACTTCCCGACCAGCTCTATTTATACTATATTTCCTGATGCATCATTTTCACTGCATGTGGTTGTTACCAAACTGATCATTTTGACTCCTAATAATTATTAGCTATTCATTGTCTTGTGCTGTGTGGTTCGTCACCTAAATCATATGGATTTGTTCCTGTTCCCTGGTTGGACAACAGCCTTTTTAAATGGGAAAATGAATGATGGGTAATAGTTAATGATACATTTTACAGTATGACTATTCAGATTAATAATCATTCATGCTCAAGTTCATGGAACTTTCTTGAATTTCTTCAATACCCAATGGCTGTGGTGATTAAAGTACTCATGCATGGTGAATTAAAAGACCTCACAAACTGCAGTGGAACAAAGCCAGCGAATCATTAATGAATATATTTGTTCACCAGGTTTGGTTTTTTGTTTTTGTTTTTTTTTTGTTTAATCAGCTCTAGGCAATAGTACCCAAAAGTCATTACTATCGGCTGGCTGTTTGGTATTGTATGTGATAAGAATTCATGTACTTAGCCTACTCCTAGTGCAGTGGTTCTCAAACTGGGGCCGCCACTTGTATAGGGAAAACCCCTGGCGGGCCGGCCCGGTTTGTTTACCTGCCCGTCCGCAGGTCCGGCCGATCGCGGCTCCCACTGGTCAGGGTTCACCGCTGCAGGCCAATGGGAGCTGCTGGAAGCGGCGTGAGCCAAGGGACGTACTGACCGCCGCTTCCAGCAGCTCCCATTGGCCTGCAGCGGCGAACCGTGGCCAGTGGGAGCCGCGATCAGCCAGACCTGCGGACGGGGCAGGTAAACAAACCGGCCCGGCCCGCCAGGGGCTTTCCCTACATAAGTGGCGGCCCCAGTTTGAGAACCACTGTCCTAGTGGGCATTTTATGGGATACTCACTGTCACAACTAGCACTCATTGGTCCCTTGATTGGCAAACCCAGAATTTGGAATGGGAACGGAGATGGGGTTCTAGAAGGAATCCCTCCACATCACACTTAA
>NC_048307.1:74825711-74898328 GCF_013100865.1 Trachemys scripta elegans | reverse complement strand
GGGCCAGTTTTATTTACCTGCTGACGCGGCAGGTTCGGCCGATCGCGGCCCCCACTGGCCGCGGTTTGCTGTCCCGGGCCAGTGGGGGCGGCGAGAAACTGCGGCCAGCACATCGCTTGCCCGCGCCGCTTCTCGCAGCCCCCATTGGCCCAGGATGGCGAACCGCAGCCAGTGGGGGCCGCGATCGGCCGAAACTGCCGCGTCAGCAGGTAAATAAAACTGGCCCGGCCCGCCAGGGTGCTTACCCTGGCGAGCCGTGTGCCGAACGTTGCAGACCCCTGGTATAGACCTATAGAAAGAGACCTTCTAAAAATGTTAAAATATATTACTGGCACGTGAAACCTGAAATTAGAGTGAATAAATGAAGACTGGGCACACCACTTCTGACAGGTTGCTGACTCCTGCCCTAGCCCCTCCTGGAACCTCGCCTCTGGGTCTATTTCTGTTGCACTAGGCCATGTCCTCTAGTTTGTTGGCAAATAAAGCAAATGACCCCTTTGCTGGCTGCACATATGCTACTAACAACACTGGTTTTATTTCAGCAAACTGCATGTGGATCATATAGGTAGGTGCCAGAAAAGTGGGCCCCCACGAACCCAGAAAATACTGCTGTGACTCGCCACAGTACCAGCGTGAATGGCAGCCGGTTTCTCCTTAGTTATTGAGCCGAGCAGATGTGTCACGTTCGGTTAGTTTACATCATGATCTAAATCAACCATGAAGGATGAAGATGCATCAAAGAAAAAAAAAAAACAAATAAAGTGATGTGACGCATTCAAACAAACTATTAAACACACTCTTTGTTGGGGTTAAATCCCAACTGATTCATGTGGTCGTGGTCAAGGAAGTGGCTGTATGTTCCTAGGAAGGCGACTATAGTCTAAGAGAGGAGAGGAGTATCAGTCTTTATGAACTGATGTTTTTAATATTATTCTTACCCTTTTCCATCTTATCCCTGTCTCAGGCTCTCTCTCTGATGCTCCCTAACAAATCCTTAGTCCCTTAGAGGAGAAAGGGTAGCTAGACACTTAAACACATGGACTACATTCAACAGAATAAGGCTAACAGCTGATATAACCAGTTAAAAAGGGAATAAAAACCTCGGTTCCAGGGGCAGACTCCATTTCAGTTCAGAGTTTGGCTCTAAGGCAGTGCTTGGGCCTGATGAGAAGGATTTACAAGGATTTGTAATGAAGGCTCTGCAGAACTGCTTCACCACTGGCACATCAGGAGGTCCTCCCCTTCCTCCTCCCCCCAATTGAAGCAGTGGTTGATGGGAGAAAGGGTAGAGAAGGAAAATATAAACGGCTGAAGGAGTCAGTTTGGCTGAAATTTGTGGACTGGGCCCATTTATTCCATTGAAAATAACGCAAAAGGTCAAGGATAGTGAGGTTTTCTGAGAGTCAGGTTCTTCCTGGTTTGAATGTAAGCCTGTGATGATAAATGCTGCTGGGTTTATCATCAGGTGCTCAGATATGGTCACGAGGAGCGTGGTATATGTGCATCCACAAAGAAAGAGATAGGCAGATGGCCTGTTTCTCTTTTTGGTGACGTGTATGTTTGTTTGCTTTTTAATTTCATAAATGGGTAATTTAATCAATGAAACTAGCTCCCTCGGGCAACTCCCGTCTGACAGACTGCGTGCCAGTTGGCAGACGTGCCAAAGTTTAAGGGAGGCCTCAGAGAAAAGCTCAAGTAACTCAGTAACAGGGGAGTGGGGTGGTCAAAATGGCCACTTTTGTGCAGAAGCACAGGGCGGGGAGGGGGGAAACTGGTACGGGTCTGTCCTTTTAATCTTTAAATCATGGCTAGTCCTAGTATTTTTCTTTTCAGGCCATGAGCTGTAAGACACATCTCAGACAAACCCCATAACTGACATAGTATATAGCAGAGGCTGGGGGAGGAAATGTGACAGCTGGATGGGGATTCAGGGATTTTCACTGTGGATTCAGCAGCTGCTAAGCAAGGTTGAGGGGTTCAGACCAGTGCATATGGGTCGAGGGTTCATAAAGAAGTAGGTGTTCAAAGTAACCCCCACCCCATCTTGAAAGATCAAAAGCGGGCTCTGTAGGTTGTAAGTGCATGTGGGGGAAAGGTGCTGACACTGTGGGGCCTTACCCAAAGCACAGCTCCCTTCTCAATGCATCCTGGACAAATGCCTAGGGCCTGTCCTGCATTTAGACTCCCGCTGACTTCAAAGAGATCTGGAGGAATCCCCAAATAAGTCCTTGTCCCCGCAGCTGAAGCTCACTTGCTAAAAAAATGTTGTCTCCTGACTTACATGTCTCACTTCTGTGAGGGCCTCAGGAGGACAGCAGTGACAGAATCTCACCCCAGCCAACTTCAATAGAGTGCAACCCATATGAGACGGGACACTCAATCTGCAATAGCAGAAAACAACATTGTGCAGTCACGATTTCAGTTCATTTTACACTGACACAGCTTCTTAAGATAAAGGATTAAAAGCTGTTGTTGGTTTTGTGTTTAAAGTCAGCCATGCAAGCACCTGCTTGATTGGAACAGGGAGATTGTGCTGGATTTGGGGGGCTCTAGCTCTAAATGCCTGCCTCCCATAATATGTTTTAAAAGTATTCTCCCCCCACCCCCCCATTGAGTGACTTCGCTACTGGTAAGAGGTTTCAGATTGGCAGTTCTGGAGAATAAGGTCTCTGTTTATGCCCAGCCAAAGAGCATCATAGGCAGCAACAGTGCAAGCTTCCTCCACAGTGCTCTCCTTCCCTTTGCCAATGGGATTTGATCCTGATATGGGAATGGGAATTCAGCTTCCATGCCCCTCAGCCTTTCTGCGGTGACTGCCAATGGAAGTAGTTTGTAACACTTAAAACATGATGCACCTCGGTGGTGTTCCATGTATATATACTATGGGCGGGATTGTGTTTTTAGGAACATCGCTGAGCAAGAAGTGGTGCATAAGCTTCTCCACCCCAGGAGCAGCTTTAAGAGGCATTAGAGGCCTCTCTGAGTCATAGTTCCTTTTCTTCTTCCGCTGTGCTTCCAGCGAGTACCACGTTAGGAGTCATTATACCATCAGCAAATGACTATTCCACCTGTGTTGGCCAGCAAGAAGTTGGAGTGGAACCAAAGCTCTGCCCATTTCCTGCTCATCTGCTTAGATATACTAAGCAGGCCTGGAACATCCTGCATGCTCATTCCCGAAGCCCAGGTAGCCCGTGTAAGGGAACAGGCCTCTCACACCCCTACACGGGTGTGCAGTCCATGTCACAATCTAGCCCATAGTGAAGAACATGTTGGGATCTGGGAGGAGACCCCCAACTCGTCACCCCATTGAGTTTCCAGACTGGGTGATTGCTCAGAATTAGGCTGCCTGGCACTAAGGGCGTACTTACAATCCGCAGTGGAAAGTTTGGTCACTTCTCATCTTTTATTAAAATTTTCAGCCGTGGAGGCAGGGAATGTGTAAGCCAAATACCGCTCTCTTTCCAAGCACAACACATACTTTCCCTTCTTTCTTCAAATGCAGTTCCTTTCAAATCTCTATGGAGAACAATACAGTAATCAACCCTCGCAATCTAATTATGCCCTTCCCTTTACAAAAAGACTCATATTCTTAAATAACACTTCCTGGCAGCACACGGCTTTGTGGCTCACATTGAAAGAGGGGAAAACAATGCAACCCAACCCACATATCTTCAGATCATTAATGCTCAGGGAATTGGGCACAGAATCCTTTCTTAGCCTCATCACTGATGAAAATAATACTTACCCTAAAGCGCTTGGCTGCCTTCATGTACCGACCACAGACAATAATCTAATCAGTGAATGATCCTCGTTTTGTTGATCATTTTCCTGTGAATTGTTCCAACAGTGATAAAAAAAAAATTATAAATAAATAAGAAACCGCTTCTGCTGGGAACACAAAGGCTGGGCAAGAGTTCATTCCTTGGCACACAGCTGCTAGTTATGATTCTAACTTTCCTCACCACTGGGTCAACTATCAACCTGAGGTTCAGTAGGTTAAAGAAGGGCCTTCACATTCAAATCTTCCCCCTCCCTACGCAGAGGCATTCTATAGCATAAGCAAAACCCAAAAGCACCTTGGTTCAGCAAAAGCTCCTGGCCTACATGGGATCTTCCCTTTGTCTTTTGCTCTAGGAGTATGATTTTATTTTTAATATAAAGATTTTTTTCCCCCCTGGTGGAGTACATTTCAGCCCCAAAATATATGATATGTGCTGCATTTGGTGCATGCTCCCTCAGGCAAACCAAGGGATCTGTAAGTGGTACTATTTTTCCTATCAGCCCTGGAGAGTAGTGTGGCAGCCCTGTGTGTTATTAATGGATAAAATCTGAGCAGCGGCCAACCCCAAGGTGAACCCTATGCATTTAAAACATTTCATCAGACAGCTAAGTATTTTTTTTCCCCTTCACTACAGAGGATATCTCTACTGCCACCACTCAATAGATCCCGATAGAAGAGAGCAATAGCCGGACTCACTAATGTGAAAATTGATAGTATGAGCTCTCCAATGAAATATAAACAGCTCTGTGTTTCTTAAGTGTCAATATCACGGGGGCTGGGCTGGCAAGGCGGTGTGGTGGATTAACCCTAGAATTATCCGGGAGGGGGAAGTGGTAAATGGAAAAGCTTTGTCCAATCAACCAGCCACAAGAGTTCATTTCTGAGGTGTACAAGATGGTCTGTTGTTGACTCCCAGATGCTGGCGGCTGGAAACCTAGCTACAGTTTATGACTCCCGATATTGGAATATTTCCGGGGGTTAGAGGAAGGGTGGCAAAAGGAAGGTTAGGCAGATCTGACACCACAAGAAAAGGGAGAAAAATAATGGAGGGAGAATTATATGAGAATTGAGCATCCAAATTTGCTGGATTACTCTGGTCATAGGTACAGTTGCAAGACTGTATGCCCTGAGTCCAGCTACAACTCTGATATCTAATTGTGTTTATTAGACCAGCAGATTATTCCTGAGGGGAGATCTGAGAAACATAAAACAAGAATCCTCTGCTGAATTAGATCTGAGGCCTTGCACTTTCATTCCCTCTTATGGAAGCACTTGGTATAACCCTAGTGGCTTCTTGAAGGAGACACTGTCAGGTTATCATTCAAATAGTTCTAAAGGTCAGATTTCCTTATCTCTTTTATTAACAGCACCCACATTTGTTAAACTTGAAAGAATTTTACTTTTCACCCTCTTTTTTATTTCTGCATTGAAAACAGGCTAGTCACTTTCACGTTTGTTTAGCCTCACTTTCACCTTCTGGTTCCCATACTTCAGCAGAATGGTTGAGTCGCAAACTCTCCAGGGGAATGTTATACCTTGAAAAAATAAATTGTTTGCATGGAAGTTTTAAAGAATATTTATGTTGATAGGTGCTTTTTTTTAACTAATTTACTAATTTACTAATGAATTTTGGGGCTTAAATTGACTTGACAGTCTTCCTTTAAGGAAAACAAACAAAAAAGTTATAAAAACAACAATTATTTCTCAGGGGCACAAGCCTTAACATTTTCAAATATCAAGCTTATTTAAAAATGGGCACTCCCAAATAGATAGCCAATAAATCCAGCGCTGATTCGGGGAGGAGGATAAAAAGAATACAACACCACACAGCCATGCCATAAATCATCAAAATGCCACTAAAAAAACCCAACCACCCATATATATAGATTATATAAAGAACTTTTCTTGTCTATGTTGCTGGGGACTTGGACTTCTTATCTTGAGTTTCTCTTCTTAGCTTGTTTACTGAATTTTCAATCTGCCTGTTGAGGCTTAAGGACCCTTCTACTTATGACTCAAACGTGGAATCAAAGCTCGCAGGAGAGGATCATACCTAAGTTGAGGGTCCTTAACCCTGAGCTGGCAGACTGAAGAGTTAGTAAACAAGCCAAAGAAGACTCAAGATAAGGTGCTGGAGCAGCCACAAGAAAAAGAGAAGCACATAACACGAGGGAAATCACTGAGCAACATGGTAATTAATGTGCACAATGTGCAATTAATGTGCACAAATGACCTTTCCTACAAACCCTCTCAAATAACCCACTCGCATGCACATTCTTTCCATACAAAGGTGGGGGAAAGGGACATAATCTAGCCACAAATCAGCCAGAAAATTCCCCACTGGAAGAGATTTCCCTTCTAGTGAAAATGTGGCAAACCCTGGCCTTTTTGCCCCTCCCAACTGTCCAGCATAGGGGTTGTGTTAGGGTTCAGAGAGGGTATATTGGAGCTCCACTCCATTAGTCCTCCGCTGGTATGGGGTCCAATAAGATCTCAACATAAGTGGCAAAATTTAGAGCTGCCTGGCAGGAGGTCTGAGATGTGCTGGGGTTGAGGCCAGCCATCAGAATCAGGGAATCATAACTGGGTCCCTGACACTTCGCCCCTCCCGCAACTCCTGTTCTGGCAGAGAAGATAATCTGCTCCAAAGTGCTTTAGCCTGTCAATCTTCAGATTTTCCCAGCCAAACTGTTAGTAAATTCCATGTGAATCGAACAGCTAAAATTCTGCCACAGGCTTTGAAAGCTAGGGGTAAATAATAGAGTGGAACAATATTTTATACCAGAAGTGAGAGCTTGCAAGATACTGCTTATTTCAGGTTGGAGTATGGACACAAAACCAGTCAGGTTTCATGCAGAACTTTTCTGGGATTGTGACTCACACTGAAACTTTTTGCTCTCTCTCTGGATGGGCCCAATCTTTTGGGTTTTTCATGGGTTTGGCGATACAAGAAAACTCTTGACATCTGTTCTCCTGGAATAAGCAAACTCTCATGAACTTTTACAAAACCCTCAAGGAACCACAAAGAAAGCAGTGCAAAGAGTTTAGTGAACGTACTATTTTATTCTAAGTTTCACCAACGCCTTTCTGAGTTAAAATCAGAGCTGTTCAAAACATTGAGCTTGAGGAGAGGGAATCACAAACATTTTATTTTTCAAAATCTTAAAACTTTTGACTAGACCTAAAGCTGGTCAAAAATGGAGGGGGAAATCACAAATGAATTATTGGAATGTTTTCCTCCTTTTTGTGATAGTTATTGTGTTGTGAAATGTTAGCAATTTTTTTTTCAGAAAATCTAAATTTGGAAAATTTCAACCAGCTCTAGGCAAAAGGAGCCTGCAACTTAAAATGAAATCCAAGATTCATTCACAGACACGCGTGCGCACACACATGCACACACACAGAGTATTTGTCCAAGCACATAAAAATCATGATATTGGCTTAAACATAACAAGATTAAAAATAAATAAATGCTGTGCTTGTTTTACTTGCTTTCTGTTTTTTAAGCTTCAAATTTTCAAGTTTTTTCTCTGCAGCTGGTCTGGAACAATTTTTTTTAATTAAAATTGAGATTCTCGTATAATAACATGACTCCAGGAGTTGGGGCTTTAAGGAAAACAGTCAGTGGCATGAGAGTCATCATGATAAAAATGTGAGCTGGCAACACCGCAATGCTCGTCCCCTTTGTCCTCCTGGAAGTTTTACACAGTTTTAGTTTGGAATTGAGAGACCATAGATTTGTGCATACAGAGGTGATAATGGAGTTTTCTTTGAAGGCTTTGGTCTGACAAAGCCTGAAGTTGCTGATTTTCAGTGCAAACTAAAGGGCCCATCTGTTTAACGGAACTGAAATGGGTTATTTGAAATTATTTTGTTAGGTAGGGTTGAAAAATTCCACAATTTAGCTCCATAAAAGGGAAAAGGTTTTGACTAAACATTGTGCACAAAATATGTCCTGTTTTTTGACCAGCTCCAGAGAGGGAGTTCTCGTGTTCCTGTTTTAATTAACATTGGTTTATCTGATGCATATATTTTGTGGATCTGTATATTATAAATGCACCAATGGTTGATTCCAAAACACATCTGCCAAATGGAAAAATAAATAAATATAGTGGTGATCTGAGCTGTTTGAAAAGTTCTCCTGACCTGCAAAACCACACAAATCAAGAAACCAAAAAACTCCTTGAAAACATTTATTTGGTATCATCTCAAATTTGTCACCTTTTAGTGGCATAGGAAAAGCCAGCTGCAAATTCACCCCAATTTGCAGAGTGACACTGCAAATTCACGGCCACTCCCTGACTCTGAGAAACATTTTCATCATCCGGGGTCCCCATTCCATGAGGATCAGTGGGTGGGAAAGAGGAATGAATTGGTGAAAACACCAAAGAAGGCAGTAGGCTGAAAAACAAAAGGGAGAAAGATCATGGGCAAGAAAGGGGAAAATGCAGGGAGAATGAGACAGAAACAGTGAGTGAAAACACTGCTGGTAAAAGTAGATAGGGGGAGATGCACAGATAGCTTATCTTCATGGCACTGCCGTTCCTACCTGGGCAAAAGCTGTATGTTATTCTAAACTGGTTATATCATTTAGAACTTGTAGACACAGGCCCAGAATAATAGTAAAAGAAAACAAAACAGGCTCTGAAGCAGCCTAGGCCACCTGAGTGTTATCTGGTCCTTCTCAGAACCCTCAACATTCCTGGTCTGAGAATGAATTGTTGTGTTGTGCCCTTTGGTCCTTAGGGAGCTGAATTTTCTCTAAGGTAGTAGGCAGGTGTGCTATCTTGTCCTGTCCATGCTTGGGGCAAGGATACTTTAACATCCCACACGGTCTAGCCTATGAGTAACAGAAGTGCCACCCTTGTTGGCACAAGCTTCCACCCAGAGGAGAAATGGGAGGAGGCGTAATTTATTTGGCCCTTTAATTTATAAGGTCTAGAGAAATTCACAGTTCACAGAAGGATCAGACAACAGCCAGTACTTCCTTCTGGCTAGAGCTGACACAGCTAGAGCAGGAGAGAGTGCCAGACTATCCCCTTTGTTTGTTAATACATTATTTGGTTAAATAAAACTGGAAAGGGAGAGAATTACTACACACCTGTGAACCTCCAGAGACAATCCTACAACTTGGCTGGTTCCACTCTGGAAGAAATAAAAGGGCAGAGGCAGTACTAACTACAAAGTCCAATTAACTAACTCCTCCCCCTGCTGGCAGACAGATTAATACCTCTGCAGTAGGGTGAACTGCACTAAATTTGCACCATTTGAGTCTATCTGAAATGCTTATTTGGAGCAGGGTGGTCAGATGATATGGAATACATCAGGAGAGGTAAACTTCCACTGCATTTAAGATGTGGTTGGAGATGGAGGTAGCCAGTTTTACATTCTCTCAGCAAGTCAGTATCACCCCAGGACACAAAAGGGTGTAATATGCACAATGTGGAAAGTTTTAGAGGCATCTCCCTTCCAACAAGTCTGTGAAAACGCTGATCTGAAAGACTTAAAGCAGCTCACTTGAGACTCATTTTCAGTATGGCTAAAGTTCTGAAACCTAGACTGCAAAATCTCAGGAAGCAGCTGGGTTCCTAATTAAAACAAATCGTTAATAGATTTAGCAGCCCAAATTTATGCTTTTCAATTAAAAATGCTATTGGGCTTGGTATCTGCTTGTGTGTGTGTGTGTGTGTGCACTCATGTGCACAGTATATAGGTGTATGTCAGCGGGCCTAATGTGCAAAAGGATCGGATCCGAATCCATTTGTTATGATGGATTCAAAACATCTTTGTATCTTCATCTAACCTCCCCATGTCATGTGTTTCAGCAACAATTTCATACAGACTAGAATGTACCATACATTTTGAGAAGGATAGCATGTGTCAAGACATATACCGTGTCAGGGACACTTGGGCTGCTCTCTAGGAATTCATTTCCTGACCATATTTAGTCTGTCCTTCAGCATGAAAGCAGTTGGACATTTTTCTTCCAATAATTTTTTCTCATTTGGAAGGTAGAAATTTTTCGGGGCCAGAGCAACAGATGTGAGCGATCGACAGGCTGATCAGAATTCACGTAGGAAGAATTTGTCCTTTAAATTAGCCATCTTTTTACATCCCCCCTGATTCTCAGACTTAGATCTTAGCCATCCATTTTGCTTAAGTACAGTAGCTCCCTTCTCAGACTCCTAACTAAACCTGGGTGGAAAAAAAGAAGGTCATTTTTTGGCAAGAAGAAATTCCACTCCCATAACATCAGATTTGATTAACTCATTTCTTTTCCATTTCTTTCACTGTACTGAGGCAAAAACAGCATATTTGGTTTTAGCCATGTAAAGGAAAGACGAGATCCAGGAAACGTCACTGCTCATAAACGAATGGTTAGATGCTAAGCTGATGTAAGTCATCTTTGCTCCCACCAAACTGAATGTCTATATATTTTTTGCTTTTGAACAAAAATGAGCCCAAAGCCCAAATTCATGGTGGTTGTATTCCTGTGAAACTTCTCTCATTTTGATTTTTCTTTCTATTTTCTGTATCACTCTGCTTATATGTACCACCATCCTCTGCTGGAAAAGACATAATCATTAATGGGTGATCTCCTTTTCTCTTGTGTTTTCTGAAAGTCAATTATAAACTGGAAAAAATGGGAGGAACAACAAGGTCTAACAATATTCATTCTCCCAATTCAGTCACAGGACATTGACTATGGGTGATATATTCATTTTATCCTTGTGTTAGTAGCCTTCCTTACTGCTGCAAAGAAAAGCAAACTCTGTCCCCCCTTCAGTCTGAGTATGGATATATTTATGTTTTTCATACAGCACCATAAATGTGGAAATCCGCATGGTCACAAGGGTCTGTGGCAGCAGACCCAGGTACAAGATCAGGCTCCACTTTGCATACAAACATTTCTAACAGGGCAAAGGTTGGGTGTAAGCAGTTGCTAAGTTCAGAATGGCCACTCCATTTGCCTACAGATTTGCTGCAATGCCAGTATTTAGTACTTTGCTTTGTAAAGTGGTTTGTTTGTTTTTAGATACCTTGACTATGAACAAAACAAATTCTATACCAGCATATGGTAATACACTGAGCTGAAGTGATTTATTCACACTACAAAGAGGGGCATGGTTAACACAGAACATTTTTGCATATTCTGGGAACCCGACAGCCAGAGGGATGCGGTTGGGGTTGTCAAGGGGAGCATAGCAAATTCCCTGTTGCTGCATTTATACCCTGAAGAAACTCATTTAGTAAGAGATTAAGCTCTGGAACTAAATCTAAAAGTGAGCTAGGAGCGGGAAAGCAATAGAATGCTATGAGATTCTATTGCTGACTATGGAGGTCACATGACCCTGACACATAACTTTTACTGAGTTGACTATATCTCACTTCCTGTAAGTGCCTGTCCCTCAAGCTCTCTCTCAAGGACTTGGCCAATCTCCTTTTGTAAATAGAACAATGCTTTATATTTCTCTATTACTCTGGAGTGACTATATCAATAATGCAGGAAAGGCATCTGTCCAGCACAATGAGATTATTTTTCTGATTTCGGTTGACAGTTATGGTAATAGTTTGGCAAACAATCTACTCCACCATCAATGACCACAGATTACAGCTGTTTTTAAAAATCTCAGCCGCTCCTGGAAACTTAGAAGATTGATTGTGTGGCAGGAGCGAGCGAGCGAGCATAAGCTTTTATGGCCACAACTTTTTAACTCTTTTTTTGTTCTCAAAGTGGATGCGTATTCCCTTAGACGCCGTATGTAAGTGCACAGCATAATGAGAGCAAGGGGAAAACAAATTATCCTGCTTTGAAGGCAAATCAGGAGCTGTTTTGCACTGAAGCATTCAGAAACCAGCACTGGGGCTTGTAAAAGAACCAGGAAGCTTTGGTGTTCCCTTGGGGCAGGCTTTTACACTGCTGAATTTCCAGACTGTTTCCACTGCAGTATTAGGGCCATGCTTTAAGCATGTCATCTGCATGGCTTTCAGCAGGTGAGTAGACTCAGCTAACAATGGGACCACTCATATGCTTACAGTTAAGCATGTGCTAAGTGGTTTGTTGGATTGGGGCCAGAGTGCTCAGCAACCTACAGGATCAAGCACTTGACACTTCAGTTAGAGTTGGATGGACTCTATCTACCTATCAACACCCTAGTATCCACATATCTCTACCTAAAACCTGAATTTGCTTCACCTGTATTCATATCCCTTTTGTGTTCACTTCTAGCAAATATTTTACCAAACAGTTGTTTACTTGCAGGACTATTCAGCAATTTTTGATTGACTATTCGAGATTTTAGAAGGAAATGGTACAGTAACACCCAGAGGACCCAATCAGAATGGAGGTCCTGTCGTGCCAGGTACAGTGCCAAGAAATGTTAAAAGAGAAGTCCTGCCCTACAGAGCTCACAACCGAAATGACCGGTCTCATAAACGCGCTGCTTAGATCACACAGTGCACTTCTTTTTCCTGAGTGGGGGAGCATAAATCTCCGTGCCCAGTCAAAACTTGAGCTAGAGTTTCAGATTCTAAACACGCCCAGTAAACTGCTGTGGGAAAATATTTGGAGACATTATTTGAGAAGTATTTCTAGAAAATGTTCAGGAAATATTTTCAATCTGAGTAACAAGGAAGGAAGAGAAATGTAAACGGCTAGACAGTGCCTTGAACAGAAAAAAAAAAATAAAAGGTCAGTATTCCCTGTGAATTGTTCACTTGGCTATAACTTAAATATTATTTCTGGTTGCGCAGCCTCACAACAGAGGTTGATGACAATAGAGCATTGTCAGTTTTCAGGCTTTGACATTAATAGGAATAGAATCCCAGAGTTCAGCAGGCCTTCCCCAGAGGTGAATTTGGTCCAATATGTTGGGGTTTTTTTCCTCATTGGCCATGACATTGGTCTGTTATCAGCCATCATTGCCCTGAAACCAAGAGATACAGTCATGGCTGTTACCCAGAAAAGGCAGATAATTATTGTAACACACTGATATTCCTTTTCCTTCCCAGTTAAAGAGCTAAACCTCAGAAGCAGCAATGAGTATAGGATATGGCTCAAGCTGTTCAAACTCTCGAAATTCAGGTGGGTTCATTTGTCTCATGAACTCTTCACCTAGGCCCCAATTAGTATTATATTAACCCCCCTTAAATATGAGATTGCTGTGATCTTACAATACTCCAGAATGATCTATTAGCTGCCTCATTTCCTGGCTCCATCAGATGAAAATGTCTACAGTAGGTCATTCGATAGCATTACTTGATTAATTCAGCAAGCTGCATTGAATGCCCAAGATGTCAGCCAAGTGTGGGCTGCTTACACTGTATATAATATACACTTGGATATATTACAGGGTATGTAAACACAACTTATCCATGCATGCACACACAAACACACATATATGCAGAATAAGAGGCGACAACATGATGACGTGGTGCAGTATAAAATGTTTATGATGATTGGCATGATTTTGGGATGGACTCATGAGTGGCAAAGGAATAGGGCCCGATCTGAAGACTAGCAAACTCACTGGAAAAGCCCAAAGTGACTACACTGGGTTTTGGATCAGCCCCCAAGTAAGTTAAAGTAGTCATTACAAATGAATTAGAGTTAACACCTTTGTACCACACCCTATCATCACAATAACCTGGGGAGGGATAGCTCAGAGGTTTGAGCATTGACCTGCTAAACCCAGGGTTGTGAGTTGAATCCTTGAGAGGGGCACTTAGAGATCTGGGGTAAAAATCTGTCAGGGGATTGGTCCTGCTTTGAGCAAGGGATTGGACTAGATGACCTAAGGTCCCTTCCAATCCTGATATTCTATGCCATAGTTTACAGGAAAGAGATAACATTTTTAAAAAAGTGCTATAGAGCCAGATTTTCAAAAGCATTTTGATGCCTAAAGATGTAGATACCTCCACAAGGACTGGTCTTGGGACCAGTCTCATTTAATATTATAATTAATGACCTTGGCACAAAAAGTAGGAGTGTGCTAATGAAATTTGTGGTGGACACAATGTTGAGAGGCACTGTCAATAAAAAGGAGAATTGGAATATTATACAAGTTGAATTGCGTTACCTTGAGGACTGGAGCAATAGAAATGGGATGAAATTTAATAGTATATAGTGCAAGATCATTCATTTAGGGGCTAATAAAAAGAATTCGTTATTAACAGAGGAGGAATAAGATTTGGGGGTATGATCCACAAATGTGATGCAGCCATGAAAAAGACTAATGCAATCCTAGGATATGTCAGGCAAGGTATTTCCAGAAGGGATAGAGAAGTACTAATCCCATTGTACAAGATACTGGTAAAACCTCATCTGGAATAGTGGAGCATCCAAGCCTGAATCAAGCCAGGACCCAAAGTTCAAGCCCTATTGCTTTTTCAGTGTAGACACAGCTCTACTGGATTCTTGCTCTGGGAGTCCACCAGATGTATCCCACAATCCCATGGGCCTACTTTCTTTATCCAGTCAAGTTTGATGAACAGTCAAGTTTTCCCACACTGCAACACCAACAAAGGGCTAAAGCGTTGGGAGGGCTCTAGGAAGTCTGGGATATGGGTGGTTGGACTCGGGCCCACGTAATGTAGTGTAGACACTGGAGCCCCAGGTTGAGCCCCATGATTCAACAATCCCTAAAATGGGTTTACAAATAAGTGTAGATTTTCAAGCCCTAAATTAACAAACCCAGGTTCTGCTAACTCGAGCTCTTCTTACATTACTCGAGTCCTGGGCTTACATTGCCGTGTAGAAGTCCCCTCAGGCTCGTAAGCCACTTAGGCACTTCTGAACATTTTACTCAAGGATAACTCCATGATACCAAGAAATGCCTACAGTTACCCTGTGGAAGTTTGCCACTGCCTAGCACAACTCCTTGGTAAATAAGTCTTGTGCCATTTTCCTTTTTCTTTCTTCTTCTTTTTTTCGCAATGACTGGCTCATTAAACATCTAACAAAATGTAATCTATTAATAGAGATCTTCTTGGCTGGCTAGAAAAAAAAGTTTTTAATTGCTATCTTTTACAAATATAAATAAAAATAATAGAAGGCCTGCTGCTATTCTATAAGGCCTGCCCCTATTAAAGAGATTGAATGCAGAAAGTGTGTATTTATGCCATTGAGCCAACTTAAACGTTCATAAAGACAATGAAGCTTCAGTATCCTGAGTCGCTGATTTTTGAGTTTCAGGTCAGAGACAGATGACTTCATGCCGAGATTTATTACTAAGAGGCAAAGCTTTGGAGTTTGTGTCAAGGTGGACCCATCCATCATCAGAAGAATTTTGCCATAATATTCTACTGTCAGATTCCATCTACCCTTGATCAATCTATCAGGTGGGCTACTTAGGAAATTGTAAGGAAGTCCAATATAATCTGATTAGACATCTAAAAAACACGACCAATGGTTAATCATACAGGCAAATTGTAGTGTGCTATATCTGACTCCCATCTTATTGCATACAATAGGCACAGGGATAAATTCTCAGCTAATCTTCTACCTGGCATATACCCAATACTGTGTTGTATTTGCCTCTGCACCTTGGTGCTGCATGTATCTGCTAATAATTTTAACACCACTGAAATAGTTTAACACCTGTACACATGGGCATAGGCATTAGAATTTGTACCCATAAGATCCATTGACCCCAGTTGGTTTTGCAGGTGAAAATATTGATCCCTGTGCAACCACAGGTGTTAGATTATTTAATGGGCGCAGGTGCAGGGTATAGGTGGCTTTTGCTACCTACTCAACTTCTTCCCTTAACCCTCTATATCCTATTTGGCCCCGAGAACACGTTAAAGCAGCCTCAGACCGGTTGTAAAGGCTTCCTACAAGCTGTTCCTCTGGCCCAGAATTCCAAGAGGGCAGTGTGCTCTTGCCACGCCCCATCCCATCATGCAGAAGGGGCCCCCTTAAAATTAGGAAATAGTAGAATACATGACTCCGATGCCCCCCACTGACAACCTACCAGCACTAGAGGGGTTGTACGGAGCAGAATAAACACAACTTGGTGTTGAGAACCTAGGTTGGCTTTGCGGTAAGAAAAACCACCTCCTCACACATAAACTCAGCAAAATTGATATGAAATCCCTCAGGGAGAACAAATATGGAACCCCACAATGTCATCTTTACAGAGTGACTCTTTGGAGTGTAACCTCCGTTTAAATAATATTATGTTTTGCCTGCAAGAGGGATGCACTGCAGTGGGGTAGTGTGAATACTGAGAGCATATAAAGGACGTATCCACCTGACTTTAGTGGATTTGTTCCTTTTAGTCCTCAGGGGAGACCCCAGACTGAACAGCCCCGATCAGCCTTCAATTCCAGCTCCGCCAGTTCTTCTGTGTACTTGCTCCTTTCCGTGCACACATCGCCATTGTCTGGACTTTGAGCTGCCAGGTTATAGTGTCTAGCTCTCCCAAGTTAGTAGCTGCTGCTGACCTACACTGTGGTCAAGACATTAAGAAAGATGAATTTTTCCAAAATGAGGCAGACCAGTGAACTGTGATGGCAATGTAATTCCATTACTTTCAAAGGAGTTGAGTCTGTTATAGCCAGTCAAGCGTAACAATGCTTACCTTAAAGAAAAAAAGGAGAAGTTGGGATTTTATTATTATTATTATTTCTTCAGTGCGAGAACACCAAAAGGATGGAGAGCCTTGTAGAGTAAGAGGAAGAGCTGTTCAAGGGGGAAATAACAGTGGTGCAAAATGATCTACGACCTGGCTAAAAGAGTGGGTGCCTGTGGGGCCCATATGGAATAGATTGAAGGTGAAGTTAGGAATTACTTCATTTTCCAGGGCTCTGCCGACTATGATGGTGCCCTCCATTGCCAGCTCTGAGCTAAAATTTCTCAGTTAACTAAAGGCTGAAATTAACAGAAATATCTAAAAGAGGAGGACGGCAGGTCTGGTGTGGGATTTGCAAAGCTACCTAAAGGAACTGGGTGCCTAACTCCCATTAAAATGAAACCCAAATTAATTTAGGTGACTTAAAAAAAATCTCAGCCTTGGTTGTTTGGATAAGGAAAGTGATGTCAATTGTTCAGACATGGAGAGATCATGGGCCGTGTCTATGGATCTTGTCTGAAGTCTCCTCAGGAGAGGTGACATGGCCCAAGTCACTGGGTGGGGAGAGAGGATATTGCTTCCCTATAATTCATTCAGTACCTTGTAGTAATTCTGCCCTGCTTTCAGGATGCATTGCGACTCCAGCATACAGATTACACGGGAAACCCATTGCTCAGATAGAAACACAATGACATAAGCTCAGCTGCAGAGGAAGGGTTAGGCAGAGTTGAGCAGTGGTTACAGAGAAATATACTCAGGTAATACTTTGCAATCCTCACTTCAAAGCTATAAAGCACTTTGGGCATTAATTAATTCAGCCTCACTGAGGGGTAGGCTTTACTATACTGAAACAGAGAGGGTTCAGTGACAGGCCCAAGGTCACACAAAAGATCAGCAGGAATGACATGAATTGAACCTCAAACCCTGACTCCCAGTTCCCCGCTTTAATCACTAGATGACACTCCTTCCCTCCTGTGATTGAGGGAGATCAGTATTTAGAGTTCCCCGGGATGCGAGTTTTACTTACCCAGCTCCTTCCTTCCTCTTACTCGCGGTGTGTTGCATAATGCACGCACTAGAAACACCCTGAAAAGTGCAAAGTTAGGGAAACAGTGTCAATATTTATAATATTCCCCAGCCTCTGCAGCCCCAAGCTGTTTGGAAATACAGCAAGAACATGCACTGCAGTTCAGCATCTATGTTGAAAACTACGGGGGGGAGAGGGGGAAGGCGAGCCGGGGACGTTCTCCCAGGAGCCCAGCTCTAAAATGCCAGGCTTTAATGATTTGGAAAGAAACACATTTCAGCACTACTGTGGCACAAGTGCATCAGAGCTGCAGTGAGGAGCAGTAGCAGGTCTTTCTCCTAAGTACCTAAGGGGAAGTTTCTAACCACTCAGACCCACTCATGAGCCTCCCAAGGGCAGAGTGTTAACAGTGCAGTCACATTGCTGGGGTCAGGTGATACAATGTATTACATCACCAAAATTGTACCAAAGCAGCTACTGGGAGATTAGCTTAAAGTATTTGACAGCTGCTGTTAGATTGCACTTTACTTTTACCGCTGCAGGTTGAAAATGAACACCAAGTCAAGCATTATTGTTATATGAAACCATTACCTCAGTCGTGGGTTACTGACCAGACAGGGGGCTCTGCTCTGTTAGAGACCATTTTATTTGGAAGTTGTTGCAATGGCTTCATTATGCCAGCGGGTGGTGGTGGTTGTTTTTAACCCCGCTCACTAATCGTCCATTCCTTTTGGCTTTTGGGGATTTCTTTAGCCAGCGTAAGTACAGTCTACGGAGGATATTGTCTGAGCATGCAGCTGATTTGTTTTTACTGTAGTAGCTGTTGATCTGGCCTCTGGAAGTTTAAAATAGTGTGAGAGCCAGCCAGGCACAGGATCAAATGTACATTATAAAAGCGCTTGAACGCCAGGAACATTCTGAATGACTGGGCAGTGCATTCTTCAGAAGAAGATTATTTCAAGTATGTTCTATGCCTTTCAGATAAGCTTCCACTCCTAACCCCTTCCCCACCCCACTACTCCCAACCTGGCTGGCAACAGGACAGGGTACAATGTGAAATGTCGGTGGGAGAAATGGATGGATTCCGGACATGCCTCTCTTAACAGAACTCTTGCACAATTCTCCTCCACCATTTTTCTTTTTGGCTGTTTGCTGAGGGTTATACTGAGGCAAAGAATGCTTAGTAATATCATGGGTTAACAAATGAGCTTTGCTGGTCTCCCGTCCCAATTTTTAGTGGGAATTTGTCCATGTCATGTCATCAAATGAAAGCATCACTCATTAATACGATGGGCCTTTCTGATGGTGCATATGTTAGCTTTCCAACAGTATAACTCCACGGACATGACTGGAGTTATTCCTGATTGACAGTGTACGTGAGATCAGAATCAGGCACATCATTGTAATGGATTTGCTTTGCTCACAGCATGCCCACTGATGGATTTGCACATGATTGACTCATGCCTGCCTCCACTACACCCTTCTCTCATGTTTAGAGACCCTCAGTTTCCCCAGAGCGTTGCAGAATAACATAAAACTAGGAAATGGCTTTTCTGTTAATAATATTTCACACATCAACACTGCTTTCTGTCCAAGAATCTCAGTGTACTTAATATACATCAATTTATCCTCACAGCACTCCCATGAAACAGGTAGAAAATTATTATTGTCTCAATTTTACATATGGGGAAACTGAGGTACAGAGGGGGGTATGGCCAATAGTTTCAGGTCTTCCTAAAGAAGTCAACAGGAGCTACAGGTGCTCAGCATCTCTAAAAACAAGGCTATTTGGTGCCTAACTTTAGGTATCCATCTTTGAAAATATTGGCTTAAGAGATTTACCTGCAGGCAGTGGGGGGAATCTAGGTGAACATGTCTTTTGCCTCCCAGTTCTTTGCCTCCAACATCCCTTCTCCTAGCTTCCCTTTTTGTCTTAGTGCTCACAGGACCTTTGTCTGTGCATGTGAATATCCAGCATGTTCATGCAAAACCTGTCACTGGCCTCTCTGTCTACATGGTGATCACCCAAGCCAGTTGAGCTTTGCATCAGCAGAGAAATTCCCAGCCTCCTTTCTCTCCCATGCATTTTTCCTCCCATGCTGTGACAAGCTGAAATCATTTTGGTTTTGTATTAACCAAACCCAAGAGCAGTAGGACAGCTCAAAGGGAGTATGCCATTATAATGAGATAATCATGCTTCTGGGGATTCGTGGCATTTAGATATGTATTGTGTCTTCTCTCCCAGAGTGAAATTATAAGCCTTGGACGATGTTAAAAACATACCAAGAGAACTGACATCCCTTCCAAACGAGGAGCACATTCTAAAAGGGGAGGTTAATCTATATGGCTCTCCATCTAATGCCTTTGGCAGATGAACATATACTTTCATTAGAAGAGGAAGGGCTGGGCTGTAGTATACATTTGCTGTTAACTGTACAAGTTTGGGGAGCATGCTATGTTCATTCTTTGCTAGGTCCCACTGAAGTCTTCCTAACACTGCTAATTTTGGATGTTGCTAATTGAGATTATGGGAGAAAAATGCTTAGAGACAGACAAGAAATGCACTCCAGAGAGCTGTGGGACAGAAAATATCCGAGCACTCTGGCCAGTTGCCAGAATTCACATAGATCATAAAAATCCATCTCATAGACCTGTTCACAGGAGTACAGGCAGGACCTTGGTCCATTCAATAGACTCCGAAGATGGAGGCTGAATGACCCTTCCCACAAGAGTAGTAGCCAGGAGCTCCTCTCATCTTCAGCTCCTTCTGTGGCCTTGGGAAAGCCACTTCACCTCTGTCTGCATTTCGTTGCCATCTGGAAAATGAGAATAAAAATAAATCATGCACTTATCTAACTATCTCCTGGGGTCAGTGTGGGAATTCAGCTAATGTTTATAAAGCACTTAAAACATGAGCCATGCTGTGTAAATGCAAGCTATTATTATTAGACACTTCACAAGTGTTTCCCAGATGAATCACTACTGAAGGGAGAATATCACTCCACCAAGTTCTTCTCTCTGTTATAGGTTAGGCTACAGGTGATGGGGCTACGGGGCAAGTGATGAGAATACAGCAAAAAAAAAAAGTTCTTTGTGTGTTTGCAAATAAAAGCTGCTGATTCACTTGGCAGTTTGGTGTAGAAGGACATTGGTTTTGGTGCCATAAAAATGGGTCAAAAATAGTAGCAAACACTGGTCCTTCTCCACATAATGGCATGAGACCCAGGCACCTTCCATTTCACACCACCAGTGCCAACCCTCTTCTACCCCATGATGCTAATAATGCCTGCTGTGCTTACCACTTTTCAGGACACCATCACTAACCCCCTTCCATGCTAAGAATTACTGTAACACTAACACTCGGTGCCTTCTGTTCCACAACTTAGTGTTCGAACACGTCAGTCTGTTTAGGTACTTCTGAAGCTTGCATCACCATAATAAGGGGCACCAAAGCCACCAATACCCACAACCTCTTTATACCAATGCTTACCACTTTCTAGGCTCAGGATGTCAAAGCTGAACAAATCTTGCAGTGCCCTCCCACCTCCTCCAGAATAAACAGCTACTTGTAACGCCAGTGCTAACTGACTATCAGGTGATCAAGCCTTTGTCGACAAAGAGGTCAATAGCCTGTACTGACTGAAGTCAAGCAATCCTTTCCTGCATGAGTCTGCATGGTGTCCAGCATTTCCTTTGTGAAGTACATTAAGAGAGAGTTGAACACTGGCTTCCTTGACCTGACATGCAGCTAGGGCAGGGTGACTTCCCACTTCTAACCGGAACCCATCAGAGCACACACAGTCAGAAACTTTTAAAATCCAAAGCCAAAATTGGGGACCAAGAATGTTACTGTCCAAAGAAAATTACCAAGAGAAGGCTTTTTTTTTCCAGTGGGGAGAACCAAACCTTTTAATATTCAGAATACTTCTGACCTCATCACTAATTGTCCCTATTTTTCATCAGGAGAGCTTGGCAAGTCTGGTGACATTATAGAAAAAGTCCTCCCAAAAGAGCACTGCCAATTTCAGCTTTAATTCCATCAGTAAACAACTTTGACTGTGTTGGGAAAATTCCATTAATCATTCATGTTCTGCAAAGAATGATACACAAAGGAGCTGTCAAAACCAAGCAGCTACTCTCCATTTGTTTGGTAATTAAGAAACTCCCTTCCATTCTAATGGTGCAGAGAGGCAAATTCCATGCCCAGTAAGGACCACTGGGAATCAAATGATATTGAATCACCTGCATTTAAACTCTAGGGGCCAGATTTTACAGCTTTACTTCCCTTTTTTGTACCCACAGTTCTATGTAAGTGCATTTAAGATCACTTACACATCTATCACATTAGTTGCTCTCGAAATTACTTATTGGTGTACCTCTCAATCTGCCAAAGCCAATTTCTTACAAAGGGGTGTGAAAAAGACCCAAAACAAGGGGGATACAAAAATGATTCAGGCAAGAAACTTTAAATATCATGGGATTCTTTCCCTTACAGTATATGACTCTTTCTGTAACTTCGGTTTCATTATTCTTTATTTCATATACAAATGGTCAGTCACGTAACAAATATTTGGGAAACAGCTAATTGAGGGACTAAAACGAGTGTTGTCCATGGAAATTAGAGTAATTTGAGATATATGTTTGTGGGTACAAAATTTAGCGCACAGGTAGTTGCTTTCACAAAACAGTGGGCATCGGATGAGAGATTGAAAGTTAGACTCTAAAGCATCACACAGTCTAATGTACCCTTTTGGCGCCACTTGGGTGAGCACTGTAATACTTGTAAAGAGACAATGTGCACTTTTGATCTATTAACTGGCTGTATGGAAAACTTCCCTCTGACTCTGCCGCCCTTACTCATGTCAAGTGGTACCTTTACCGTGAGTAATCCTACTGAAATCAATAGGACTACTTGTGGTGTAATGAACTACTCAATGTGAGTAAAGGCAGAAGAATCTAGCCCGGAGACATTAACAGCAGTTGGCTTTTGGCATAACTTAATGATGAATATCTTCAGATTGGATCACAGATGTTTCCAGAACCTGATGTGTGAACACGGTTTTATATGTGATTTCCATCCAACTTTTTGCAGAGAGTTGAGGCACTTACAAATCCTGGTAATAGGCGTATTGGGAATCTGACACATAGATTTGGAGAAGCATCTAAACCTAGGGGCAATTATCTGAAATTAACCCTTACCTGAGCTCAAATCCTGCTGCAGATCACCCATGACTAATATAAAGGCACAGATTCTGCAGCCCTTACTCCAATAGTAATTATTTATACCATTATGCCCCACAAAGAAAGTGGGAGTGCTCACATAGGTGAGTCCTCAGTGTGAATAAGAGTTGCAGAATCAGGCCAATAAAAGTATAACGAAGGTATTATTCACTGTAAGTACGAGTGGCGGAATGAGATTCTGATTGAGTGATTGATTTAAACACAGACTGTCTCTCTTAATCAAGCTGGTGTTAGATAGCTTTGAAACCTAAGAGTCAGAAATGGACTCTGATTTTGAACCTTCGAATAACTGAAGGTACAACTGCACGTACAAATGCATTCAACAGCAGCTAGGTGTAGAACTACAATCCCTGGAGCCCACAAATCATGTAGTTAAACTTAGTGCTATAAAACGTGCCCGCAATTACTTAAAGGAGCACAATTGCAGGCTGAATGGAGCCCCTTCTGAAAATCAGTGCCTTAAGGGTTATTTATTAGTCCTCCACTCGACTTGGCTGTCTGAAGCTGAAGGTGATGTATTATTTATGAGATTATTATTAGATCACTAACAATGATCAGTAATTCACCAATGGTGCTTGATTCTAGGCAGATGTTCTGGAATCAAAGATGTTCTGGGGGATATGTACAATGGCCTATTTGTTACACTGAGGGTCATTTGCCCTCTCAGACTTTCCAGCCACAAGGTCTCACTGAGGAATGCACTACGAAATCCTCTAGCACAGGGGTCTCAAACTCAATTTACTTTAGGACCAGTGCCAGTCCTCAAATCCTCCCAGTGGGCCAATGTCACTCATGCAGCCCAGAACCTGCCCCCCAGAAACTCTGCCCCCCAAAAAACTCTGCCACCCCAACCTGCCTAAAGTTCTGGGATGGAGTTTGGTGGGGGAGGAGGTCTGGGGTGCAGGCTCTGGGATGGAGTTTGGGGGCTGGGGGGTTGTGTGGGGAGAGGGTGCAGGCTCTGGGAGGGAGTTTGGGTGCAGAAGTGGTGAGAGGTTGGTCTCTGGGAGGGAGTTTGGATGGGGAAGGGGGTCCGGGGTGCAGGCTCTGGGATGGAGTTTGGGGGTTGGGGGTTGTGTGGGGAGGGGGTGCAGGCTCTGGGAGGGGGTCGGGGGTGCGGAACTTACCTGGAGCTCCAAGGTGGGGCGGGCTGGGGACCTCCACGTGCTTCTGTCCCCAGGCATTGCCCCTGCAGCATCCCATTGGCTGCAGGGGTGCTCGGAGTGGGGGCAGTGTGCGGAGGCACAGCCCTGCCCCGCCCTGCCCAGCCCAGCCTCTGGACTGCAGGGAGGGGCCAGCAGCCACTGGAGTGAGCAGGCAGATGCCGCTCAGCTCCACTGCGCTGCCAGGGCCCCTGAGGGGGGAGCACCTGGGGGTGGCAGGTGGGGCCAAGGGAGAGACCTGGCCCCATGGGCCAGCAGTTTGAGACCCCTGCTCTAGCACGAGGATTCTCCCTCAACCTTGTACCTTCTTCCAACCTGGTTTTCCCCTTCCCCCTCTCCCCACCCTATGGGCTCAGTCTAAATGTCAACCAGAGATTTCCATAGACAGAGCTAACTGGAGTGAAAGATTCCATCCAGTTGTAACTGAATGCTAGCAAAAGCCTATAGTTCTGTTTTTAACAAAAAGATTTAATAATCCCACTTGCTTATTAAGAACACAGTACCAGAAACATGACCCCTTTCTGACATTTAAATGTGACCTTTTCTTAAAACCACAATGTACTCGCTTGCTTACATGATACCGGGTTTGACATTCTTAACCCATTCATACTTAGACCAGTGCAGTTCAGGAGAATCCAATGACTTTAACAAACAAGAGTTTAAGAGGCTTTGATATTTTCAAATATTTGGAGCTCGCTTCCGATCTCTGAGGCCCTCTTAAGCACTTCTCTGGCTTTGTCAACAAGATGTTTAAGTGTCGGCTTTAAAACTTCAGCCAGTTTCTGAGAGAGAGAAACAATTCACTAATGTTCAAACTGAACTAGCCACAGCTAAGCCAGGCATTTATATCTTCCTTCCTATCGCAATATTGCCAACCCTAAATGTGGCTAAAAAAATCAGGAGTCAGGCCTCAAAAAGAAATCAGGAGACTGGTTTAAAAACCACGAGATTTAAAAAAAAAATAATTATCAGGCAGGTTCTTTTAATTTGTTTTCTGTTTTTTGAACTTTTAGGGTCCACTATCCTGTTGTTGATTTGCCTCATTCTATTTCATGGCAGCAATATAGCAAAAACCCCTCCATTAATATCCATCTTTAATCTGGATATACACCAGTGTAACTGAGAGATCAATCTGGCACACAATTGTTTTGTGTTTTGTCTCTGCCTCTCATATGTATATCACATAATATATTAACTGGAAAAGTCAACAGGTCTGACTTGAAATGTGCTCAGAGGACAGATCTCTCGAGCAAAAAGGTGGTATTTTGACATAGTCTCTTTCCTCCTTTGACTGCAGATAAAATGGTCAAGACTCTGCCTTTTCGAGTTCCATGTCCCATAATGTTTTGCAGTTTCCCACCTGATGTTTTTAGTATATGCATTTCAGTAAAGCAGCGTGATCAGCTTTCAACACCTGCATGAACAACAGTATGAAGAAGTTTATTTTTGCACTCAAACAAGTCCATCAGAATACTTTTTCCTGCTCCTACTGTTGTCACTGCTGCCATGGTGTGTTTGCAGCTTTCTGTTGTGTGCTGGTAGGAGATGACTTAGCTAGCCATGAAAAATACCTATGACACAGCTAGAGATGGACCCAAACCAGAACCTCAGATACAAACACCCCTAAAAACTGGGAAAGTCCAGGGCCACATCAGGATCTCAACTTTGCAACTTGGAAACCTCTCTTTCCTACAGAACTCCTCTTCACCTCTCTGTTGGGGAGATATTCCCAGCTTCTGCCATTCAGATGAATTCAATTCATTTGGCCAGAGCCTTACAGAAAAGGGAGGATGGTATTTTTAATGTATGATGCATCTGAAGACTTAGGGCCTGTATCACAGGGTGGCTGGCCACAGTGAATGAAATATGTCCAGCTCTCCTGTGCCAGACACATGTTCCCAGTTCACTCACTGAAGAGGACAGGGCAGCATCTGGGGCTATGAAAATCAGGGCACCTGGGCCTTGGAGAGGAGATGAGTGTGAGTCAGAGAACTGGAGATTTAAGGATACTAGTCAGTCAGGGAAAAGGCAGGTGAGGGTTGCCAGAGCCAGAGGATGTTTCCGGAGGGGAGGCTGAAGTCAAGGAGAACAGCAACAGGCTTTTGATTGCTGACTTCCTTAAGCTAAAGAACCAGGGCGGGACGGCTAAAGACAAGAGGAGAAGCAGAGGAAGGACTCTGCACTGCCAAGGGGAGTGAGGGATACTCTCCTAGTGAGGATGAACTCCCAGCAGAGAGGCTGTAGGGGTTCCCACTGGGATGAGCAGGGTTGGACTCGGGATGAAAGGTAGCTGGAGGTAGCTGTTCTGACACAGGGACAGAAGAAGAGGACCAACAAGGAGCATAGGTGTAGATAAAGACACCGAGTGTGATATGGAAGGACTCCCAGCAGAGAGGCTGATGAGGGTGCCCACTGGAAAGACCAGGGTTTTAAGGACTATGTGCACTAGGGTGATAAATGATCTATAGGTTGGGAGTCATGATTTGGGCTACTTGCATCTCATTTTTTGTAATAAACCAGCCCCAAGGAGGAGGAATATTAAGGCAAGAGAGCTTAGCATGGAGTCCTTCTCTTCCTGAGGGGAAACTGAGGCAGATGGACGTGTTATATTGTGCCCTGCCACCAGAGGGCACTCCAGGCAGGGTTGCCCTCTTACAGCCTGGGTTTAGAAGCAACTTCTCATTTTGTACCCATAACTTCATGGGTACAAGTGACTGCGGATTTAAATGCAGTAGATTCCGCTTACTAGCAATCCTGATAATAGCAACTTGCAGTTAATGGCAACATATTGCCAAGAACCAATCCTGTCCCATTAACATCAGTGCTAATGGATTCAGATCTGAGCCACAGGCTCGCTGCTTAACAGCAACATTTTTAGAGGGGAAGTGCTCCGTGCAATCAATTTCCTACCTCTGAGCATGAGCAGCTGAGCACTTTCGCTGTGTGCCTTGGTTTCCAAACACGTGGCCCTATCGCTGATAACGTCTGGGTCCTGGAGGCAGTACGTGAGCCCGGTGCTAAGCAAGTGAGAATACCTAGGAGGTTTAGTGTCTCAAAGTATGTTGTTTCTTGTGTTCAGTAAAGGAGAATAAAAACATCACAAAGCAAGGCTGCAAACACCAATCTGAGGGTAAAGAAGGCAGATGTTAGTGACGGCCTGTGGCTCTGGTTTCATCGTAAGTTTGGCCAAAGTGCTTGTCTCGCTGGGCTGATGCTGAAAGGGAGAGCGTGTCAGCTGGTGGCAGAGCAGGGGAAGGATTTCCACTGGTGGGAAGCCTGACACAACATGGTTTGGTGTCAGGTTTCAGAGTGGTAGCCGTGTTAGTCTGTATTAGCAAAAACGACGAGGAGTCCTTGTGGCACCTTAGAGACTAACAAATTTATTT
The DNA here is from genome assembly GCF_013100865.1 of Trachemys scripta elegans. Lineage (NCBI taxonomy): Eukaryota > Metazoa > Chordata > Testudines > Emydidae > Trachemys > Trachemys scripta. The sequence goes on along the minus strand of NC_048307.1, from coordinate 74,871,158 downwards.
GGGCATAAGCTTTCATGGGCTAGAACCCACTTCATCAGATGCATGGAGTGGAAAATACAGGAGCAGGTATAAATACATGGAAAAATGGGATTTGCCTTACCAAGTGTGAGGTCAGTCTCACGAGACAATTCAATTAACAGTAGGATACCAAGGGAGGAAAAATAACATTTGTAGTGGTAATGAGAGTGGCCCATTTCAAACAGTTGACAAGAAGGTGTGAGTAACAGTAGGGGGAAATTAGTATGGGGAAAATTGGGTTTAGGTTTTGTAATGACCCAACCACTCCCAGTCTTTATTCAGGCCTAATTTGATGGTGTCCAGTTTGCAAATTAATTCCAGTTCTGCAGTTTCACGTTGGAGTCTGTTTTTCAAGTTTTTTTTGTTGAAGACTTGCCACTTTTAGGTCTGTTATTGAGTGACCAGGGAGATTGAAGTGTTCTCCTACTGGTTTTTGAATGTTATAATTGCTGATGTCAGATTTGTGTCCATTTATTATTTTGCGTAGAGACTCTCCGGTATGGCCAACGTACATGGCAGAGGGGCATTGCTGGCATATATCAGATTGGTGGATGTGCAGGTGAACAAGCCCCTGATGGTGTGGCTGATGTGGTTAGGTCCAATGATGGTGTCTCTTGAATAGATATGTGGACAGAGTTGGCACCGGGGTTTGTTTCAGGGTTTGGTTCCTGGGTTGGTGGTTTTCTTGTGTGGTGTGTAGTTGCTCGTGAGTATTTGCTTCAGGTTGGGGGGCTTTCTGTAAGCAAGAACTGGCCTGTCTCCCAGGGTCTGTGAGAGTGAGGGATCATCCTTCAGGATAGGTTGTAGATCCCTGATGATGCGCTAGAGAGGTTTTAGTTGGGGGCTGTAGGTGACGGCTAGTGGCATTCTGTTACTTTCTTTGTTGGGCCTGTCTTGTAGTAGGTGACTTCTGGGTACCCTTCTGGCTCTGTCAATATGGTTTGGTGTAAGGAGCATGGCGAGAAACAAGATGCTGACTTTCTGGCAGCTACTGAATGGGGGGAAGACACCCCACCCAGAATTCTAGAGCAGTACTAGCCACATGACATCTTCAGTGCTCACGAGACTGGTCTCTTCTACCAGGGTTTTCCTGACACAGGCCTTGGTGTGCTGAAAGAAAGGTTTGCAGGAAGGAAAAAAAAGCTATGGACTGCATCCAATTGCTGTGTTGGACAAATGATGGGAAAGAGCAAGTCCCCTCATTGTGTCCCTATGGACCACTCAGAGCTGCCTGTGCTCTACAGAAACTCAGCCAGTGCATGGATGACAAGTTTGAAGTGTGGCTTAAGAACTTGAACAGGGAGCTGTAGACACATGTGCCTTTTAATTAACAATTGCCCAGCTCATTCAGCTAACGTAGAGCTATCACACATTGTGTTAAAATTCCTGCCTCTGGACACAACCTCAGGCAGGCAGCCAGTGGACATGGGTGTCATTAAAAATTTCAAAGGTCATGACTATGCTTGTCCTAATGCATGCATTATTGCCTCTCTGGGTGCTGACCCACACCTAGGAGTGGTAGATGTTGCCAAAAAAAATCTCTGATTGGTGCACTTCATCTTGCTACGGAGTCATGGGCCTCTATTCTCCCACAGACTGTTCTAGACTTCTTCAGAAAGGGAGGGTTTTCACCAACAACAGAAAACAAGGGTCTGGTGGACGTTTCTGTGCTGGTCAACATTTCTGTTCCTGAAAAATCTAACCACAGAGGACTTTGAGGCCATTGTTGAGTTTGAAAGTCATTCAGAGCCAGAAGGGGAGAACTGTTGCAGAACTGCTGGAGACAGCAGTGGCTGTAAAGCACCCATAGACTGATCAGGCACTAAAGGACTAGTACAGGTGATGAGGAATCCAAAGAGATTTCCCGCACAAGGCAGTTATGTGCAGTGGACATTTTTTGGAGGATATGCCATTGTCGTGGCTTTGACACCAGTTACGAGGCTGCATGCAAAACTGGGAAGGATTTACAGGTGGAGGTGGCAAAATGTAGAAAGCAGACAACATTGGACAAATGGTATTAAAAACATTTTATTATTTTATCATCATCATTATTATTATTTGTAAAATCTTGTGCTGCTTTAATTTGTGTGACATATCAGGAGCACTAACTGGAAGTACAGGACTGTTCAGCATACAGAGACATTATACTGTAATTGTTTTAAAAGTTTTCTTTGGGGAGGGATGTTAAAAGCTGAGTCCCTATACCAGGGGTTGGCAACCTCTTGCACGCAGCTCGCCAGGGTAAGCACCCCGGCGGGCCAGGCCAGTTTATTTACCTGCTGACATGGCAGGTTCGGCCGATCGCGGCCCCCACTGGCTGCGGTTCGCCATCCCAGNGGACCAGTTTTATTTACCTGCTGACATGGCAGGTTCGGCCGATCGCGGCCCCCACTGGCCGCGATTCACCATCCCGGGCCAATGGGGGTGGCGAGAAGCCGCGGCCAGCACATCGCTCGCCCGCGCCGCTTCCCGCCGCCCCCGTTGGCCTGGGATGGAGAACCGCGGCCAGTGGGGGCCGCGATTGGCCGAACCTGCCGCGTGCTGAACGTTGCCGACCCCTGATTTAGAGTATTATTGTCTAATTCTTGTTTGCTTTTTCACTGCTATTGCACATGAAGCAGTGCTTTTCATGATGTCCAAATCTTTCCCCCTCCAGAGGATACAGACACCAATGAACTTCTGGAAACTCTGAGTCCACTTAACTAGAGCTATGTGCTTAAACTGGATTTAACCTGATGCAATTACTCTGGATTCTGATTTTGTGAACTCTGAAGGTTTGTGACAGGAGCAGTCTTGTTTTGCCTTTGAAAGCAGAATGCTTCTAGGAGTCCAAGTTCACCATTGACTATTTTTTGCGTTATTCCCCAGCGCTAGTTGGCTACATCCCACTCCCCAAAGGCACTCCAGACATTTTAACACTGTTGCTATGGGAAGACTCTTTTCAAGGGCAGAGTGGGACTGTATTAGTCAAGGTCAAATGCGGTACAATGACACCAATATATGGAGCAAATGGTGCCCTGCTCTGCCATGCAGTGGCAGGGATCACCTGGTCAAAAGGAACACTGCTGCTCTACTAGACAGTCTCACCTCTTATGGACCTTCTCCCAGTTCTTAAGGTGGAACCATCTCTCTAGCTCAGCTTCCCAAATCAAAATAGAATCACCCTCTTGGCACTCTCTTACTCCAGTAAAGTACTTGAGGAGCTAGTGAGTGGAGAACCAGACCCATTGTTTCTTCTCCTCCCAAATTTTTGTTGTTCCAAAAGTTCCAAAGGAAATGGTTGACATTTGTGTTCATTCATTTTCCAGCTGAATTAAGCCAGATGGAAGGATGTCAAATGATTTGCTGAGGAGCAGGTAGTGAGTCAATGACTTGCCCCAGTTAGTATGTAAGGTCCTCAGGCCTGCCAGCCCTTTTCTCTAAATGCAAGTCCACAACAGCCTCCATTAAGCTGTCTGCTTCGGGAAGTAGTAAAGTTGGAATAAGATACATAAAGGTATTGGGGTGTCAGGGCAGGCAGGCTGTAATTGCCAATTATAAAAAGAGGCTGTGAGGCTGTGGTATTGATTGAGTTTTTGGAGGAGAAACTGAAGTAAACATGGCATATTTTGCAAGCATCACATCTTCAATATGCCAAGTTAGACAAAACAAGGCCAAATGATTTGAGCTATAGAGGAAGATGTGCATCAAATGCTCCCATTGGCATCTTAAACTCTTTTTTCTAAATGGTGTCTCTTGGGGGTTTGTTTCTTTTAAATACAGTATGCTGTAATACAATGAACTTGCAAACGACAAATAAAAAAAACCTCTACCGAGTTTTGAAAGTTATTGTAAAATCCCATTTGGTCTCAAAGTATTTTGGGGAACATCTATGAATTGTTGTCATCTTTGGAAATTACAGTATGGAGAATCTTGGACGGTACAAAGGGATGTAATTCAGTCATCTGTGGTTGGTCCTACAGCATCATTCCTGACAAATCACAAAGCAACATTGATACTGTACAGACTGACACTACAAAGCTTTGTTAAATTGTGTGGTGTTAAACCTCTGCCTGGACCTACTAAGGGCTTGTCTCCACGGTGGGGTAATGCACTCTAAGGGGGAGTGATTTTAACATTCACTAATGTGTTGCACAGTAATTGGTCCATGTAGACCCTGTTGGTGGGCACTAAAAGTTTCCTAGTGTGCTTTAATATAATGCCATTTGAAAAAGCATGAGATTAAAGCATACCAACAGGGTCTACCCAGACCTGCTACCAACATGTTAATGCACTTTAGAAATCATATTGTTTAGAATGTATTATCCCATTGTATAGACAAGGCCTACATTAAATAAAAAAGTTACTTTTAGATTTACTGTAGTGGAGTCCTACACTTTCTATGCCCTGACAAAATGATACAGTAAGAAGGATAAACCAGCTCTGATTAAAAGATAACTAATCATAAGAGAGACCTTTCTGAGGACCAGAAAATTTTTGATTTATCATTTTTATTTTGGCTTTATTCCCCAATACAAATCTCAGTGTTTTCTTTTTTGTCCAGGGCCAGTTGATGAAATGCTGTGAGAAATGTATTATTTGTGGGGTCTCTAGTAGACGTTCCAACCGCCTCCATCAGCGTCCTTCAAATGGTCTCGTTTGGTTTCCAGATGTTTCTCTCTGTTTCTACTGAAGCAGCATGGCCATGCAGTAATCAGTAGCAAAGTAGGCAACAGAACCTAGGTCTTATTCCTCCCAGTTCCTTAATCAAATCATCAGACCACACTGCTGAAACAAAACTGCAAAAAATACATATCTGTGAACTAGAAGGGAATTCTGGGTCTATTGATTAGTGATGGACAGACCGTCAGAAGACTCAATACATCAGTTTGGAAAAGGACTGAAAAGTTTAACTGCTTCTGCCAACCTCTTTGTAACTAGAAAGTACTGGGACTCTTACAGGGAAACATGTTCTCAAGAGGTTTTCAGCCCAAAAATGGAAAGGGTCCAGAGAAGAGCAACAAGAATGATTAAAGGTCTTGAGAACATGACCTATGAAGGAAGGCTGAAAGAATTGGGTTTGTTTAGTTTGGAAAAGAGAAGACTGAGAGGGGACATGATAGCAGTTTTCAGATATTTAAAAGTGTGTCATAAGGAGGAGGGAGAAAACTTGTTCACCTTAGCCTCTAAGGATAGAACCAGAAGCAATGGGTTTAAACTGCAGCAAGGGAGGTCTAGGTTGGACATTAGGAAAAAGTTCCTAACTGTCAGGGTGGTTAAACACTGGAATAAATTGCCTAGGGAGGTTGTGGAATCTCCATCTCTGGAGATATTTAAGAGTAGGTTAGATAATTGTCTATCAGGGATGGTGTAGACAGTATTTGGTCCTGCCATGCGGGCAGGGGACTGGACTCGATGACCTCTCGAGGTCCCTTCCAGTCCTAGAATCTATGAGTCTATGAATCTATGAATCTATTACACTCAGATGCACGTATACAACTTCTTTTGACTTTAGTCTCACTTGTGGATGTATCTGTGGGCTGAATTTGACCCTAGAGTAATTTATAGGAAGAGACAAGATACCTTTGGATGTCATGATTATCAAGAAATCACTGGGCTGCTGAGGCGCTCTGCCTTTGTGGAATTCTTCAGGATTTAGATTCAACCAGTGGATATTAGGAGCTTGACAGGACTAAAACCTGAATCTCCAGACCTGTAGAGTTTAAGATTATGCTAGAAAGCTTCAATCAATGCACTTGGGGTCACCAGTCAACTTCAGCTAATGCAGAGTTTCAGTTAAGCTGGAGTTTGGGAAACCAGGGTTTGTGAGATATCTGAAGGTGGAAAATTGATGACAGAGTTATGGGTAAATGCAATGTATATTTTCTCATTTGGAGCCTGATTCAAATCCTCAGCGTCAATGGAAAGACTCCCATTGACTTCAGTGGGCTTTGACTCAGGTTCCTATCCCTCACATTTCAGCAGTGTCCTTTTTCTCTCCTGCTGCTCTCTTCCTGTCCTTTTCCTGCCATCCCCTCTTTTCTATTTAACACACTGCATTATACTCTTCTATCAGCCTCTCTTTCCCATCCCTTCCCCTGACTGCAGCTTCCCATCCTTCCCTGACATGTTGCCCTGTTTTTTTCTCGTCTCTCTCACATCTTTCTTTTGGATCACTTCATGCTGCACCACATTTGCATACTGAATATCACAGGACACAAGGTAACCAATGTCCTGGGACATGACCCACAACATTCAGATTGAAATGCATATTTTTGGATCACTCACCCTAATCCCAATTGAGATGAAATGCATCTGAGCAAAAATTTTGGCAGATGGCTCACAGATCAGGTGTTTGCAAAATCCCCAAAAAGTGAACGGCATTTGTGTATGCTTTGTAAACTCAAATACTCCCTGGGCGGCAAGAAGCCCAAACCTCTGCTTGCTTAGCCAGGTGGTTTGGTTTTCGGAGGGTTTCCCAGAAAAGGCTCACTGTTTTCTAACTAATCCATTTTGATTTTTGGAAAGGTTTTTTATTTTTTTCCCCCTGTTTAATTTCTGGAGCTCACCTAAGCCCCTGGCTCAGTCTCCGGTAGATAATTAGCTGAAATACCATTTCCATCCCCCATGAAATCAGAAGCACAATGTCAGTGGCAGGTAGAAGGGGATTGAAATGAGATTGGGTATGATTTGGGGAGGGATGCGGGGAGGAGGAGGAGGGAAGAATATTCCGGTGTGTCTTTCAGTTTGTGTTAATAAGAATGGATTGAATTACATATAGTAACGTACAGGAGAGGAAAATGTTCATTCATTTCACTCACTGCAAAAATCCATCTTAGATGGGCTATACAGAACTTATTGGCTGTGCAACCAATATTGGTGGGAACCTCTGTTACTTTGCAACCTTTCATTAAGAGTTATTCACCACCTTGGGTTTGTTGCCTGCATTCTGCCTGGTGGTGTATGTAACAGCCATAGATGGGTTAAGCAGTTTTTAAAAGCTTGACTGTGTCAAGCCTTCAGCCAATCAGAGTTAGGCCTGAAGATACCAGGCTCCCATCCTGTGGTTGAGCGCACTGATATAATATCTTCCAGTGAGAGTCATACAAGACAGCGTTCTGCAACAGGCCAGGATATTTCTGCTCATGAAGTTTCAATGAAACTCAGCTGAATTAAGCTTCTTTTAATAAAGCAAATTGTTATTTTTCGGATTGTCTCCAGACTCAAGTAGAATGGACCTAAGTTTTCTCCTGTCTTATATCAGTGCAAATAAGGCATAACACAGGCAGGGTGTAAAACCAGTGGAAGTGAAATCAGAGTTGAATCCTTTTATTCCGAACACAGCACCCTTTTGTTTCTTTCCTTTCTGCTTTCCATGCAGAAGAAAGCTCTCTACCCCCCACCTCCTTCCCAGTACTACAATCTTATTGTTTTCCTGCCACCTCATTACTCCTTTCTGAATGCTTGTGGCTTATCATTTCAGTAGGGAATGGGCAAAAGAAGTCAGCAACAGCCCCTAGTTGCTAAAGAAAGGACATGAAGTCTGCAGGGTGCGGAGAGACTCCTCTAAGGCTAGGTCTATACTACCCACCTGAATTGGCGGGTAGAAATCGACCTCTCGGGGATCGATTTATCGCGTCCCGTCGGGACACGACAATCGATCCCCGAATCGGCGCTTTTACTCCACCAGCGGAGGTGGTAGTAAGAGCCGCCGACAGAAAGCCGCAGAAGTCGATTTTGCCGCCGTCCTCACAGCGGGGTAAGTCGGCTGCGATACGCCGAATTCAGCTACGCTATTCACGTAGCTGAATTTGCGTATCTTAAATCGACTCCCCCCTGTAGTGTAGATGTACCCTAAGTTGCTGGGTACACTCAGTTCTCAGTCAATGGAAAGGGAATGTGCTCAGAGCCTTGCAGGGCCAGATCCTGATTCTGCAATGAGATGCATGCATAGTGGCTCCTGCTCCTGCCTGGAGTGCCACTGCAGGATTATGCCCATGCAGATCCCATCACAGGATCAGGGCTGTAGATACCCAGCAAATGACCACCATCTCTTCGCATTTAGTGCAGGGACAATGATTTGTTAAAATTCTAGATATGACACCTCTTCCCTGCTCCCTACCGCTCCATACTCCTCCCCTTAAGCATAGTTGAACTTTAAAGGTCCCAGGAGAAAAAAGAAATAAGACTTTAAATAATTTATTTGGAGAAACAGTCAGTGAAGAGGAACAAATAATGTTTCACTAAAAGAAGCGGGACCTTTGACACTCCCCTTTTCGCTCCGGTACCTGAAGCCCTAGCCGGATTGCATTAGTGAAATTTTCATTTGATGGCATTTTAATATTCTGCCTTGATGACTTTTTAGCAACATTTACTTTCAGAGGTCTTGAGTGCTCCCTCGGAGGAAATGAAACATGTCAAAGCCCATTACAAAAATCAAAATTTAAATACCTCGGCCACGTTGGGGCTCACACACAATCCCATCAGCGCTTAAACGGCGGCTCACAACTACTCATTCACTTGCTTACTCGGTAATGAGTACATTTGATGAAGCATTCTGGGGTCATGGAACATACGTTAGTGATCTAACTTAACCCATTGATTGCTTAGACACAGAGGATCGGTGAGGGATTTTATTGAAATGAAATGTTAGAATGATTTCCACCAGCGCTGAAGGAACTGATTTTTTTTAAACGATCACTGTGATGAATTGAAATGTTAATAACTGTGATGGGAGGGATTTATTTTATATGGGGAGGCAGGCCCAGCCTGACAATATAGATCAGTCGGCTCAGCTGGTCAGCAATAGAAAGGAGGTAAAAGACAATATGTAACGTCCCCTGTGTGGTCTTGGTTAGAAATCCTCTTCATTTCCCAACTGCGTTTCTTTTTAAATTCATTTTGAGAAACTAGATCAATGTAAAAGAAAGATGAAGAGATATTCAGCACTCAATAATAAGCTAATAGGTAGGAGCAAAGAAACAGAAGCATTCTAAATAACAGCTCAACTGATTGTACCAAGAGGTAAGAACATATACATTATGCGCACAGTATGTTCAGTCCAATACATACAGTATGTGCATGGTATATTTGGCCATATTTCTGCTTGATCTCTTTGCTCCTTCGTTGTTGAGAATTCTGGAACAAATACTGTCATTCCTCTTTGCAAAGTTCCTTTCTCTTCTGGAGAAGGCAGAAAGAAGGAAAGTTTCTTTCTTTGCTGCATGTCGCCACAGCCCTGAGGATTATCAGTGACACCCATGTCCTGCCTCACGTTTGTGACGTTATCATCTGCATATTCCATTCCATTCAGCAGCTCAGCACTGGTCTCAAGAGGTCTCCTGGTCCCTGATCTTCCAGGCACAAGCAATGCAAGCCACATAATCATATTGCTCTTTGGCATCAAAGTGCAAACAGCAAAAATCCAATTTGGTGGAGTCCGTGATTGGTGTTCTTCAAGTTTGTATGGTTTTCTTTTCCTTCTGAAGAATAGTGTTATCAATTCCACTCCAGAAAAAAAAAACAAAAAAACACCTAGTGCAGCATTGGCAAGAACTACATGCCTCAAAAGAACTGCATTCCTCAAACAGATTCAAGCAAAATAACGTATTCAAAAGAATGGCGGTAGGCTTCAAACTGTTCAGAGCTTTGGCCCTGGTAAGAGCCCCCTAAAATCTGAAGGATTATGTAAACTATCTGAACAAGAGTCAGCCCCAAACCAAAATCCACAAAGCTAATCACCCTTACATTTGGGGGAAGTTCAGATCCAGATCTATTTCTGTAATGCGCTGAGCCGAAATCCTGGATCCAAACACATTAAATTTGAAAAAAGACTGGAACTTTGTAGGCTGGGCCCAGCTCTCACTCGAATCTCAAGCTAATGAGAAAGTCTATTTTTCCAAATGTAACCACAGTTAGATGGTGATCGTGCTGCTATGGAAATTCCCAATAGAAAAACAAAATGAAGACATTTATGGGGGTCGCTGGTGTATAAATAAAAAGTAGCATGAAATAAGTAGCATGTGTAACAGGGCAACTTCTAAGAATATCTTTGGGGTCTATTGCAGGGTTTCTCAAACAGGGGTCGCCACTTGTGTAGGGAAAGCCCCTGGCGGGCTGGGCCGGTTTGTTTACCTGCCGCGTCCGCAGGTCCGGCCGATCGCGGCTCCCACTGGCCGCGGTTCGCTGCTCCAGGCCAATGGGAGCTGCTGGAAGCGGCAGCCAGTAAGTCCCTCAGCCTGCACCACTTTCAGCAGCTCCCATTGGCCTGGAGCAGCGAACCGCGGCCACTGGGAGCCACGATCGGCCGAACCTGCAGACGGGACCGGTAAACAAACCGGCCCAGCCCGCCAGGGGCTTTCCCTACACAAGCGATGACCCATTTGAGAAACCTTGCTCTATTGTTTTAAATGAATGGTTTATTCATGACAGTGTTCTACTCTAGAGGGGAGGGCTACGACAACTCCCCCAGGAATTAAAAACAGTGGGTGGTGATTAAGGCAAATCAACCAGGTAGTAAACCCCACCAAGGAGATATCACCTCCTGGGGAGGCTTGCATATAGTAGTTCAAACTGGATTCTCCAGAGACCAACAGACATACACTGAAACTGCCACAGTGTGGCTTTTGGAATTCACTTTGGTATTAACTCAGGGTTCATAAATTATAAAATTTTAGGGGTATGCAGAGATGTGATCATTATTAATTTGAATCAGGCCCACTGTTTTGATGGCGTTATTGTTATTGTTGTTGTTCTGTGCTCTGAATTAGAGCTGACTGGAAAATGGAACTTCTCCACCACAGAAAATTTCATTTTTTGGCAGGAAAAACATCCTAAATTGGGATGCGAAGTATGAAAAATCAAGATTTTTTTATGGGAGGAAAAATTTCAGCAGAACCAAACTGAAAGTTGGGGCTTGCTCCTGGCTGCACCATGCCTCAGGCAGCTGCTTCTTGTGCATCCCAACTCCCCAGAGCATCATCTGCTTGGGGCGTTGGGCAACTGGGTAAGCAGCTACCTGGGGAGTCAGGGAGCCAGGGGAGCCTAGACTGGCAGGGAACCAGGCAGGTTCATTAGCCAGCCTACCTGTCTACCTGGTTTCTGTCAAAAGTTTCAACAAAATCAAAATGACGCCATGGAACATGTCAATTCCATCCAATCAACATGTTCTGATGGAAAAGTGTTTGGTCTGGCTCTACTGTGAATGGCATATCATGAAGGCAGCAGCTCGACTTTAAAGCCACTTTCTGGGATTATGAAGGGCAAATGGTCCGGTACGAATAGTCGGCTGGAGGCTATGGATATTGTTAAATGGCAAATTGCAGCCTTTTACCAATTACTCTGGATTGCACCAACAACCGGATCGGGGGGGTGGGGTAGGAGGGTGCAGAAGTTTTTCAAGAAAACCCAGTAGCCTCAATGATTTTTTATGCGGCTTCGCACCGAGTAATGTACCACTCATCAAGGTTCAGAGTGGCAGAACTTGACCCTAAATGAAATGGAGGGGACTCAGTTTGAAACTCTTTTGTGTCTGTTTTCTGGGAACTTTCATGCATTCAAATTTTACTCGCAGGTATGCTGCAAATTTTAACCACATATATTCAGATGACTTTAAATGTATACCCACCCAATCAAGCAAGAGAAATGATACTATGCAACCTAATCACCACTAAACCACAGAGTTTGGATTCCAGAATTTAAATTTCAACTGGAAAGCCACAGAATTAGCAAATTGAAGGAACTTCCATTAATTAATTTTGAATAATGGATATATTTGACAGCCCACAAAAGAGAAAGACACAAAAAAAGCTCAGATTTCATTATGGAGTTTTTGCTCAGTTCTCTCAAGAACCCAGCAGAACTAAAAGAGTGAGGGAGCCTGGTAACAGGTGAAGAAAAGAAAATGGGGTTGTTATGCCATTCTGACCCATGCTCAGTAGCTCGTGATTTTTGCCACTGCAGAATTGGGCAGTATCTCCATTAGAGAATTAGGCCAAAGAGTTCATCTGAACATGCTGGACCCTGGAGTTCAATATGCACGCAAAGAAAGACTCCTTGCCTGTGCTTTAGACTTTTACTTCTTCCTTCCCTAGCCCATAGAAAAACAGCAGCCAGGCAATGTGACTGTCATATGATATATAGCCACTCAGAGACAACATCATCATTTGAAGACAGTCTTGCTAAATTTGCCCTGGTTCTGCCAGTCTGACTCAAGACCTATCTATGAATTCTTTGACCCACTTCTCCCTCGATTTGATGCCCACCCTGCCCACCGCACACACTATAAATCCATCGTGTGGTATGCTGCACTACTCTTCTGTAACATGAATTTATGCTAATGGCTGTCTGCATATGCTTATATCACATATCTATATTAAACTTAATAGTCTGTTACATTGCTTCTTAACCCTGTGTCCACACATGATTAACTTTTCTGATTTCTTTCAAAACCATTATTAACACAGTGTAGCATTTCACTCAACATGTCACTAACTTTCCCTGCCTGGCGCCGGAGTTGGGGTAATTATACAGCCATACAGCTTTTACAAGTAAAACCGTACACAAGGCGTTATGACTTTATTCAAAGGGTTGGTGGGTTGATTTTTGTTTCTTGTTGTTGTTGTTCAACCTAAAGACGTTAACAAGCACCGACAAGAGTCAAAAATCTGTTAAAGGAAGGTGATTTCCAGACTCCTTTTAAATGAAGAGCAATCCCTGTGAGTTTAGATCTCAGTTGAGGAAGAGAATGGTAGCGGGGGGAGATGTGAAACCCACTTTGAAACAGAAACTTGAGGACAGAGAATAGGGTCACCAATACACATTTCATTGATGCCTTGCCTGGTAAAAATTACGCAATATTTCTCTGTTTGTATGTGTTTGTGTGTGCGACCCTACCACTGGTGAAAAGTGCTCTCTTGCTCTCTTGGACTTATACTAAAGACCTCTATTTACCCAGAGAACCTGTACAGCCTAGGCGGAAGCCGTGCAAGCTTCCCAACCATAAGTCAGAGGGGCCATCACTGTGCATGAAAGGGATGTTCAGTCTTCATGTCTCATTCAGTCCTCGGCCTCTCCAATGAGACCGCCAAGAATCAATGCCAGCTGTGATGGAGAGTCTTGTGATGGGGACAAGAAGATATCCCCATTTGTCAAGCAAAACCAGAATTTCAGAACAGAAAATTGTTGGGTTTGCCTCTCCAAAATCTGACTGCCTTCATTTTCATGAAAAATATGAGGTGAAAAAACAACTGTGTTTTATGAGTTCCTGAAACCCTAAAGTTGTGCTGCTGGCAAGAATTCTGTTGTAAAGTTCCATCCAGACCTAGCGTAGCTCAGACTTAAATGGAAAAGTTTGCATAGTTATTTTCTCTTGTTCTAACTAGTGGGGAGAGAGCATGGTGCACAGACAAAATTAATCGGTCTCCATATGCTGAGGACATTTCATTACATACGAAATGCATGTGGCATTCATTATTTATTGAAAGTCAATGGGATTGAAGCCTATGATTTGCTGAACTGGGGCCTTTATCCCTACGGATGACGCAATTGAGGTATAACAGTTTCCCCATACCAGCCAGCAAATGAACGGCAAAGGCAAGATTAGAACACAGGAATTCCCAGTGTCTACCCTCAAATTCAATCCACTAGATCATATTGCTTGTATACGCAATAAATGTGTGGAAAGTATGTTTTCTACAGGTTGAAACAGCAACAAAACCATTTATAACAAATACTTGTAATAAAACAATATGCCAAAGGCTTCATAATATATAGCCGTACAGATACTTAGATAGATGTATGGTTAGCCCTGGAAAATCTTTAGATCCTACTTCTTGAAACCTCAGCGAGCTGGCCTCATGTGGTTTTGATTCACTCTCTGCACCTTTATCACTCTGAACCTCCTGTGTGCTCTGCATGATTTCATGCAAGACAAATGCTCTTGAGAGATTTTTCACACAGCATTGCATTAATGGGTCCATAACTTTTCACAGAGTTTTCAAATGGCTGCATGCTAATTTCAAATTGTCTTTCAAATCTCCTGTTTCTCTTTTTGTAAAAGCCTGTTGACATCAGGGCTGGGTAGCACAAAATAAAATAAAAATAATATGAATAACGATAGTGGCGATCATTGTAATGGCACAAAAATTAGACTCAATAAATCCCTGTGGATGTTCAGCCACTGCCTTCCATGCTTAATACATTTATATCTAGTGCTTATAGTCATAAAGCTTAATTTTATAATTCACACAAGCAAGAGGTTGTTGACTAGGGTAATGGTAGGAGGCAGTTCAAACCTCTGCTCCCCTTTAGAATATAGTATCACAGAAAGAATCACTTTCTTCTAATAGTCAATAAGGAACATCCCTAAAGCAACTCCATCTTTGCTTCATTAAAGAGCTACTGCAGGGAACCATCTCTAGCCTTCCTCCTACAGTTTTAAAGAGTACACGTCCCCTCCCACCCACACCCCAGCTGGGATATCACATATTACAGAATCCATATGCTGCTGCCTAGGGGTCTTGGAGCACACATCACTTACTTGCGAGCTCATTTAGTGTCTAGGAGCAAGACAGGAAGCTCACAATGGAATTTCATCTTTAAACTGAAATTTCCTGGTTTGTGTCCGTTTAATTGCTAGGATGGAAAAGCACAGTTATGGACAGTCATCTTGTGTCCCACAAAATGAAGCATTTACTTTACCTGCCACTATGCAGGTCAGTGGCGAACTTCTCAGTCATTTCTGCCATGTAACAAGGAGATGACTGGATCCAATGAGGAGCAGGAAGTAGGCACACAATAGTAATGACATTAATGCCAAACTGTTGGTACTGGTACTGGTTTAATATGAGTATAGTCAAAACAGTGTAGTCGATTATTTAAATACTTATATCAAAAGATGTCCCATGCCCCCAAAGATCTTGCCATCTCTATAGACATAATGAAAACAAAGGAAGATGAACTGGAAAGTAATGAAAAAGCAATGGTGAATTAGCCAAGCCTGACTCTGGTTTCAGAAATCTGGCCATCTCAGGATCAAACCCAAAAATACCACAAAGACCACCTTCGCTGAGTGGAGAGCTTTGAAAGATCAGATCTTGAAATGGCCCCTGCCAAATATGATCTGCAGAACGGTTTTCAGAATAAAGCTTTCATTTACTTTGGGGTACTCCCGACTAGCCTTGCCAGAAGTGTCAGCCATCTTGTTGCAACATAGTTTGTTTTATGATTGCATAATATATAACTCACAAGCTGGTGTGCATAGGTACTACTATCCTCCTCAAGGAATCAGTTCTGCCCAGTATTTGGGCTTTTTTATTTGTCCTCCAATCACTGCCCTGCAAGTAAGATACGCTTTAATATTACTGAACAACATGGATTCTTCTTCAGTTCAAGCGACGGGGGTCTTTTAGGTTTTGAAAGAGACAGTGAGATACTTTTAGTCTTGCAGTCTACTTCTCCTGCTGCATGTGCATGGTATAACCATGCAGTCATAGATTCATTACAGACATAAGGCTAAAATATTTTCTACAGTGTTTTAATACTAGCATACCAATCAGAGTTGAAGAAACTTGCCAATGAAATTGGAGACGGGCTTGGTCTAAGATCCAGGTAAGAGTTCTGATCCAGTTCCATGTCATACTTAAATAGGAAATAAATTGAAGTAAAAACTGTATTCACTCAATAAAATATTGAGCAGTCTCAGGTGTAAAACATACAGCTATCACAAAACCAGATTGGGCACTGGGGGAGGGGGTGTCTACAATAGAGTGGAATACTAGAGGGCTCTGGGGATTGATCATATCACGTAGGTGAGCAAGGAATGAAAAGGACTTGCACTAGTGGAAAAAAATGACTTGGCAACTCTGGGACATATTACAACAAGCACCTGAATAAAATAAATAGGGAACATTTTTCAGGCTGTGGGGGCTGAATGTAAGCAATCAATCTTCCCTCAGCTGGAACGGCATCACTCTTACCCACAGCTCCCTCTAGTGAATTAAAATCTCATGGTAACTCAAGCCATAAACAACAGAGTCAGGCTTGAGCAATGGGCATTCAGTGAGGGCTCTATTCTAATATATGATGATAAATCCCCAAGCTAATGCTGTGCCTTGATTTTCTCCCCCTCCCCACCAGTATTCCAGGCACCATCTTCCCATTTCTTTGACCTCATTCTAATTTTCCTTTGCATTCAGCTTGTCAGTGGTATTGTTTTCTACAAGCAGTTTTCTGTATTAAAAAAAAAATCCTATAAGGATCATTGCACCAAGAAGTACGGCTGAAATATTCCAGATCCTCAGATGGAGATCCACTGATTTCAGTACAACTATGGATCTGGCCCACTGCCTCTTACAGGGTCTTACCTGTTGCAAAGGCTCCCCAAGGGTCTGAAAGTCTCCTGGAGGAAACTCTCCTTTCGAGTTTGGAAGGTAAGGTGGTAGATAGCATTAGCTAATGGCTTACGCAGTAGTCAAATGAGGCAGGACTCCTGGGTTCTCTTCCCAGCTCCACCCCTTACTCAGATGATACAAATTACAATACCTGTTTGTGCCTTCTTTTTCACATCTGTAAAGTTGGGATGATTATGCCTCCTTCACGAGTCTGATTAATTATTATTATTATTATTATGTATTATTTGTATTGTAGTAATACTCAGGAGCCCGACTTGGATCTGGAATGTTTGTGAAGCTCTGGGAGACTCTTGAATGATAGGTACCATATGACTCAAAGCCTGGTTATTCTCTATTATGCGGTTGGTATTCAGAACCATAAGGTGGCATGGCATGTGCTGGAGTCAGACCATCTTCACCTTGCAGTGTTTGAGCTAATTGAGTTGCTAAATGGGTCCATTAAAAAGAAAACACCAGATGTGAAATGAGGACAGGGCAGAGAGGTCCATCACTTCCCTGCACCCAGGGGCCGGCGCTTGAATCATTCCAACATAACTTCTGGGGTCTGAGCAAACTCTGTTTTCTATGCCACCCTAGCAGATGAAAGTGAACAGGGTTGGGAGACGGAGGAGAGATGAAGCAGGGGGGAAATGCGTGGTCAGGAGTTCAGCTGCAGATTTCGCAAGCAAAGATCAGGCCTCTTCAATGGCCGTGATCATCCGACATTTCTGTCAAAAGATACTCTGACTCGCCCCCTCTTTCCTGACTCGCCCCCATCCTTTCTCATACTTCCCCCTTCTCCCCTCCCTTCCACACACACCCTCCAGTATGTGAATAGTGAGAAAATGACTGGAAACAATGTGCCAGTTTACAGCACTTTGCACTGAGCCCCATTCTCTTCGCCTCTGACTCGTGAATGACTGAGAGTTGTTTTATTGTAAAAAGTTTCTCAGATAAAAGAACTTTTATTTTACCCAGTAACACAAGAATGGGGCCGCAGGCAAACAGTCAGCGCCTTGTTCCCAGCTGACACTCAGGCCTCCAGCTCTGGAATTGTTAATGGGGTCTCTATGTTGCTGGGCGCTCTGTCTCTGAGTTTGGCTCTCTGCTCAGTTGGCTGCCTATCAGTGAGGGTGAAGTGCTTCAGAGATAAGCCAGTCAGTTGAGTTTAATAATTCCACCTTTAAATTTGTCAGGCGACATTTTGGGTGGGTGGGTGGTGTTAGCATCAAACTGAGAGGCTCGAAAGCTGAATATCCAGTGCCACCGAAATATGCAAAGACCATCCACCATTAAAAAAGAAAATCTTTCTAACTCATTTTATTTCATGTGTCTGATTAAGGCTGGGATTTTCAGATCCTAAGGAAGTGAGGCACTCAAATTCAGTGTGATATATCCAACCAAAAACAATTGGGGTGGGTTTTTCAAAGGGAGTAAGGTGGCCAAGTAATTTTTCATTAGATGTTTCAGTATCATTGTCGTGATAAGAGGTGGGCTAGTATATTTCATGCCTGGGCTAGCAAACATTCATGAGAACTTTGCAAGTCTATATATTATATTATATTATCAGCACAGATAGTGACACCTATAATTAAGGTTTCCCAGCACTTTCCATTGCAATACTCTGTTTTCTGTCGCTTATAACTTTGTCAAACTTTAACTGTTTGAGCTGAAATTTTCTATACTGGATGCTTCTATTTGGAATGATTTCTTTTTTCTTTTCTTTTCTTTTTTTTTCAGCAAAAAAAATTCAGTCATCTCTAAGAATGAATTTAGAGAAACTGTTGTTTTGCCCACGTTAAAAAATTATTATAAACTTTTCACTGAGTAGCTTTGGAGCAGAGCAGGGATTTGATATTTGGCCAGGAGAGGGGTAGGAGTGGGGAGTATTGTTCTAATACAGGGGTCGGCAACGTTCGGCATGCGGCTCGCCAGGGTAAGCACCCTGGCAGGCCAGGCCAGTTTTATTTACCTGCTGACGCGGCAGGTTCGGCCGATCGTGGCTCCCACTGGCCGCGGTTCCCCATCCCGGGCCAATGGGGGCGGCGAGAAGCTGCGGCCAGCACATCGCTCGCCCGTGCCACTTCTCGCTGCCCCCATTGGCCCGGTACAGCGAACCACGGCCAGTGGGGGCCACGATCGGCCGAACCTGCCGCATCAGCGGGTAAATAAAACTGGCCCGGCCCGCCAGGGTGCTTACCTGGCGAGCCGCGTGCCGAATGTTGCCGACCCCGTTCTAATATCAGGAATGAGCCTTTTGACATCCAACTGAAAATCTGCCCAAATTTGGCCAAATTATGAGCCTCTAAAAATCACAGTTTGCACATGCCCAGTAGAGAGCGGTTAGAGATTGGCAGCTACATTTTCTAAAGATTCCATCTAGATTGATTATTCTTCTTTCCGGTAATTGCTCCTCTTCTCTGCCAGGGCCTACTGTGTCATTGGGCCCAGAAACTGAGAACAGGAAGACTGTCTCTCCTCTGCTCTCAGTACTCCCCCTGCTGGCACCAAGAAGCAAGGGCGAGAAAGAGGAAGCTACCTGACAGGAATGCAGTGAGATGGGGAACTGGGACTGGGAGAGAAAGGGTGGCTTGTGACAACTGGGCTGCAAATTTACCCTAATTATGCGCACAACTTTGAAAATTGACCAGAAGTTCATAAGTGTCACAATAACCTAAAACAACCAATATTACCAGAAATTCATAGAGTTTACGGACAAAAGGGACTACTAGCCCTCTACTTTGACAGGTTGTAGATCACAGGCACCAACAACACCCAGCACCTGCACACTAACCCAACAACCGAAATTAAACCAAAGTATTACAGCCCACAGGAGACTAGGGTGTTATGTGCCACAGGCAGAAAATATGACGGACTGAGGTGTTGCTGGGAAAAGTACGAAAGGGAGGCAGAAAGACTGAATTAGTACAAACAAAAAAGGCCTACTGATATAATTCAAGGATTGTTTTAAGCTCATGGCTGGTAAACAAGGGAAGTGTGGAACTGGAAATCAGTGAACCAAAGTTGATGTGTTAGAAATCAGGCCTAATTGGTGGACAAAATAATAAGGGGATAAGCTATTCTACCTATCACTCCCTTTTGGGACCCTCATAAAGAGACTTTTTGGGGAAAAGCTGGCTAGCTCAATACTAACTGAAAGGTGAGAGATACAGAAGAAGTTGAAGTCTTTAAATCAAGATTTGAGGACTTCAGTAACTCAGCCAGAGGTTATGGGCCTACTACAGCAGTGGGTGAATGAGGTTCTGTGGCCTGCCATGGGCAGGAGATCTGACTAGATAACCATGATGCTCCATTCTGGCCTCAATGAGTCTATATTAGTTTCAAAGTTACCTTTTTCCCAACATGCACCAAAGGAATGGATCCCCCCACATTTTAAGTTTCCTGAATGAATAATTTTTTGCATTCCTCATTTTGATTCTTGTCATCCATCATGTCACACATTTGGACCTTGGCAGGTTGAGAGATATATTGTCAAGAGGTTTTGTAAAGGCACTAGATACGGTGGCCAAATGGGGGGAATATGTGTTGTCAAAAAAATAAAATTTGCTAATGTTGACCACCTCTAATAGACATCTTTCAATGTTTTCATTATACATCAAATTAAATAACTAACATATTCATAAGGTTGAGATTTTCAAAGCCAGTTAAGAGAAATTAAATACATAACTCAGCAAAAAGTGATCCCCTGCTTTAGTCTCCCTCTGAGTTTCTTTTTTAAATCCCAAAAGAGCAGGAATGTTATTACCATGCAAACTAAAGTGCATTGCACCAAAACTTGTTCTATACACTGTAAGGCCAGGTGAGTTTTTTTTCTTTGTGAATGTAAGATTGTTTAAATATCTTAACCCGTTATTAAAATACAGAGTAGACTTCCCCTCTTCCTATGAAACTCCAGATCCTTAGTGGCCTAGCAGCTTTATGTTCCATGAGTTTTTAAGTGCAAAGTATGAAATGTTGCTGTGATCCTTTATCTGAAGCAATCTCGTTCTCTTTCCTTATTGTAAATAGGAAACACTTTTTGAATTGAAAATACATGTGCTTGTGATGGGGCGCCTGCCCCACACTGGGCTGTAAGGGGTTATTAGAGCCCTATGGAGGCGGTGCAGGAGGCAGCCAATCAGAGAAGGGCTGAAGGGAGCAGCCAATCCAGGCTAGTAGGCCCATATAAAAAAGTGAGCTGCAGGGCAGAGGAGGCCAGTTCTCTGCTGGGAGCCCAGGGAGGAAGGATTGTGTTTCTGGAGGGCTGAGAGAACTGACAGCACCCTGGACAGAGTAGTGCTGCTAGCAGGAACCAGGGGAGCGAGACACAGCTCCTGGCTGGCTGCTGGGGTTTGCAGGCTGAGGCCCTGAGGCAACGGCAAAGAAGATGCTGGGGCCATGAGGAAGTGACCAGACCAGGGGTCGGCAACCTTTGGCACGCGGCTCGCCAAGGTAAGCACCCTGGCGGGCCGCACCAGTTTATTTACCTGCTGACGCGGCAGGTTCAGCTGATTGCGGCCCCCACTCACCGTGGTTCACCGTACAGGGCCAATGGGGGCGGTGGGAAGTAGCGCGGGTGAGGGATGTGCTGGCCGCGGCTTCTCACCACCCCCATTGGCCCAGGACGGCGAACCGCGGCCAGTGGGGGCCGCGATTGACCAAACCTGCCACGTCAGCAGGTGCTTACCCTGGCGAGCCGCGTGCCAAACATTGCTGACCCCTGGACCAGACAATTCACTGCCGTAGCCACTAAGGGAAGTGACTGAACAGCAGACTGCAGGTCCCCTGGAAGGGGAGAACACAGTGTGTGACATGACCGGAGGGCTATGTCGCTGAAGAGGACACTGCAGTCCTTGGAGAGACATGGGTCCTAGAGAAGGAGTGATGGTAGCGAGGCACCACCCAAAGAGGGCACACTAATATGTAGAGCTAATTCCCCACAACAGCCAGCAGGAGGTGCCACAGTGCTGAGCACACCCCATTACAGTGCTCTATGTTTGTATAGTAAAATGGAGAATCTACTAAATAGACATAGCCTGTGTCCTCTAACTCCCTACCTGGATTTTGTGTGATTTTTAATGACGTGCCAAGGAGGGGAGACCAGGCAATTTATTTCACTGATGTCTGACATTGGATTCCTGTTCTCAGTTCAAATCTCTAACACAATATGTTTTCTTCAGAATACGGAATGGAGAGTGCCCCCATGCCTTTGCTAGGTTAGAGAACTTTTAGCAAAGGTTTCAGATAAATCTGAATAGATGTCAGATTGGGATCCAAACAGCTGAATCTCCAAACTGGAGCCTTGCTAACAATAGCAGCAGTAGTATCACCATTAGCGGTAGTATCACTATTAGCAGTTCTAGGGGAATTGTCAGGGGAAGGCTATGGACACATTTTCAAAATGGTGGCCTCATTTTTGTAGCCCACAAAGCACTGAAACTACAATCAGATCTGCACAGCTAAGACTTCAGTGGGATTCCACATGGGCACAGGTGTCTGTCTCTGTCAATCTGAGTACAGGCTCAGGTCCGAAATCTCCACCTGCATTTGAACTGAAGTACAGATCTGAGCACTTGCCCCCAATTACCTGATCAAAGCCACTGTCAGCTAGTTACCATCACAGGCAATGCTCTGATTTGTGCCTGTAACTTGTTTCAGAGATACAAAGCAAATTGATGGCTCTTAACCTAGCTGGAAATGTAGGCCAGTATCTACAGCTTTGTGTCCACGGAGGTACTGGAGACAGTAGGTACCATGAATTCAAAATTAACATTGACACTGTATCTGGCACATTTCCCCAGGTAAATTCAATGCACTGGCCTAGTCACTCTTCCTTTCCTGTTCCTACTTGTGATCATTTCCACAGAGAGCTCTTAGTTAACTGTTGCTGATATTGTAACTCACAGAAGCAATTCAGACTGTAAGAGCAACATTTCAATTATACGAATAATCAAATTCAAAATGTTATTTGAATAATTTGAGTTCATAAATTAAGCAAGCTTTTTTTTTTTTCCCCTTTTTGCAAGTGGACTATAAATTACATTTTCCGCTACATTGGCAGTAAACGGGTAATTAATATCTCAACTTTTCCTTCTTAATGTTGATTTAAGAAAAAATAAAATAAGCCTACAACATAAAAGAGCTTTGCGATCATAGCTCAGCTCTCTCTTTAGCTAGTGCTTTCTCTTCCCAGACCAACTACTGCAATATGTGCACAGCGAGTCAGTTATGTGGCCCTGCATTTCAATGGAGGTAGAGGGGACAGAGGGTGAAGGTTTAACGATTTGTCTGGTACTGTCAGAGAAAACAACTTTCCACTTCCAAACTAATGAAATTCCACACAGTCCTTCCCACCCAGGACAAATCAGGGCTTGGGGTTAATATGCCCAGAACAAACATTTGTTGTTTTGGAAACTTTCCTCCACAAAACAATCTTTCTCTGCATGAAAAACACCAGATCTTCATTCTTTCACTTAAGTGGACATACTTAAAAGGTTTGGGCCAAATCGTCATCTGGTGTAAACTGGTGTTGCTTCATCCATCTGGCCTTTTATTTTAATGGATTGAGGGACAGTGTGTTTAATTAAACTTGGCAATAATGGAAGAACTGGTAATATCTCTCAAACTGAGGGGAAATATTACCTGTGTCTAACTTGATATATCAGTATTAGCAATGAAATGTTCTTGATCCAGCTCTAAAAACTGTAGTGTTACTTAGCCCAATTGGCAGTCTGTGCTTAGGATACACTGCTGTGAGACCATCACTTTCTTAACAGCTAAATTTGTCTCTAGTGTGAAGATTGGAAAGTTGGTGTCCAACACTCCCTGCTAGGGTGGGGTTTTATGAAATTCCACCTGTGTGACAAGAAAGTATTTAAAATAGAGACTACTGAAGTTTACTAGAAGACAACACTTAGAACTGGTAGAAACTGGGAAAAAAAAACTGCAAAATGTTTTGAAATTGTGTCCATTTTGCAGTGACCCCCTTTTCATTTTTTTCACCAAAATTTATATCAAACACCTTATTGAAACAATAATAAAATGAGGGGAAATATTACCCTTGCATCTGAAGAAGTGAGGTTCTTACCCACGAAAGCTTATGCTCCCTATACTTCTGTTAGTCTCAAAGGTGCCACAGGACCCTCTGTTGCCTAATAATAAAATGGTTTGTGGCTTTTTTTGTTTGATCTTTTTTTTTTTTTTGAAGAATGAAAAAAAATACCAAAAATGCTTCATTTTGGTAAACCAAGCATTCTAATAGCCATTTTGATTTTAAAATGTTGCCAAAAATTCAGACCCCTCCCCCAATTTTAAAAAATCAACTTTTTGTGATTTTTTTCCTATTAAAAAGCCATTTTTCAATTAAAATACTTTTGATTAAAAAAAAATTCATCCAGCTTCATTTACAGTCCCACAGTTCATTACATTGATAATGTGGAAATGACCAGTTAAGTGAAGAACATGTGTTAAAATCTGGAATACGGGAAACAATATCACTTATCAACATGCACCACAGAATGATGCTAACCTCACAAGGGCCCTGGTTTATCTTACATCCAGCATTCTTGAGCAGAGTTAACCAAAGTGAAACGGTTAGGATGTACACGTGCTTACCCTGGCGAGCTGCGTGCCGAACTTTGCCAACCCCTAGCTTTTCAGGATGGTGAACCAGACACGTCCCTCGACCCGTGCCACTTCCAGCAGCTCCCATTGGCCTGGAACAGCGAATCACAGCCAGGGGGAGCTGCGATCGGCCGAACCTGCCGCGTCAGCAGGTAAATAAAACTGGCCCGGCCCGCCAGGGTGCTTACCTGGCGAGCCGCGTGCCGAACATTGCCGACCCCTGCCTTATGGTATTGATAATAATGATACCATACTCACGAGAAATGGTCCAAGTGTCCCTAAAATTAGTGCTCTGGTACCAGCGGTTAAGACTATACGTGGCCCCCACAAGTACATCCTAACCGTTTCACTTTGGTTAATACAGCTATTTAAGGGAAGTCAATTTCCCTTTTTACGGACCCTTAGGAAAAGGCATTGTACTTACCACACATCCAAGAAACATTTAATGATTCATTCTAATACTTTAGGTAGTGAAATAAACCTTAACTAAATCAGAAGGTGTGCATGCCTCACGCCCATTTAAAGTCAGAGAATGAGAGCGGTGCAGCTGAAAACACTTTGCTTGGGTTTTCTGCTTCTCTCTCCATGCTTTAATCTGACATTAGAAATCAGCTGTGTGCTATGCGGCCCTAGATATTCAGCTTTGAGGGAATAAGTAGTAGGGGACAGCCAGGGGCATATCTGGATGGGGCTGGGAGCGTGGCCACAGCCAAGATCCACTTCCAAGGGCTCAGGGAGAGCGGGAAGATATGGCTATATTTTTTGGAAGGCGCAACTGCTGCTGCTGCCTTGCATACACCTAGCATGCAGGTGGTATTGGGCTGCCTTATACACACATCTTCTACCAATGTTGAGACAGCAGAGGTGATACTCCCTGTGTTCACATTCTCACAGGGCCATCATTTGGTCCAATGAGCTAGATTCTGATGTCAGTTACACGATCATAAATCTAGAATAACTCCAATGATTGCTGGTGGTGGGAATGTGTGGGTGGGGGGGAAGGGTAATCTTTACCCCACTCAAGTCCGTTGAAATTTTGCCATTGACCTCAATGGAGTCAAGATTTCACCCCTCGGGTAATTGAGATCAGAATCTAAGCCCTAATTCAGCAATGCATGCCTAACTTGAAGCATCTGAATCATCCCCTTAAAGTCAATGGGACAACTCATATGCTTAAAGTTAGGCACAGGATTAAGTTCATTGCTGAACCTGGGCCTTGTTCTTAGGGAATATTTTATCGGACTAGTTTGAGAATATTTTATAAAATGATGTTCCACCTCCCTCAGTAATTAACACATTATCAATGAATACATTTTATTCATTATTCAACTAGCCTATATAGATGGTTTAATAATATTCATCAAATAAATTAGTCTCAATTTTTTTCTATTTATCAGCAAGTGGATTATTCGCAGATAATGTTTTCAATTATTCAACCAGTTCTTGTCTTTAACACTGTTACAGGGATACTCCTTCCTCTTAGGCCAACGCATTCTACCTAAATAACAATGGATAGACTTTTCAGACCAGGTTTCTTGTGCACTTTAATGATTTTTGGTTTTGATTTTTTTTCTTTTTAAATCCCCATTTTTATTCCATCCTATTCTTTTATTTTCCGTTTTCCGTCATTACAAGAGATACAACTTTGCTTAATTTTCTACACTGGCAAATTGCAATGTATTAATATTACCTTTGCTATAGAAGGTCATTATTTTGCCGAAGTGCTTTGTATAGTGTAATGCTGCCACAAAGCCTTTTAACTAATTTGTGTCTGCTTCTTTATTCTGCATCTTACTGCTTTCAACAAGTATGGAAATGTAGCTAAACTCATGCCCTCCATGACATGGGCAACTGCTTTACAAAAGTGTAATTTGGAGAGCTATTTTCATACCTGAGAGATAGTTGCTTTACCAGTAGGCCTTGTACTACTTTCGGATTAGACAAAAGGTATAAGTCTTATGATAGTGGTACCTACCTATGAGTTTGCATTATCATTTCATAAGGCAAAACAGAAGGTGATATAAGCCCACTGCCATTCCTTAGTTTTTGACGGAACATATTCATCAAAAAAGCATGCAGTCCCCTGAGCTTGTAGCCATATGCTACAGGAAAATGTCACCAGTTAAAGATGTATTCATTTGCTGTTTTGAAAACTCTGTTTGATATTCATGCATTCCAAGTGTTTTGACCTAGATTTCTGTAGAGGCATTAGATCCAGTACTGAACAGGAAGCTAGACAGCTGTTGCTTGTGTAGTCAAAGGAAGAATCTAAAGGAAAAAAAAAGAATAAAAAAAAAGAAAACATTTATTAATGCATGCCAACATTTTGCACAGCCAATATGTTTAATACTAGATTAACTAATATAAGCATATGGGGATGCATTTGTTGCAAAGCTTTAAAGAAAAGAACAAAGAAAAAAGTTGGATGTTTCTAAAGTTCACACAGAATAGAATTTGCTCTTTCTCCTATAAATGAAAGCATGGTGAAATGGCAACATACTTTAATTATAAGCTACTTGCTAATGTCATAACATTTAGTTTTTTTCGGCTAGATTATAGTGCAAGTCTCTCTGCACACATCCTGGCTAATCTGAAAACCTACAGGTAACAGAAAATCTTCTGGACTTCTACAACTCTCACATCCTATTCCACCTCTGAGTCTCACCAAAGATTTGTTCATTGCAATTGTGGATTTGTTTATGGACAATCCAGTTACAAGAGAGACATTATATAAATATCTGTACTTGCTTATGAACATTGGTATTACATCCATAACAGTAGTATAGAGGGTTATATCATTGGGTTTACCCAGGTATAACTCCTTTGAGTCATTCTTGATTTACAAGTGTAAGTAAAACTAGAATTCTGGGTGTTCTGGGACATTACAATGACCAATATTAGCAGCCAATGCTTATTAAAGAAATTGCTGTATCTAAAAGTTGAATATATCAAGTTGAATTATTCATTGGCCATAATATTTGTTGCACATTTAAACCTCTTGTCAGTTCACAAATTCTTAAGTAAAGATAGTCCAAAAATGGGGAGAAAAAATTTGCAAATATTGTCATGAAAATGTTTTTCATTTTCCATTGTAAACAATGTTTAGAAAATTTCCAGTCAACTGTATTAATATTTTTCTTTCTTCTTCTTTTTTTGTTTTGTTTTGTTTTGTTTTGTTTTGTTTTGTTTTGTTTACCAAACAAATATCAGCCTGTGGTTTAGGTCTGTTAGGGTGTGTGATTGTTCACGTTATCTTTTTTCTTGCCTCTCGATGATTCAATTTATTTAACAGGAGAATAATGAATGAAGAAGATTAAAGAGCTAATACTACCGTTCCGGGTGAATTTTTGGGCGAGTAATCAGTTTGGCTAACATTCATGAACCTTTCTAGAATTGAAAGTATTTTCATGAATGCTAGCAATCCGATAAATACTCACAAGTAAATAATAATATGCAAACTCAACATTTTACATTATTTAGAAAAGAATTCTATGATTTGCCTTTTATATAATTTGACCAACTCTGCTATATGCCTTGTATGTATTGTGTTCTATATAGATGTACACTGGAGAAGGACCCAAGCCATGGAATTTGGATCTGAACTGGAATTAGTTCCAAATCTAATGTTTATCTGTTTCAGTTCAAATTTCTGATTTAGTTCACTATTGATGCAGGTCTATGTCACGAAGTGTAGCTGTGGATCTGAATCCTGATTTGAATTTTCCCAGAGTTTGGAAGGGGGAGGTTTATCTGGAATTCAATTTGAGGCCCACATCTATCTGTCACAGAACATCTCTACATACGGTCTAGCCGGCATCACAGACTTTATACTACACATACCGCAAACGGAGAAACACTTAATGAAGCGAGTTAAGAAGGGCCATAGAAAGGTCACAACATGGATAGGGAGGGATTGAGGAGCAGTGAGAAAATAAGCTTGGGAATGTAGGAGTTTATACTAAGAATGTTAAGAACAAGGATGGTCATAAACTTAAAAAAAGAAAAGGAAAAATAAAATAAATATGCTATAAAAGCATCTGTCTAGCTCCATGTGAAATGCTCTCTTCTGCAATTGAACAGTGCAAGGGTAGAAGTTTTGGAATCTCCTCATTCAGAGTAAAGTCTTTGCACATAGGCATTAATCCTGTATAATTGCAATGCTGAAGTTTTCTCCATGCAGAATACTGGAGCAGCCGTGATTACTCAGTGGCAGTTTGACCTATGTGTGCAAATCAAGTGTGCGTTTCTATTCTCTCTCCCAAATCATAGAGCAAGTTACATCACAAGTTGCCATTTCTTCCATTTTTATGGTCCACGTTTGCAAATTGTTCCATATGGTTAATCTTAAAATGCATGGAAGATATAGATGCTTCGTCTGGCCTCTGTATTAATCAAAAACATGTCACTCTGTCAGGAAACACTAACTGTTTACAGTGAAAGGGTTAGCTGAATAATGGTGATAATTCTTCACTATTAACAGACCTTACACATAACTACTACAGCCTGCACCAGTTTAGAGCTCAGCGTAGTATGCAGTTTGAAAAGATGGATTTAGAACTGTAGAGTCAAATACATTTCATCTTGGAATTTGTCTGCCTAATTTACTCATGTTACTGTTACAGATATACCAAGATAGTTGATGAAGCAGTTGTGTACTGTATTTACTCTCTGCGTTGCCGCACACAGAAGTGATTCATAGAATCACAGGAGTTACAGATGGTAGAGCCATATTAGATCATTCAATCCATCTCCCCGCTGATGCAGAATTGCTTTCTACAGGTGCAGTACATTTTCTAGTGTTTTGTCTGGTCTAGTTGTAAAAGTCCCCTAACATGGGATTTCCACCACTTCCCTTGGGAGACTACTCCACAGTTTAGTAATCTTCAATTCTCATCTTTCAAAATTGCCACTGTCAAGAGACAGGCTTGGGAACTAGATGGACCATTGATTTGTACTCAGATGGTAATTCCTCTCTTCCTAATCAGTAGTGAACCTGAATGAAGATGTTGTGTCATCAAAGTTGGCTGTCAATCATGGACACATCTCAGCTTCATAGTAGCAGAGCTTTTTTTTTATTTTTTTGGAAGTTATACTTAGGCTTTACAAGCCTAACAATTTGTGTACTCTCCTCCGCTCTGGCCTCCCTGATACTCCATTCCAGTTTATACAAAATATTGCCACTAAGATCATCTTCCTCACAAAACCATTCCCCTCTTTGAAGCTTCCCACTGGCCCTCCACTCCTCCAGTGCATCAAGTTCAAGTTCCTTGTCCTCCCTTTCAAAGCCCTATATAACTTTGCCCTTTCCTCCCTTTCGGTCCTTGTCACCTTCCGCACCTCCCCACACTCTGCCAATGCTGGTAGCCTTGTTGTCTCTTGTGTCTACTTCCTCTACAACCACCTCTATGTTTTCTTCCATGCCACCTACTATTCATGGAACAACTTCTCTGAATTCCAGATAAACTTCCCCCTTCCACCAGACCTGTGCTCATTCACATCACTCCTGAAGACCTATGGTGACACCTAAAAAAACCTAGCTAATACTGGCAAAAATGAGAGGTAACTGGAAACAGTCCATATACTTACCTATCAGAGTTTTAAGACTTACGTATTAGTGGCATACATGGGATCTTCAAGTCCCACTTCAGTCCGTGGGAGTTGTGCTTTCTTACAGGAAGGCTGAATTTGTCCCCATGTCAGAAATAACTAGGAAAGGGAAAGCAAGCTTAGGTAAAATAAGAAACAACTCAAATTTTGAGGCAAACCCTCCATGCAGTAAAAAGACTTGCATTAGAGAGATGGATAGATGGATTAGGTATAGGTCACCTCTGTACTTCCAAAGGGCCTAATCCAGAAGTGGAAGCACCAAATAGCGAAGAAAGACAGTGCTATCAGTAATTCCAGCCCATCTGGGAGTAACCAGTCCAACCAATCACTTAGTAAATCCTTATCTGATGAGATTTCCTGCCCAATTTTGTACACTCAAGAGGTTCAGGGAGTTCAGATCTGGTTTGGCGGTCGAATTGGTACTTCTCCCAAGCAACCCCCCCAAGATTCACCAGTCACTAGTAATAAATGAAATTCTTTACAAGGTAAGGGTTGTTTTGTAGACTGTGAAATAAATTGGTGGTGCCAGTCCAAGTCCTAGGAGACAAGTGACTATATCCCAAAGCCATCACTAGCTTGTTAGCAATCTCAGCAATGGAGCCAGTGACTGAATGTACATGGAGACTCAACTGATCTCTCAATCACAATGGGGTGGGGAAACATACACTGGTGCTGCTGTACCTACCCTGATGCTAAGCGGAGAGAGAACTTGCAGTTTGTAGGGCTATTGATCTAGTATCTTCATGCATTGGCTCAACAGACCCTTCTATGGGGCTGTCAGTAGAAGGGTGAGTTGATTGGAATGCAGTATGTACAATGCGACTGCATCCATCCATCTCTTCTCCGCTAGCTTATTCACCTGCTCTGCCAGGTGTTCTCATTAGCCATATGTACAAATATTTGTCTAACTTTTTATCATTCTGTTTTTATGTGTTTAAGAAAAACTGGAGCCAATCTCTGTGTGAAAATCAGCTTTTGAAGGGTTCCTTTTGACTGCCGGTAGCTGGAGCCTATTTTAACAGCCTCTGTTGTGGTTGGCTGCTATCTTAGAGACACATTTCTTACAGCTAAGAACTAAGCTAATAAAAAAAAAAAGAGGGGGGCATATGGATGAGATATTGACCTTCCACATATTGCATGTTTGGCCAATATGTACGAATGAAACAGACACTAAGGTCCATAATCTCCCCTCGGTGAAGCAATATGAATCCCATTAACACTCAATGCGAGGATAAGAAAGCATTCAAGAGCCTGTCCCTACAATCATGCTAGGCACAGAACTCCCCCTAAAATCAATGCAAGTCCTGTTTGTGACAGAACTTCAGGATTGGATATATCATGAATTTTACTAAATGAACAGAGTCAGACTCATAAGATTTGGAAACAGCTGATGAATAAACTTTAAGAGGCTCCAAGATTCCATCCCAGTTCACATATAAAAGTTTGCGTGCTTATTTGATGCTTACCCAGACATCTTTGGCCTAGGAATTGGAGAAAATGAACAAGATCAGACCTTCCTGTAAGATTTCTAATATATGCTGAGTTTCAGCCAGATCAATAAGAACATGAGAATAGCTTCCGACTAACAGCAGGAGGTACAGAGGGACCGGAGGTTAAATGAACTTTTTTCAAAGCTCTAGAGACGTGTTGCATCTCAATTTTTAGTCACCTTTTTTTTTCCCTTTTTCTCTTAGTAGAACCAATTCACCTATTCAGGTTCAGCATTAGCTGGCTTCCAATCTTTTGCCTGCAGTTCCTAATACCATACCATATATTATAATTCCTGTGCAGAATGCTACATGGCATCTCCCCTGCTCAAGGGGGTTTATTTCAGCCCTACAGTGAAGGGAAGACAGAGTGGTGATCCTCTGGTCCCAACTCCTTCCCTGAATGTTTCCATCCCCTGCACAGTCCCACAAAGAAAACTCCAAAGCTGGATTATGGAAGGGATGGGCACTCCCCTGCGAAGAGGGAAGAGGTAGATTATCTCCACAGTGGACAGCAAAGGATAGAGTGGCTAGCAGAAGACCATATGCCAGTGGATTGGCTTTAGCTAATTAGCTAAATCACTAGATTGTTAGGCTAGTAGACTACTTTTGCCTGTGCAGAAGAGAGAGCTGAGATTCATAACAACATTGTATATGCAGACCCAAATCCTCTGGCCAAAATTTTCAAATCCAACTGTCCTAATTTAGGCAGCCAACTCCAGCACCTCTGAAAATCAGGCTCCTTTTTAGGTACCTAATGGGGAAATTTTCACAGAGCAGTTAGCTGACCATTGATTTTCAGTGGGAGTTGGGTGCTTAACTTCCATTTGTGCCTTCCTTTGAAAATCTCCCCATAAACCTGGATTTGGGTGCTTATGTTTGGCTGTTGATCTAAAATGTTGAGCTGTATGTTTTACTAAATAGAAATATTGTGCCCCTCCATTCACTTACCAGAAATAATTTTGGAACGAGTGCCTGTAATTCTTCATTCTCAGTCTTTGGAATCGTATATACAGATGGCTCTTTCAGCATCATGGGAACACAATGATGCTCTCAGCCTGCTTCCTGGTTGTCTCTGAAATGTTGCAGTCTGCAAAAGAAAACATTGTAGTGATTTTTTTTTCCAGAAGTGCAAGGAACTAAATAATTATCTTCACTCCCATAATTTATGCAGCATATGATTACCGTGTAAAGTACCAAGATTGAGAGGTCAAGCGGGCTTCCAAGTGGCATTCACGGTCATATATCATTCTGTATTTAACACAGAGTGCTTTCTAGAAAATGAAGCACCAATAGCAATGGTTCATCTACAATTTTAATCTTAAGAGCCCTAGCGCCTGATTTGCATTTATACATTTAAAAATTACATTTGCATCTACTGCAAGGCCCCTTACGTTGCTGAAACACTGTAAAGCAGCCTTAAGGTAAATAAAAATCTGGCCCCTAGTTTTATAAAGTCAGCTCCATTTGTTTACTTACACATGATGGGCCTGTTTCATGGCTGCATCCAAGCTCAGTTTGGTATAAAATTCAAGGAGAATGGGGAGGCAAAAATGGCTTTAGATCACCTTCGCACTGCCCTTGTGCTGAGGCTGGCCAGTGGGCCAGTTTGGCACAGAAGAGAGCAGCCTCAAGGCTATTCTAATTTGCATTCAGCTGCCTATGACCCCAAAGGGCCATTCCAACTGTTGGGAATAGCCAGCATGCAGTAATGCTCTGACCAGACCCCTTTCCCTTGGGATCACCTCAGGTATTCATCCTGTGCTAGAGACTGAGATTAGGAATGGCATAGCATCAAAAGGCCCACGTTACACCACATGGGATTCCCCCCGGTGAAGATATGCAGATAGCTGCATCCTCCTATATGAATGCCCCTTTGTGGTAGCAAAGCTAGTAAAAAGGGATGGAGGGCACTGATATAAGGAGCACCAAGAGTTTCCATCACTTGTGCATACAAGTGATAGAAATTAAACCAATTTTTACAAGTGGATTTCTGTGCAAAGTCTAGTATTTGCACACCTATCTGATGGACTCTGTCACCTGCACGTACTGGATATTAGTGTTCAAGAAGCGTACACATAGCGGTATATTCACATTCACAGTTCTATTTGCAAGACTGGAAGTTTCACTGCTTTGTGAAATCAGGGTCTCAGATTAAATTTGTTAGATTCACTGATCACTATTGGCCATTTGCACTCCAAAAAAAAAAAAAAAAAATCCATTCTGCAAGGGTGACCGATAGTCACTGAATTTAGAGAGTCATCCACATACCAAGATAAGTTAGGTCTTCAGATCAAAACTGAAGGCCTTACTAGAGGATATACTTTAGTCAAACACAAGTTATTGGGCTCAATACAGAGGTAACCGGATGAAATCCTATGACCTGTGCTATGCAGGAGATCAGACCAGATAATCTAATGGTTCCTTGTGGCCTTAAAATTTGTGAATCTATGAATTAACCCAGTGGCCAAGAAGAACTGAGCATCACTTATTTGTATACATAATGTTTACGTGTGCATGTATGTGTGTATCAATGAGAACTTGCTGAAGCTTGCTGAATTAGGTTGCCCTTTGCAATGTTTTGAGATAGTAAATCCAGTTTTTCCCGTATATAGAGTAGCCAAAATAAATCCTACCCTTCCTCGCTAGGTCGGAGCTATATAAAGCAATTGCATTGTTTTCCTTTAAATGTCAGCTCCTTCAGAAGAAGAAGGAAGAGTGGGAAATTAAAAGTGTCTGGCCAAAAAAGGGGAGGGGACAAGAGAAGGGATACATCAGTCATCCTCGCTGGACAAAATCTTCTGCTTTGCTGATAAGAGAGGAATGAAAGACTTCCTTAAAAAACAGAACAGGGGCCCAAGGGGCTGGGGGTAGGTGAGGAAATACCCAGTGCTGTAGAAACCCTAACAAACAAACAAGATTGTGGTGGCAAAAAAGTAAGACCCTAGTGTCAGTGATAAGGCAAGGGGGGGAGGGGAGAGCCAATTCTCCTGACCATTCTTCAGTTTGTCTGGACTGACAGATTTCACAGGTCCAGCAGTCGCATCAAAAACACCCTCGGCCTCTAGATGAATGAGCTGTTTGTTTTTCTTGCCGATGGCTTGATAAGAGGTCGCAGGATGTGTTCATTTTTTTTTCTCTTTCTGTTTTTTTTTTTTTTTTATTAAACAATAGGGCAGGAGAGAGAAGCCCCAACCCAGTCCCAACAGGTCTCTCGGTCCCCCATGCTGCCTCATTTCCTGCCTTTTTGATGCAGACATCCCTCTTTTGTTTTCCCACTGCCTGGCCAGCGCGTGTCAGTGCTGCAGCCACCAAACAAATACTATTTTGCCAGCTCCACCCCACGGCCCACCCCACCTACCGCCGCCCGCCACCCCTCACGGATGGCTTGCTTCCTGAGGATGGGAGGTCACTGCCAAGCCGCCGCCACCCTCACAGGAAGAGATAGAAGGCCTGCGCCTGTATGAGCGGAAGCGACGGGAAACCCCTGCAGCTGCCAGATTGCGCTATTCGTGGTCAGCCGGCAAGCGTCCGAGGTGTTCCATAGGGCTGCAATAGAGCCTTCCTGTCAGGAGGCCTTGGCCCCGCCATTGCTTGAAATTAATGACAGGCTAACTCCTACAGACACTCAGGGGAAGTTCTGGGATCAAAAGATAAGCCCTCCTCTACTTCATCTGCCCCAGGGCTTTGCTGCTTGAACTTCTATGACATGCCAGTGAAAGTTGGAAGCAAAGTGGACTCACTCATTAGCTCTGCCCATCTTGGCTGATTGAAGCTTCTCCCACCCACCCCACCCCACCTGCCCACCCATTCTATTTCCTTACCTGCAAGAAAAAGCATCACCACAGCATCACATTTCCAATGGGCAGGAAGGATGGAAGCTTTTATCTGGGCTTAAATACTTGAGCGTCTCCTTTAAAACACAGTTTTCAGTGGATTCATTTATTTGAGACACTGGAATCATAGGTGGCTTCAGGGTGCCAAATTTGGATTTTTGACACGCACACATACACACACACATGCGCGCGCGCGTGCGCCACCTCACCAACATGTGGGTATTCTCAGATCAGTGTTTTTGATTCAGCCTGCTTGAAAAATGGGGAACATATGCAAAATCCAGATCTGGGTTTGGAGTTTGGTTCGGGTTCATCTCTGTGATTTATTTTTTGTATACCATGTCTCTTCTTTTAGGGAATGTCCTGCTAGCAGTAAGGGCAGCAGTGAGCACTTTTGATAAATCTAGACTCCTCTTCTGTGGCAGTAGGGGTGAGGGTGACCCTGGCAGTGGAACTGGTGCAGCTCTACTGTATATGGTGGGAAGGTGGAATACAGGAACTGCACACTGGTTGCAGATCCCCTGACTGGAAGGGAGCCTGGCTCCATGGGAGCTCCCTTTATGGCAGCATTCAGGGTGGCAAGGGCAGCGTGGCGGAAGGTGCTGCCCCTGCCTGGATCTTCCAGCTGGGTTAAGATTCATGTGGCTACCCCACATCTCTGCAGCCTGCCAGGGGAGAATGTGCCCTGCGATCTGCCCTAGGCTAGATCCTGGGTTATGGCCAGGTCCTAAATTTCTGGGAACTGACCAAAAAAATGTTTTCCCCAGAGGATAGAGACACCTGTGAATCCAGTTGCCAGTTTCCTTACATTCAACCGTCACCTGAAGGCCCATCACTATAGTTACCTCTGTAAGGATAGCACATTGTTTTACACAAAGGTTTTTATGTACGTCCACAGGGCACTGAAAGAGTTAAAGGAATTATTCAGATAGGCAAATCCTAACAGTAAAATAAAACCATCTTCCTGAGGTCAGCATCTCTGCAGAGCAAGGCAGAGGAAGAGGTGTAGGAGTCCAATGCTGATTAAGATACCACATGCTGAGCAGGAATGAGTTTAAACACTTTACACTGTTACCTGCTCAGCAGGAGGGATCTGAATTCACATTTGGTGATTAGGCCATATTTATATCTCAGCTCAGCTAGACTCTACCCACTGGCCTGATGAGTAGATTGTATAAAACTCACACCAATCTCTTCATGTTAACCTGAGGAGTGATGAAAGTTTTCACAGGTAATTTGGATTTCTGAATATGTGGGTGGCCAGTGCCCGTTTGTCCAAGGATGTATTATGGGTAATTGACAATCCACCCACACTGCCTCCTTACCCATTCTGGATGAGTCATGCAGCAAGCGGAGCCACATCTAATTAATACTCATTTATTGGCACAGACGACCAAAGCGATAATCTGGTTTCTGAGGAAGGGAAATTATTTGTGTATATACGTGTGTGTGTGTGTGTGTGTGCACGCACAAAAATACACACTTACCTCCATACACATAATTTATATAGATATAGATATATAAATACAGATTTAGACAGAGATATGCATATATATATTGATATACATCAGGGGTCGGCAATGTTTGGCACGCGGCTCGCCAGGGTAAGCACCTTGGCGGGCCGGGCCAGTTTATTTACCTGCTGACGCGGCAGGTTCGGCCGATCGCAGCCCACACTGGCCGCGGTTCGCTGTCCCAGGCCAATGGGGGCGGCGAGAAGCCGCGGCCAGCACATCGCTCGCCCGCGCCGCTTCTCACCTCTGCCATTGCCCCGGGACGGCGAACCGCGACCAGTGGGAGCCGTGATCGGCCGGACCTGCGGACGCGGCAGGTAAACAAACCGGCCCGGCCCGCCAGGAGCTTTCCCCACACAAGCGGCAACTCCAGTTTGAGAAACCCTGCTTTACATTCTGTTTGAGGTTCCTGCTGTTTAAATAATATAAATAATGTCATTTCATTTTGTTTCTTAGGCTGGCATCCCTTTTCCTGTATTTTATATTCTTTTATCTGTACTACATATATATTAAAGACACTAAATCTTTCATTGACAAAAAATCACTAAATAAAAAAGGCAAATGATGTAAATTATAAATAGCAAAAATTATTCTCCTGTTGGTAATGGGTAAATGCATGGGGTGAATGAGAAAATAATCTCACCTGTGCAGTCTGGAAGACCAGGGTCTCACAGGAATTTTGGATTTGCATGACTTCTGCTCACAGACATGTGTGTCATTGGAAATAAATCCTTCATTTTAAACCCATTTTAAGACCATAAATCTTGATTATTAAAATTACTAATGTAAGGATGGATTATGGGGTTTTGTTGTTGCTTTCTTTGTTCGTTTACTGCTGTAGGCAGTGAGGTTAATGCAGGGGAATGGGGCCAGGCTGTGCTAGGGATAAAGCAGATGATCAGAATCAGGAAGTAGTGGCCGCAACTGGTGGAATTCTGGCTCACTCAGACAAAAATTCTTCTTGGTTGTCTACGGGACCAGCGCCTGTGCCACCTTTAGAAAGGGTGCAGTAGGAGCTCCCCCACTGCTGATCTTGGACCAGCCCTTCTGGCTAATGTGGTAGGAGTCTAGCCAAGGCCCCACCTTTACTGTGCCCCTTGTTGTTCTAAGTACTGTAGTGAAAGTCTCTGGGATAGGTGGGAGCAAGAGGTGGAAAAAGTTCCCTATTAAATCTTAGGAATTTTGAAATAAAAGGGTTTTTTTTTGGTAAAAAAAAAAAAAAAACATTGAAGCAGCACCTTTTCTTGAGAAAGGGTTGGCTTCAATGAATTTTTCAATTAGAAACATTTTCGGAAAAATTTTGGGAAAAACCTTTCACTTCCTTGTGGCATTTTTCCTATTGTGAAATAACCACATTTTAACAGGCCTCCTTTATACCTCTTTCCATGCTGCTGTGAGTAGAAACAGGTCTTGTTTCAAGACCTGCTCAATAAATGTGTCATGAGGGTCCTTCGATAAAATGTCACACCTGCCTAAAATTGAGTGCCATATTGAACCCTCAAGCCACAAAACATGGTTCTTTCCTTGTCATGGGCTACTATGATGACAGAACAGGATCCCTATTTTAAAAAAATCTCCCAGTGAATCTCCTCCTACCAGCTTGGAATTATTCTCTCTTTACCTCAGGGGTTGTAGACTGGCAAAGGAGCCTGCTGTCTGACCATGGTATGTGCCAAGTCTTGTAAACTTGTTCCTATAAAGCAGTGTTTCCCAAACTTGGGATACCACTTGTATAAGGAAAGCCCCTGGCAGGGTGGGCTGGTTTGTTTACCTGCCGCGTCCACAGGCCCGGCCAGTGGCTGCGGTTTGCTGCTCCAGGCCAATGGGAGCTGCTGGAAGCAGTGCGGGCCGAGGGACATACTGGCCGCTGCTTCCAGCAGCCCCCATTGGCTTGGAGCAGTGAACCGCAGCCAGTGGGAGCCACGATCGGCTGGACCTGCAGACACAGCAGGTAAACAGACCAGCCTGGCCCGCCAGGGGCTTTCCCTACACAAGCGGTGTCCCAAGTTTGGGAAACACTGCTGTAAAGGATTCTTTGCACTCTAATTTTACTTTCAGAGGGGCACTGAGAGGCGGGATCATCCATTAGGATTAGTGATTGGCCAACCTCAAAGTGCACAGAGGATGGATTTATTCTGAAGATTATACAAACCATTTGTGTATGCACAACTATGCTGGAGATTCCTAGAGAACAGCTGTCACCAAGTAGCTAGTGCTTTCATCTTCTGCTCAGGCCAACCATTCAGCACTTCTGCTTCCAGTGCCATCTAAAACTGGATAGTGTAAAGGTGCTCAAAATTGACAAATAATGTGTGGGGGTGGTATTCACGGTGTTGCAAACCTCTCAAAAAGTTTGTTTCAGGATCAGTTTGATTTGGGGGAGAAATTTCCTAAGGGGGTCTCCATTTCCTGAAACAGGTTAAACTGGTCCAACCATCTCCATTTGGAATCAGATCAGGTGAGGTTTGACTACTATACATTTATTCTGATTGCTCAGGACTCATTCACACTAACTCTCCTGTCTTCTTCTATATTTGTAAAGGGCCAGATTCAATCGGCTGAATTCCGTAATGGTACAGAATTCCATGAGTTCAAAATCTAGCCGAGCAGTTTTAAAATAACAATACTGTGTTTATTTCTGCTCATCCTTGAATAAATGTGTCTTAGTAAGTGGTCATCCATCCATCCCAGCTGTACAGAAGCCTTTTTCTTCTCCCATACCTCCAGCTCATCGTACACACACTATCACCACATCCTCAGGGAGTCATTTTGGATACACATCTCCATTTCCAGATAACCCTGGTGCAAGCATCACAAAAACTATTGACTGAATCTTGAGGTCTTTACCCATCCTTTGCCCAGACCCTAATCAGGCTAAAACCTCATTGAAGTCAATGGATGTTTAACCCAATGAGGTCTGTGTCCTCAGGATTTTGGTTCTAAGGACCTAAATCAAAGTCTGTTGGCTTCCCTGGGCTTTGGGACAGGCCCTAAAAGAATACTTCTTACTATGAAAGATCAATTTACCTTCAGAAATGTTGAATCTGCGATTTTAAAACTTGAATCTCTGTGCAAAATGTTAGAGAAACCCACTTCTGCCATGCGGCTCTCTCAACAGTCTGAAGAATTCCGCCTGTTCCCAGCTGTGTGGTGCATATCACACTGCAGCACATGATACTCTGAAGGGTGCCAAGCAATAACCTATAAAGAGAGAAACAGGACTCAAACCACACCAGGCTGCAAAGCAATATTTTCTCTTGACACTCAAGGTCGTGGCATAAAGAAACGTGGGAGAAGGGAGCGTCAATTGTCATTGAGGATGCAAGGTACAGTGCCGCTCTGCCAAGCTAACAGAAATAAATTAATATCGTGGCACACTGGAAGTGTCCTCTCCAAGGGGCGGTGTGGAGGAAATGATGCTGCAGTACCTTGTATATTTCATGGCTATCAGAAATAGACATCACGGATTTAAAGAAACACATTTTAATTCAAAAAAGATAATCCACTAGCTTCATATGCATCATGAATATTGACTCAAAATTTTGGCAGGGAGAGCTGGAGAATACAGCTGAGGAAAGCAAGTATACTTTGTGCCAGCCCCATGTAGAGTTCATGTATAGGGCACCAGTCTTCAATAACTGTCAACAGTTACCCAAAACATATGCCCAAATTAAACTCTTGGGGTCAAACTCTGCTGTCATGTATGCCAGTGTAAATTGGGAACAACTCCAGTGTAGCTGGTACCCCTTCCTGTTCTCATACCAACATGATGAGTGCATTATACACCCACACAGACTAGAATGGAACTGGAGTAACTTTGTTGATTTCACTGGAGTTGCAGCAGTGTAAATGACAACGAAATTTGGTCTCCGTTCACTTTGGGCCTGATCCACGGGCCACTGAAGTCAGTGGGAGATTTTCCATTTACTTTAGTTGACTTTGGATCAGGCCCTTAAATGTTATCAAAGCAGCTAAAGAACTATTGATACGATTCACCATATGTCTCCAACTTACTTTAATTCTTTACCTAACATTTCAGAAACACGGCCTGTAAGGGAATATTCCTTTATAGTTTAGGAAAGCACAAGGCGCTTAATTTTAATAGAAAACTCTTTTTAAAACATAGACGGATCCTGCTGTGTTTGACAAATATGTTCCAGAAAGAAGCTCAATCTAGATGTTATGTGTAACTTTATCTTATTCCCTTTTGAGCACTACTGTTCTTGCAAAGTGATCTCTCAACTGCCCAAAGTCATTACACTTTTTCCCTTTCACATTGTACCTCTGTAAATGTCAGGCATAACTACATTTTTATTTGCAGAGATACCAGTGCTATGAATGAGTAAAAATTTCCTGCTCCCCCGCCTCCCTCTCTTTACCCTGTGCGCTTTCTGCTAATATGATTTGTTGAACAAATTGTTCCATTAATCTGGGGCTGTTTGACAGAGTGAGAAAATAAGTGCCAAAGTGAGAAGATTCACAAGAATCGGAAATCTCAGTCCCTCTTTCTCAAGGTAAATAGTTATTATATCAGGGTGTCAGACTGGTGAAATGGATGTGCTTTCATTCTCAGTTTGTAAATGTCACTTTTCCTCAGCCCATCAGGGTGACAAATGAGGTGTGGGTTATACTAAGAGTTCATTCCTTGACAAAGTTCTCGCTGGTTTATTTCAACAGGAAGGTATCCTTCTCTCCTCTACCTCCTGCCCCTTCCACCCTCCCTCCCCCAAAACTCAGGCTAAAGAAAGAAGACAACCACAATTTGAACAAGCCCCACCTGAATTCGGATCCCTGGTGAACTGAAACATAACAGAAGAATCCTCAAAAGGCCAGTCATAATGTTGGAGTCTTTGTTTGTCTCTTTTCTCTTTGTAGTTGTTTTTATGTAATGCCCGTTTGACATACTTCTGCTGATGTCTATGTCAATATTTATTGAGCAAGTGGTCAACTGAGCTCAGCTCTTAAGCGCTTGTGATACTCAGTTGTTAATTGTCACATTAACTAGTAGGCACACCCTTTCTTCTGACAGATAATTGATAAGCTATCAGGAGGCCTGACACCAAATACATAATGGCTGCTTTGATTGTCCCACAGATCATTGTATATAAGCAGTTACAGGACTACAAAGGCACTGAAAGAACATGTAGTGAGACATTGTTCCTTTGTGCCCTAAGAGTGTAGGACTTTTATGAACTAACCAAGCAGGCACAGCTGCTGGCACCATCCCATTAAAGCACCTTCCCAGTCCTCTGAGTGATGTCCACTAATGCCCCCTCAGAGCACCTCTGGCTTCTCTTTATTGGCCGAGTAACCACCTCAGTAAAAGGTGAAACTGGTATCCTCTTACTGGTGCTGGAAAAATTGGACAAATGATTTGTAAAGAAATCACTTACTGGATGGATTTCACCCCCCTTTCTTTCTGTTTGTGGATGTTTTCATTATTCAAAAGTATTTGCCGACTAATTATTGTGACTAAGGGTATGTCTAGCTGACAGAGTTACAGTGCCGGCAGTTACAGCGCTGCTCAGAGAGCATTGAAGGGAAACCGCTGTTGTGTGTTCACACTGTCAGCTGCCTGCGATAGATGGCATGCATATTCCAATTCTGGCACCAGACCACCTAGCCACCGAGTACATTAATCAGAAAGAGTGTTTCTCTATGGTTCTCCAGATGCTTGAGGATCACCATGGGCATTTCACGGACATTAAGGCAGGCTGATCTGGAAAGGTGCATGACACTGGCCTGTTCAGGAAGCTGCAAGCGGGTACTTTCTTCCCAGACCAGAAGATCACCGTAGGAAGTGGCGTGGGCCGAGGGATGTGCAGCAGCTCCCATTGGCCTGGAGCAGCGAACCGCAGCCAGTGGGAGCTGCGATCGGCCGGACCTGTGGATGCAGCAGGTAAACAAACCGGTCCTGCCCGCCAGGGGCTTTCCCTACACAAACGGTGTCCCAAGTTTGGGAAACACTGAGTTAATGGAATAAAGATTGCTTTCAAACCAAAGCTATTCTTTTATTAAAAAACAACAACCGGAGGAGAGAGACAAACAAAAAAGCACATCAGTAGTGTGGAGAATGGGGGAAGGGAGGGTCCCAGGAGGAGGCGAGGTCCCAGGATGGTTAAAGATTTGTGTATGTCCAGGTATCACATCCAACCTTGTCATTTGGAGTTCAGTGCAGTGGGTACTGTACTTCAGCAGGGCTAAATAAATAAATATATGGAGATATACCTATCTCATAGAACTGGAAGGGACCCTGAAAGGTCATTGAGTCCAGCCCTCTGCCTTCACTAGCAGGACCAAGTACTGATTTTTGCCCCACATCCCTAAGTGGCCCCCAGGGACGGGTGTTGAGTGAAGTGGGTACTGGGAATCTGCATGATGGGGCATGAGTGGAATGCAGCGGGTATAGACTGGAGCTAGGAGGTTGGTAAGAGTGTGTTGGTGGTATCTGGGGGAGGGTGTATGGGAAATAGTTTCATGACAGTGGCTGCAGGGGAGGGCGGGCACAGAGCTGCTCGGTTTGCAGGACTAGTAGTGCCTGGAGCGTGTCCGCTTGGCGCTCTATAACATTTAAGAGCCGCTCCGTGGCTTCGTTCTGGCGTGCCGCATTCTCCTTTCAGTCCCTCTTCTCGCTGTCCCGCCACTCCTTCAATTCTTGTTTTTCGGCCGTGTAGTGCATCATGACATCACACAGAAAGTCCTCTTTAGTTCTTCATGGTTGCTTTCTAATTCTGTGCAGCTGTTCAGCCAGTGATAACAAAGACAGAGGCTGGGCTCCCAAGGTCATATCCGTGAAGCCAAAATGCAACATTTTACAGAAACAGTATTGTTTGCAACACACAGACCACTGATCTGTGACTCACATACCTATCACTAATTGGCTGACCCCAGGCAAGCACACATGAGTCACAAGACCCCCAAAATGGTGAGTAACCACAGGGGCAGGGGAAATCAGTGTTCCAGGACCATACTGTACACTGGGCACTTGGCTCTTGGGGAGAGCCAGCAGTGTAGGAGGGGCCTTATAATCATTACTGTCTCCACATTTTCAACAGCTGTGTTCATTGGAAGATATCTCACTGCTGAGGGTGAGAAGGGAATAAAGAGAGGGTCTTCTCCAAGACTATGGCTTCCGCCCTCACTCGCCTGTTTGCAGAAATGGTCCGTCCCCCCACCCCTTCCAGTGACGGCAGAATGGCACAGAAAAGTTACCCGTAATGGGGCAAGAAACAAAGCAGCTCTGCCAAAGAACCTGCGGCAGCGGATTGCCCAGTATCTCCATGAAAGTTTCCTGGAGATCTCTGAGGCAGATTCACGTGAAGTGAGAGAGTCAAACAACACCCTGTTCGGCCACTCAGACTAGGCATGTGGTGGTACATGCATCATACAGACACAAGCCTGCTTTCTGCAACCCTCCTGCCCCCAACAACTCGCTTCAGCGATTCCCAAAATCAAAGCCACGTACCAAGGGCCTTCTCTCCTGTTTGCACTTTGCCACACTCTGACAGCTGTGACTGGCTAGCCTCCTTCAGGGTACAGAAGAGTTCCTGGCTGCATGCATCTCTGACCTCTGAGTTGTCCTCTGCCTCTGGGGTCCCCCTCCACATCCTCATCCAAGATTTCCTCCCCCTGGCTTGGTCCACTCTCGAC
Organism: Trachemys scripta elegans; assembly: GCF_013100865.1. Taxonomy (NCBI): domain Eukaryota; kingdom Metazoa; phylum Chordata; order Testudines; family Emydidae; genus Trachemys; species Trachemys scripta. The sequence goes on along the minus strand of NC_048307.1, from coordinate 74,827,053 downwards.
TGGCATGCGAGCCAACGAAGTATCCACAGTGGCCTTTGCAGTGGAGGTGGGGTCACCACCGAGTATCATGTCCAGTTCTTGTAGAACTGGCTGCTCGTGGGCGTGGCACCGGAGCAGTGTTTTGCCTCCCGTGCCTTGTGGCAGGCATTCCGCAGCTTCTTCACTCTGACTTTGACTTTGTACTGCAGTGTGTCCCGGTCATGGCCCCTTTCTGTCATGCATTGTGAAATCTGTCCTTAGGCATCATAATTTCTATGGCTGGAGCGCAGCTGGAACTGGACAGCCTCCTCTCCTCAAATACTGATGAGGTCCAGCAGCTTGGCATTGCTCCAAGCAGGGGATCGCCTGGTGCGTGGAGCAGGCATGGTCATCTGGAAAGATGCGCTGAGACCACGACATGTGTCACTGAGCAAACAGGGAGGGGACTTTCAAAATTCCAAAAGAATTTATGGGATGGGGATGAAAGTTGGTCACCTGAGGGCAGGGCAGTAGAGTTCAAACCGATGATCAAAGAAGCGAGAACAGGCATTGTGGGACACCTCCCGGAGGCCAATCTCACTACTGTAATCGACCACGGTGTCTACACTGGCACCGTGGTGCTGTAGCCCCGGCACAGAAAGCTGTACGCCTCTCGTCGGAGTCATATTTTTACAGCGCTGCAACTGCGCCGTTTCTGCACACTAAGTGGCTTGGCAGTGTGTACACCTCGGGAGTTACAGCACAGAAAGCTACTTTACTGTGGAGAAACTTGCCAGTGTAGACAAGGCCTAATTCTTAGCCTGTAGGTTGTTTGTGAGGGGGCTTATCGTATTTGATATTCACAATGCAAATTGTTATGACTGGTCACATAGGAGAGTGGTCGGCAATGGAAACTGAACCTCTGGATCTACAAGCATGAACATCTGCTGTTGGAACTTAAAGGCCCAGCTTTGTTAGCTCAATGGCAATAGCCAGCTCATCAACTGCTATGTGAGGTCCAGCCACTAGAGGGAGACAGAGTCATATTGAATAAACAAGGGCAGGGGTCAGCAACGTTCGGCACGCGGCTCGCCAGGGTAAGCACCCTGGCGGGCCAGGCCAGTTTTATTTACCTGCTGATGCGGCAGGTTCGGCCGATCACGGCCCCCACTGGCCGAGGTTCGCCGTCCCGGGCCAATGGGGGAGGTGAGAAGCAGCGCGGGTGAGGGATGTGCTGGCCGCGGCTTCTCGCCACCCCCCATTGGCCTGGGACGGCGAACCGCGGCCAGTGGGGGCCACGATCGGCCGAACCTGCCGTGTCAGCAGGTAAATAAAACTGGCCCGGCCCGCCAGGGTGCTTACCCTGGCGAGCCGCGTGCCGAAC
>NC_048307.1:74739418-74821800 GCF_013100865.1 Trachemys scripta elegans | reverse complement strand
AATTATCCAGGATAGCAAAGGTCAAGGCACAGAGCTGCATCGAGAAACAAATGCAAAAATAAAATTGCTTATGAATCCCAGAGTTCAGGTGGTACCTCCATGACAACTATGATCTTGAAAGTGTTACTGTGGACACTTTTGTGTTGTTTTTTTGGCCTTTTCTCCTTCCTGGATTTTTAAAAAAATATTCTGAAGAGCTCCCTTCAGAATTCCTGTACTCTTCTGTGTTTCCATGGTTAATTTAAAATAAGTAGATTTTTCTTCTTCTGCCACCTGCCAAGACTTTCCTGTACATCCTTCAAGGCTGAGCATTTCAGATCTTTTCCATGTTTTTTCCCCATAGAAATGATGAAATTAGCTAGCAAGCTGTCAGCCATAGATATTTTATGCAGCATTCTCTTTTTCCATAAGCTGTTGTAAAGTAATTATTGACAAAGCTAACATCATATTCAGTTTACTTTAATGTGTTTACAGTTGCAAGAGAAGAAATTGTTCTTTTTATTTTTTTTTAACTTTCCATGACAATTGAGACATGCTTAAAATATGTTCCTTTTTACTTACTTACTTTATTTATGTATTGCTTTATATGCCTGCTTTGGTTGAACTGAAAATGAAGAAAAATCTGACATGCGGCCCAAGAGAAGGATTGTAGTTTCCAATCATTATAATTTGGGACTGTTAAGTGGAAGGCACTACAGCAGAGGTCGGCAACGTTCGGCACGCGGCTCGCCAGGGTAAGCACCCTGGCGGGCCGGGCCAGTTTTATTTACCTGCTGACGCGGCAGGTTCGGCCGATCGCAGCCCCCACTGGCCACGGCTTCTCACCGCCCCCATTGACTCGGGACGGCGAACCGCGGCCAGTGGGGGCTGCGATCGGCCGAACCTGCCGCGTCAGCAGGTAAATAAAACTGGCCCGGCCCGCCAGGGTGCTTACCCTGGCGAGCCGCGTGCCGAACATTGCCGACCCCTGCTGTAGTGCCTTCCACTTAACAGTCCTAAATTATAATGATTGGAAACTACAATCCTTCTCTTGGGCCACATGTCAGATTTTTCTTCATTTTCAGTTCAACCAAAGCAGGCATATAAAGCAATACATAAATAAAGTAAGTAAGTAAAAAGGAACATATTTTAAGCATGTCTCAATTGTCATGGAAAGTTAAAAAAAAATAAAAAGAACAATTTCTTCTCTTGCAACTGTAAACACATTAAAGTAAACTGAATATGATGTTAGCTTTGTCAATAATTACTTTACAACAGCTTATGGAAAAAGAGAATGCTGCATAAAATATCTATGGCTGACAGCTTGCTAGCTAATTTCATCATTTCTATGGGGAAAAAACATGGAAAAGATCTGAAATGCTCAGCCTTGAAGGATGTACAGGAAAGTCTTGGCAGGTGGCAGAAGAAGAAAAATCTACTTATTTTAAATTAACCATGGAAACACAGAAGAGTACAGGAATTCTGAAGGGAGCTCTTCAGAATATTTTTTTAAAAATCCAGGAAGGAGAAAAGGCCAAAAAAACAACACAAAAGTGTCCACAGTAACACTTTCAAGATCATAGTTGTCATGGAGGTACCACCTGAACTCTGGGATTCATAAGCAATTTTATTTTTGCATTTGTTTCTCGATGCAGCTCTGTGCCTTGACCTTTGCTATCCTGGATAATTTGCATGCTTTCATGCTGGGATTGAAAGCATATTCACATCCGTAGTAATAGCATAATAATAACATTTGTGATCATATTTAATGCTTTTAATGCCGAAAGTTCCCAAGGCACTTTACAAACCGGTATACAGCCATTACTGCACCCACTGGTGAAATGTAGACACTTCTGGGGAGGAACACGGCAGTTATTTAACAGCCTGAAAGTTTTGGACAGGAAACTAAGATGCAATAAAAACATCCAGTTGGAAGCATAAGAGGTATGTCTATATCGGAATACCACAGCTGTCATCTTCCTGTGTTTTGTTCCCTGTAAATACCACCTCTACAAAACAATATTCCTTGGCAGGTAGTTATGGTAGCAGATCCATGTTTCTGGTGTGTAATCTTAACCAGGAAAGTGCCATCTCTAGAAGTGAAAGGACACAGCAGTACCTCAAAGGCTAGGAAAGATCATGGATAACAATCTATCCTCTTCATTAGAGCGGGGCAGGAAACAATTTTCCTGACCTGAAAATTTTCAAGATTTTAAAAATGTTTCCTGTGCTGATTTGAGATAAAAAGTAAAAAAAAAAAAAAGAAAAAAAAATTAAATGTTGTAAATCACAAATTTTAAATAATCAAAATAAACCAAAACTAAGTATTTCAATTGACTTGACATTAAAATTTTCTAGATTTTGACTTTTTGCCCCAGCTTGGGAGTGGACATTCTGACCTCAGTGGAGTTACTGCTGGTTTATACTGGTGTAACTGAGATCAAAAGCTACCTCTTCAGTTTCTCAGTGGAAGTCCCTTGATTTGGGAATTTGCTTCGTCCTGGACCAACAGAGCCTGTTAAACTGGTTCTGCTCTTATGAACTCTGGGCTGATGTGTATGTAAGTGCAATGGATATGCTTCTGATTAACACCAGGGCATATGAGTTAAGAAACAGGACACCTTTCGTCCCATCTCTTTTGTCAAGTGTTAGCTTGAGGGCAGGGGAGTGAGTTGCATGTGAGCAAAAGATTCTTCACTTTTGCTTTTGCTTGTTAGACTAGTGTAATGGATAAGAATTGGGTAGTAGTTCGACACAACAAAAATAAAACACTGGGGTTTTGGGGGGTTATTTTGGAATCTTCCACAGTATGTGAACCCTCACCATGGAGATGGGACAAATGACTTTAATCAAAACCCAAGTAAATAAATGTTCAAAGCACTCTATGGACGATTTATTAAGTAGTCAGTCATTACAGCAACCTTAGCAGCTGAACATAGGTTAGCATATTATAACCCATTTGCGATAGGTTGACTTCAGTCATGAACTCATAGACTTTAAGGCCAGAAGGGACCATCATGATCATCTAATCTGACCGCCTGCACATTGCAGGCCACAGAACCTCACCCACCCAATCCTGTAATAGACCCATAACCTCTGCCTGAGTTAGTGAAGTCCTCAGATCATGACTTAAAGACTTCAAGATACAGAGAATCCTCCATTTATATTTGTTTAAATCTGCAAGTGACCCATGACCCATGCTGCAGAGGAAGGCGAACCTGCCCTACACCCCGCCCCAGGGTCTCTGCCAATCTGACCTGGGGGGAAATTCCCTCCCGACCCCAAATATGGTGATCAGTTAGACCCTGACCATGTGCGCAAGACCCACCAGCCAGACACTTGGAAAATAATTCTCTGTAGTAACTCAGAGCCCTCCCCATCTAGTGTCCCATCACTGGCTGTTGGAGATAGATCGGGCAGGAGTTAGAATAAGGCCTACACTCAGCCTGTCTTTTTGTACCTACGAAATATTTCTGGGTAGAGTTAATGTAATTTAGTTGTGGTTGCACCCATATATCAGGGACGTAGCCATCTGCTCTTATTTATTTGTATTTGTTTAAACTAAGGACATCAATTACACGTGCACTTAATTGCAAAATCACATCCACAGTTAAGTATGACTGCAATGAAAAGCTAGATTTTAAAAATGCAGTTGTCTTGCCTAAATCCACACAATGAGTCTATAGCACTTTTGATCCTGAGGTTTCTTAGCAATCATGACATAGGATAGCCCATTCCAGCTTAGCTTTGCGTCTCATGGATTAAACACGGTGTTTCAGTTACAAGCTGCCCAGTAGGAAATTAAAACATGTTGAAAGATTGGAAAGTTAAGTTCCCTTCCGGTGTTAAGCAAGGGATTTACAAGAAATCACTCTCCAGATTTATCAGGGATATATTTACAATACTTGAGTAAGTGTGAATATTACTCAAAGGAGATATTTAGTCACATACTGTATCTCTCTGAAGGGAGACCATATTGCATTAAATGTCTCCACCATGTTCTGTAATTTGAAGGATAAATTCTCAAGTGTTGATTAGTCACACATTTGATACAGCACATCTATTATTTTGGGTTTATATGAAGATTTCCATCTCTATTATTAATTTCTTGGCTATCATCATGGTTTTTCTCAGGAACCATCTATCATCATCATAACTCAGACCCCTCATGCCAATATTGTTAAATTTCCTTATGTATAGTGCCAGGATATGAAACTGAAAGTGGAGGAGGTAAATTCTACTTATATTAAGTGGTTTAATGTGGGTTAGGAACAGGAATCGGAGCCAGGAATGTGTGAAGTTTTGAGTTAGTGAGATTAAATGCTTTTCTTAAGGCCACATCTGTAAAATGGGGGTAGTAATATTTACCTGTCTTTTAGGAAAGTGTCAAATATTGTGCTTCTCCCAACATTTTTACTATAATTATTTGATATTTCTATGGGGGGAGAGGGATAGCTCAGTGGTTTGAGCATTGGCCTGCTAAATTCAGGGTTGGGAGTTCAATCCTTGAAGGGGCCACTTAGGGATCTGGGACAAAAATCAGTACTTGGTCCTGCTAGTGAAGGCAGGGGGCTGGACTCAATGACCCTCAGGGTCCCTTCCAGCTCTATGAGATATAGATATATCTCTTAATATTTATCTATTGAAGTAGAGCCCAAAGTTCCCAAAAAGAATTAGGTCCTCACTGTACTAGGTCTTCATCCTAAAGAGTTTAAATGTGACATAAGGCAAAAGGGATAAAAACCAAAGAATATTAAAGAAAGGGTTATTATCAATGTGCTATGTAGGAGGTCAGGCTAGATGGTCCCAGTGGTTCCCGCTGGCCTTAACAGTTATGCAGCATGTACAATTTTTATATACATATTACATTTGCTTTGTTATTAATTATTATCAATAGATGAAATAAGTGTCATTTATCCCCATCTATTCTCAACATATCCATCAATGAAGAAATTATATTCCCCCCCAATTTTCCTAAAGTGGATTTTTTTTCCCCCTCCATACAACTCTAGAACAGCAAAGTAACTCTATCTGTAACAGTGGAATCCTTGGGATTCTCAGATCTCTTCATGCAAGGCTCACACAGAGAGAAATTCATGTCTTTTGACCCAATCTGGGGGATTAATTTAGTGTTTCTGAGAGGATGGAGACTCAAGACCTTGATTTATCTATCGAATAGGCAACAGCAATACAATATGCACCCACACTGTCCTATTAACAGCCTCAACTGTGTGCTGGATGGACCCCATTCTAGGAGTGAGACAGTACTTCATTCACATGCTCTTTCACTTCTGTGCTTATCTGAAGTGACAGCCAACAGTAGTGATACTTGTGACAGAGGTTGTGTGCATGATGTGATCATCTGTCTGGCAGGTACTGGAATAAGACCAACAAATAATTTCTCCTGTAGGCTTTGACCGGTATCTTTCCAATCTTTCAACATGTTTTAATTTCCTAATGGGCTTAATCCAAAGCCTAATGAAATAAATGGGAAGATTCCCATTTTCTTCAGTGGGCTTTCTATAAGGCCCCAGGTATTAAGGCTAGAAGGGACCATTATAGCATATAGTCTGATCCGTGCAGGGCAGGAAAGGAGCCCGTCTCAGGCCAACCAATCCAAAGACAAGACCAACAAACCTTTTCCCTGGGGAAACTTGAACTGCTATTCTTCTGATTTACAGTTGACCGCACTGACCCATTGAACCACAGAGAGGATTTTTGCCATTTTTGTTGTGAATTAGGCAGGATTTGAATCTGCCATCACTTGCCGACATTTGCCAATGTTCCATCCAACCTCCTGCAGAACATCTATTTAGCAGATTTGGATCACAACAGAGCTGGACTGACTATACATCAGTAACATTTCCCCCACACACACACCCCCCCAAGCATTGTTAAACAAACCAACTGTGAAAAACCCTAAACTGAAGCATTGCATCCGGTGTCCTTGGCAGGGCTGCCCAGAGGATTCAGGGGGCCTGGAGCAAAGCAATTTCAGGGGCCTCTTCCATAAAAAAAGTTGCAACAACATAGAATACTACGTTTCAGAGTAGCAGCCATGTTAGTCTGTATCCGCAAAAAGAACAGGAGTACTTGTGGCACCTTAGAGACTAACAAATTTATTAGAGCATCAGCTTTCGTGGACTACAGCCCACTTCTTCGGATGCATATAGTGTGGAATAAATATTGAGGAGATATATACTACTATAGAATATAGAATATTATATTCTCGTGGGGGCCCCTGCAGGGCCCGGGACCTGGGGCAAATTGCCCCCCTCCCCCCCCCCCCCCCCCCCCCCCCCGGGCAGCCCTGGTCCTTGGTGTTATGCAGCAAAGGGATACTGTACTGATGTTGCTGAACTGATTCTAAGTGCCGGGAATAGGAGACCTTAAACCTTTTGCTTCTTCTAGTCCCTCAACCCCTGGATAAATTGAAATATTTAATCAAATTCAAACAGCCGTGATCTTGTTTGTACAACTTGCTTTATTATCCTGTGCATTTTAACCGCAATCTGCCTAGTTCCTAATGTGACCTAAAGAACCAATCGGCATTTATTACAAATGCAAGGCAATAAGCTTCTGGCTCAGCAATTAATCACTGACATGGAGGAATTTCTTCTCTCCAGGTGGGGAATCCATCCAAAAACTAAGAAAAATAATCAGGCTAATTAATTCTTATCTGCAAAGAGCAATTAGATAAATGACCTAAAAACAGGCCTGTCACCCCTAGTGAGGTGCTCGGCTTCTAAATAGAATAATGTCTCGTTGCTGGGCCATCTCTGCTGTGAAATGGAGATCACAAAAATGAAAAAAAAAACCATGTGGGGAGGGGGGAATGACTGGGGAGTAGGTTAATTAGAGCTGAGACCAGCCTATGATAACAAAATATAACAAAGCTGTGCCCTCAGATAGATTTGGTATGATCCGGGCACCTTCACAGCCATGCCTTTGTGCATCTAGAGGTACTAAGGAGAATGGAGTCATGTCTCCAAGTCACTTTCAAAGAGCAATACCGCTCCCCATGCCTACCCTCCGTGGTGCTGCATTTCACACCGGTGGATGCCATCTCCACCGCTGCACTCTATTAACTTTGAACCACATGGCTCCGCCTCGGAACTATGGTGCTGAAGTGAGATGCAGACTACTGTGTTTCCATTAGTTTGGTCTGTCATTTTTCTTTTTTTAGATAGGGGAAGTGCAATGCATAAATCTTTCCAGTGAATCCAGTTAATCAAAGTAGTACAGCAAACAAGATCCGGCGTAACAGTGAACAAACTCTCCACACACAAAGTCTATCTGACACTGCTGCAAATTTTGACGGAGCATTCTACAATCCTTGACTGTTACTCAGATGTCCAAAAAAGGCCAAAATGGGTGACCACTGGAGAAAAATGCTTATTGATTCAGCCCGACATTCAGAATTACATCAGTCCAGAACCTTTCACCAGCACTAATATTCAGTACCACTTAGGAAAGTGAATAAGAAAACAAAACAGTGTACCCTTATTCAAACATGAGTACCCATGTTTGTAGGCGGTTGTTTCCTCTGGTTTTAACAAACAACTTCCTTGTTCCATGTGCATGAAGTATCATATCCCTGATCCCACTGTTCTGCCTGCTTATATCATGACACTACACCATTTCTGATGATCTGAGACAAAGAGAGACACTGGAGTAATTGATTCAAGCTTATCTAAGCATTTACAGATATAAGCCTGAATGACTGGACGTAAAATACTAGAGCAGTCAGATTAAGACAATCCACTCCAGTTATAGTTAATCAGGGCTTTTGCCTCCAAGGAACTGATTTAAAACTAACAAAGTGTTTTCCAGCTCTCAACCCCCATCAAATCACAGTCCTTCTGCCACAGAGCCGTTAGCACAATACCAAATGCTAATGTAAATAATAAGTCAGCAGGTAGTTCATAGATTTGCTCTGTTACTGTTTTCAAGATCCAAAGCCTCTTAAAGTGAAACAAAATCACTATCCTAAGAGCTACAGTTGTTAGTAAGAAGACCTTTGTCTCACATTGAAAACTTTTATGGCCAAGGTTAGAATAATTTATATAAAAGCAGATCCCTACTTTCAAAGGTGTCATGACGGCTAGAGCCAAGCAGCTAACAATAAATTATAAGTAATGGATTAGATCAAGATGCCTGAAAAAACTGCATTTATTAGTAAGAACTCCACTTCCTTTACATACAGACCCCACCAAAAAACAGGCAGGGGAGGAGGGAAAGAGGTAACCATGTTAAGGAGTTTGGGACTTATATAGGATGTGATGCTAAAACACACACAAGACCGAACAGAAGCAACCATCTGTAATAAAGGGAGAGAAGGAGACAAGCAACTTAATAATAAAACCTAAATTTAAATAAACATCAAGCTTAAACCACAGTTGTGCGCTTTTGGATACCCAAGGACCAGTCCATATGTTCAACAAGATTGAATGTGTATTGAAGATGGGCTTCAAGCACAAAGCTGAAATTCAGATCTGAATTTCCTCCGGGTTTTATGGCGTTTAGATAACGGGATTGTAATTCTACCCTTTACAGAGTTAGGCCCATGGCCAAATTCAGATCTAGATTCAAATGTCCCTAAAGTTCATGGGTGTTCATATCCATTATTTTGGTGCCAAGTGATCTTTAGTGTATATTGGAAATGGACAAAGCTCAAAAGGTTTGGTGTTCAAACCTGGCTCGGATAACTTAGTGAAAGTTCAGCTGCTCTGTGTTAAGTCATTAAAATACAACAGGAAAGCCCTGAAGAACATCCTTGCCCTACCTGAGTCCAAACCTCGTGGGAACTCCATACAAAGGAACTGGGAGGAGAATTTTGAAAATCACAGTGAAAAACTGCCAAAAATTCATGGAAAAAAATGTTTCAGATTTCCCCCCTCCTCCCCATTTTTCAACCAACCTTACTATATGCAGTCTGCTGACACTTCCTCTTCAAGGCTTGAATGTTGAAGTGTGGAGTGACACGGATCTGAACTATAATGAAAATAAAAAGTTAGGCCAGTAATTTTAGAAATGTATTTTAAAAGAAAGTTGAGTTGAATTCTAGAAATAAGCAAACGTGAGGGGAAGATGTTCCTTCTTTTTTCCAAATATGTTCACCCATCCCTAGGGTGTATATATATATATATATATATACACACACACACACTGAAAAGAAATTAAATGGGGAAGAGATGACAGCCAAACTTTAGCTCTCCTGTCTGCCCTATTTTTGAACTTACCTTGTCTCTCTGTGCTTGCTAGTATAATATCTTTTATTTGACCAGCTTCTGTTGGTGAGAGACACAAGCTTTTGAGACACACAGAGTGACCGAGCTGGCTACAACTACATTGCATACCAGCAAGCATAATAATTTGCATTAAGGGCCTGACCCAAAGCCCCCATTGAGGAAAACTCCCATTGACTTCAATGGGTTTTGGATCAGGTAGCAATTGTTTGGGCACAGTATATGGCCACTTTTGGTGGAACTTGGAATTTCAGAGGTGGCTTGAAAAATAATGGGTCGTGGGGGAGGAATTAAGCAGACTTTTGCAAACATCTACAAAGGTTCAGGATTGGTCTGCATTTTATGTAATGGTTTGGGGTTGAGAATGCTTATTTCATCTGAATCAGGGCACTCATGTTTAATTTATACCGAAGTAGGTGCAGCCTCCCTCAGCACCAGAAATGTTAGGGTGTTTTTAATTTAATAACTTATAAGAAGCAGTCACCTGCTAACAGGTCAGCCTCCCTTTGTGTTTCATTCGAGTTTCATTATGAAAGAAAAAGGGCCTTTGATTGGATTAAGGGAAATAAAACCACAGGGACTAAATTATAAAGCATCCAGTGGCTATTTCTACTAGCTCCTGCTTACAAATGGAACCATGATTTTTATCATTGCCGTCTCAAAGCTTTCGTGTATAAGTGCAATTGACCTGGACTCAAACGTAGAAGAGGCTTTTGCATTAGCAGGAACCACATTTCATCGTTACCTCTCCATTTATGAGCTGACGAGGCACAGTTTTTCAAGGGGATTGACCTCATTTGATCTCTGTGAGGTTTGGAGGGCTCTGAACAAAAGCAAGTTGTTGACTTCCAAGAGGAGTCAGGTTTTTTTGCAGCACGGGGTTATTTATTTATTTTTGGTGGGACTATGCTTCAGCGGCTGAAATGATTGGAGATGGCTCAAGCACTACAGGCAGGCCTCAGAGCCACATGCTCAGTATAACTTATGTAAACATTGTCCTGGATGACAGCGTTTTCCTACCCCAGCTGCAGCTGCAAGGGAATCCATTATTTTTCCAGTCCCTGGGGAGGGAAAGTTCTTGGGCATCATTACTCCTAGGCAAATGTAACTGATTCTGCTGCACACCCTAATTTGCTTGCCATAATTATAGGTCACTCAACCCCTTTGCTATTTATAAAACCGTCATTTATTTATTTATTTTGTTCTTATCAATAATAAATGAATCCAGTGACTCACAAGGCTGCAATATTTGAATATTATGAAAATGCTAATAACCAGGTGTCATAGGCAGTAGCGCCCAGGTCTTATCAGCTGGTCAGATGCTCTATTAAGCAGCCAGTGAGGAGTTCAAGCAAATTGGTTATGTTAATGTCATGTACTACTTGGGAAAGATGAGGAGTTAGCAATTTCCCCCCCTCCCGGGTGAAAGCGGACAGGGCGAAATTATATTGCTCCTTCTCCATGGGACTAGGCTAGGAGGAGGTGAGGTAGAAAAGTAAGCTTCTACCAAGAGCTTTCTGAGATCTAATTGAATGGTGCTAAATAAAGAATGGAGCGGGGAAAAATAAATAAATAGAGCCCACAATAATGGGAGAGCAACATTCTTCCCCATTCATTCAGCTGACAGTGCTTTTGCAACTTAAAACCTGTTTTATTAATTATGTTTGACATTTCCTTAATTAGTTTCATTTACATCTCATCAGCCCCTGCCAGAGGATTGCCCCATACATCATTTCACCAGAGGACTAGGATGCCTACAGAATTACAAAAAAACAAAAACCCACAACAAACAAACAAACAAAAACCCAACACACACCGCGCCTGCATGTAATTTGCACAGAATTAGTGGATGGGCACTTTCTCCTTTTCTTTTCTTTATTCTTGTTTGGCTGTTTGTTGTTTTCCATCTCTTCGGAATTTGGAACGCAGTGTAAAAGGAGCCTGGCTTAGATTTATTTTTGCTTATTCTCAGATGCTTTGCTTTGCTTCCGGGCTCACTCCCTCATATGGATATTCTGGTGTCAATAGAAACACGTGCAGTACAGACCACCCCAGAAGAAAGTAAGGGCCTGATCCTGGCTTTGGATTAGGCCCTAAAAAGTCAGCTACACTGAGCACCCTCTGAAATTCCCAAGAACCTTTTCCAGGGTAGCCCCAGAGCATAATACATTGCATAGGCACAGGAGTTTTGCCTCTTACAGCCAATCTGCTGCTGTTGATACCGCTCAATTTGTACTGTAATGTCCATTTAAATGTCCATATATTGATTATTTCCTCCTCACCACACCTTTCATATGTTGCTTGTCTTGGGAACAACAACAAAAAGGGAACTAACAAGCCATGCACTAGCATCACCCCGAGCCATCTGACAACATGGTGTAGCTTAGGCCTAGGGTGACCAGATGTCCCGATTTTATAGGGACAGACCCGATTTTGGGGTTTTTCTTATATAGGCTCCTATTATCCCTCACCCCCATCCCGATGTTTCACATTTGCTACTGGTTACCCTTCTTAGGCCTTTGTCCATTCCTTGAGCCTGATGCATTGTACTTTGTGTAGTAATTTACAACAGTGCAAAATGGGCATGAAACTTTCTCTTGAGGATCAGCGAGCATTTTATAACTACTTTGTACTTACAGTGCACTGACGTAACTGGCTTGGCCAGGTGTAGGGTAAGGAAAAATCAGACCCCTTGTGTATTTGGACAGTACAATGTTGAAGGCAGAGACCGAATCTTGCCTTTTGTCCAAAATCTAGTATAAAGTGGCTTTGCTCTTGACTGGGCACTACAGTAATACTGATGAGAAAGTCAGAGACCTCTCTTGATGACTTCAAAGTTTGCTGCCACAAGCTGTCATGGGAGGGTCACCATAGTGGATGGTGACGTCAGTGAGGTTAATTATGCAGGCGGAACAAGTTAGTTCTACCGGAGACAATTATTTTTCAGTCCCTTAATAAGCAATGCTGAAAATAAAAAACAGCCTCACAAATGATATTCATAATCTTGGTAAACGATGATATTGCGGCACATTTTCTGCTGCCCCGGTGTGCTGCATTGCACTGGGGTCGGCAATACAGGGTACATAGAACAGATTCCATTATTGGACTGGCTGACCTGGGACAAGGGGCTACTGAATGATTGGAGCTGTCAGCATCACTTATGTATATGGTTAACTTTACGCATTGTGAAGATTCGGTCCCACTGGAGTCAATCACGGGGATTTCTCACGGCGTGCCAAGTTCAGCACATATGTAAGTCTTAGCAGGATCTGGGCCATAGTATTTATACTCATAAGGGAGGAGGGCCAAACACAGACTAACCTCTTCTCCTTGTGGAGAAGTGAAACCATAACCACCAGCGCACAGGATGTTTATCAGAGAGGTCTGGGTTGGTTTGTTTGTTTGAATTTAAGATGTCGTTTTTAAATTAGATCCATTTGTTTCATTTGACAGAAATAATTACAGCTTTTAAAATCTTCTTAATGTTATTTATTTTTACAGAAATAAACATGTGGGCCTGATTCTCTGGTCCAGCCTGGTTGTGTTCAGCACAGAACCAGTGGGAGGTCAGAGGGGGAGAGGTGACTTCATTGCCTATATACAGGATCATTGCCTTTTATAGCCAGCCTACTGATGTCGAACTAGCTTGTGAGTCACCTGGGGCCCCCAAGAACTGCTCTAATTTACACCTAAGCTGCCTATTGCTGCAAGCAGCTCTTCCAGAGGCTGAGGGACAGCAAGATACAGCAGTTTCCTCACCATGTTCCCTTTCCCCAGTTACACCTCCTACAGTAGAGGCCAAGGCATAGAGCCATTACAATGACCTTCCATCACTTTAGGATTCCCCCACCTATCAGGGATTCTTCCACTTAACTTTAAACCTGATGGATCTTGTATGTTGTGCTGGCAGATTGGCACGAAACAGCCACAGTGCGGGGGGGAGGGGAGCTAAGAAAACAAATGAGGCCTTTGCTTCAGCATATGTGGGGGGAAACCAAATCATAAGATATGGTTGGTTATGGTAGAGATATTAAATTGTGCATGTGGCTGGATGGAGGCGGGGTCACAGAGAAGACAGAGCAATAAATAAAGAGCTGTTTAGAGGATTGCAGGCAAAGGACTATGGATGTGGGAACTGGGCAGGAGTACAAGAGGTAACAAAGACCCTCCTTGGGACTGGTGGGAGAAGAATGTGCGTCCCTATCGGCACTGCTGCCAGTCCACCCGGATCAATGCCCCTGATAGCTAGAGAAGGCCGACGAGTGGGGGGGAAGCCGGTACAAATTACCGGGGCCCGGCAGTCCGGAAGGGGCCCAGGAGCCCGGCGGTCCGGAAGGGGCCCAGGGGCCCGGCTTCCCCCCCTCCTCGTCGGCCCTGTTTAGCCGGTCCAACCTTGCTGGGGGGCCCGAAAAAATTCCAGGCCCGGCTTCACCCCCCCCCCCCCATCTTCCCTGTTTAGCCGGTCCGCCCTTGCTCGGGGGCCCCAAAAAAATTTTTCACCGGGGCCCAAACCCGCTCTCGGCGGCCCTGTAGCTAGATATGTAGTCGTAGTGAGTCCCAACCTCAGTGCCTATTAGAGCTGACAGCGGTACTTCAACATACACACTGTCAAAACATAAAACCACTCCACTGCAGGGATAATGATAAAATACCTTTCAGCCCTCAACCCATCCTCTCCCTAAAGGAGATCGAAAGATGGACCTTGCAGCATGCCTGAATGATTAAGAAATCCATGCTCTGGTGGACCAAAGGAGAAAGGGGCATGAATTCCAGCATTCAACTAGGAACATAGAAAACTCTTGCAATTTGTCCTAAGGTGAAAGTTCTCATCGTATTTTTGAAGCTTTCCAGGCAAAGCAGGCTCTGGGACTCTGTCCAGATTTTCTGCAAGGCAATGGTTGTTTCCTTTCCAGATCATCTCAATCCTCAAGATCAAAGGAAGCTTGATTTTAAAAGCAGGAATTCAGTGGTAGCAAAGAAGGCAGTTTAACTTTGCTGTAATTATGCACATGATTCACAGAGGAGTTGTTAACTGAAAAGTTTAGGGTATTTTTTGTTTTGGTTGGTTGGTTGTCTCTTTCTTCCTTCCTTTTCTTGTTTTCTCTTATCTTTGCTAGGACCATTTCCCCAAGACACTGTGAGAACACTGTGTGAGATGAATACGAAAACAGATTGTAGGGAAAAGGTTGATAAGATACACTCTGTTGTTGTTGGATTTCCCCCACCACCCTCCCAAGAATGCCGCTTAGAAGCAGTTCAGAAGAAATTTGGAGAGATGAAGACAGGGGATGTAACACATACCTCTGCGGGACCACAAACGGCTCTGAGTGTTGTTCTGTGGGCTCTTGCTTCAGACAGTGGTTCTTTTTGAGTTAGGTTGGCTGCCTTTTAATAATGTCCTCCTGGGTCATTGATGCGCTTTCATGACATGTTAACCTCAAAGGGTTTAGATCATTTCCCAGCTTCCCTGTTTGGCTTCCACTACAAACAAATGAACCAAAAAAGAAAAAAAATCCAATCGAAACCTTTGATTCAACTGTGCACATTTAAATACCTCCTCTAAAATAATTTGGTAGATTTCACAGATGCCATTGGGGTAGGGAGCTACCGGATATAGCATCAAATGGTCAAAAATCAAAATATTTTGCTGTCACATGCTGTCATATACTGTCAGAGCAGCTTGTGCTATAGCTGCAGTGAAGTTGAATCTGATTAAAAGATCAGTAAACAAGGCAGGTTTAGGGGAATTTGATCTCATCATTGCTGAGCCTGGAAATACCTGTCAACTTCTAGGTTGTCCTGCACCATGACACTTCTGCTTATGCAGTTTGCCAATGGACATGCTTGGTGACATTCTGTGCAAGGAAAGAAAGCAGAGGGATGCACTCCAATTTTTATTTCCAAGTCCCGTATTATTATTCCACTGTGATCAAGCCTAAACATAAATACCAATTACCAGAGCTTCAGACAAATGAATAATCTGATGCAAAACAATCCTGCTTTATTCAAGTGATAGGAGAGGTGAAATTAGCGCTACACAGGATATTATGTTAAAAAGAAAGAGAGGGGGAAAAAGACTTCAAAATGTCTAATTTTAACATAGTGTTGTTATCAATGATTAATGATTTCCTTGGGTGTATAACTCTTATGAGAAAATGCAATGTAATCATGTACATATTTGATTAAATAGCTTAATTTGTGTTCATTTAAAAAAATAAAATAATGGCAAATAAGCTAGATAATGAGTAGGCATGTTGTAGGAAAAGCAGATGGAGTTTGAGGCACTAGTTGTGTTCAAAAGAAGCCACCAATTTCGCTTCAAGAATATTTGCGTATGAAAGCTGATATTTTCCAGAAACATTCATGAGTAGGACCCAGAGGGAAATTTTGCCAAATTCTGCTGTTTCTAATGAAGACAACAAAAATACCCCAATTAAATTCCACTCATTGACAAATTCCACTTCAGATGAGAAAAGTCTTTAAAAAAAGAAGACGAAGGCTGCTGAAAATTTGCCCTGAAATGTGTTTACTTCTGACTCACTGACAACAAAGTTTCCATTTTTTGGCTTACTACCCTGTGGAATTAAGTTCTTATTTCTCTAGGTGATCACACAGGAAAAGACATACTTATGCTGACTGGAAGTAATGGGGATTTCTTAGTGGGTAAAGCTTGTAAATCACTGTGTTAAATGAATGGATAAAGCTTTAATGGGGCTAATAAACCCCACACGTCCCACGGTATTGAGCAAAGGAAGTTTTTATGAAAATGATCAAATAAAGCCATAAAAAAGAAGGGGCTTCCCCTCTGGGTTTATGAGCTCTCTCGTTACACATCATGTATGACATACTGACTGGCAGGATATATGATGGACTGTCATACATTGCAGAATGACTTCAATTAGGATGATAAGATGACAAGTTCCCATTGTTCATATCTGTGCTGGGTTGGTTTTTTTTTTTTTCCAATGGAGCTCTGAGTTTGACCTCTTTCTTTCTCATGTTTGATATTGAATTTAAAGGGCCAGTTAATGTCAGAGGGTGCAAAATCTGACTTACCCTAATTTTGCTTCCTTTTTTTACCCTTAGTTGTGTTTCAGAGTCAGAACTCAGTGCTTTCTCACCATTGAAAAATAACCAGTGCCAGCAGCGCAACCCATATGAGCATCCCAACAATAACAAAACAGTGAGTGCAGCCTAGCCCTCTTGAACAAGCCTATAGTCACACAACAGTGGGCACAACCCAATGCTGATGAGTAATCCGATCATAATACAACCCTACCATCCTGCAGTCCAGCACTTTGCACCCTGTTGTAATGACAACATGCCATGTGCCTAGGTGATGTCAGAAATGCATTTATTTTCATAAGGAAGAAAGTGATGTCACTTTTAAGATTCCAAAGTATTAGTAGAAAGAGAGAGAGAGAAAAATAATAATGTAATTAAAATTATGAAATGTCCAGTCTGTTTCCCAATGTATTCTGGACTGCGATGCAGGAAACCCAAGTTTGAGCCTTGGTATAGCAGAGGTTTGAAACTATTCAAAGGAAGACCACTTTGTCCCAGGAAGCAGTAATGACTTTGGCCAAATTAGGTGCAGCATTGCCCAATTCAGGAAGTAGCCTCATCCCAGGGAAGGGAAGGTAGTTATGACAACACTTTGGACCGCTGAGAAAGGAGGTAGAAAGGGGAAATAGGAGGATACTCTGGGATTTGCTGGGGACCTATGAAATCTTTTGCATAAACTCACTAATAAATGAAATATTTAAAATGCCTTGTTAGTATCTTTTAAAGCTATACAGTGTATGTGTTCTAGTGGCAACAGACAGCAGCTATTGTTCTCCTAGAACCTACATAAAATAGTCTAGATCAATGGTTCCCAAACTTATTCCGCCACTTGTGCAGGGAAAGCCCCTTGCAGGCTGGGCCAGTTTGTTTACCTGCCACGTCTGCAGGTTTGGCCAATCGCGGCTCCCAGTGGCCGCAGTTCGCTGCTCCAGGCCAATGGGAGCTGCTGGAAGCGGCGCAGGCCAAGGGACGAACTGGCTGCCGCTTTCCCTGCACAAGCTGTGGAACAAGTTTGGGAACCACTGCTCTAGATTCAGGATTAATCCCAGCCCACACGTTTCCCCCATATCAGAGAGTGAATAGAGAAAAACATACAGCCGTAGAAGGGCAAAATGGACTCCTTGATGGTTCTGACCCCAGCCTGACTTCTGGGATGCTCCATGAAGCCAAGGAAACAATGTTAATTTTCACCAGCTGAGGCTGTGGCCCAGAAACCTTCATGTTGTGACATAGTTTGAGATGATCCATTGATCTGGAAGAGGCACATGCATTCTAGGTGAAGATGAAATATTTTCCATGTGGGCCGGTCTACATATCAAGCTATATTACAAAGGACTTGCCTTCAAGTCAAAATATTGTTGCCTATGAGACTCAAAATGAATCAGCAAGTGGCAGAAGCAGTATAATGGAGGCACTTCCCCATGAACAAAGGCATGAGCTTGGTTTGCATAAATGCAAGTGGGAGCGATCCTGATTGAAGAACTGTCTTGTGCATTGCAGGATATGTCACCACTCCAACACAGATAGACTAGTGCCAAGAATATGACTCAAACAGGGTTAAAATAGAAGCCTCTGAAAAGCAAGTAATGACTCCATTTATTTAGCCTTGGTGACTCCCAAATGTGACTAGTTACAAGTCAGCATTTCCCTGGCATCTACCTCCTGGGATAAAGTCACTAGTGAGGGCAAAGACTAACTCAAATGCCCTGCCAGGGGGCGGGAGAGAGAAGAAGAAAGGAAAGGAAAATTTCTGCTGAGTTTAATCTGAACAGTGTATCCATCACCAAAAATGATACAAATCAGCCATTACTGGCTCATGCAAAAGCAACTCTACTACCTGTGATCCCTCCTTTGCTTTCTAAACCTCTTTTCAGCCCAGCCTAATGAATTGTCAGAACTGTCAGACAGCTCTATGGAATGACAAATGTCTATGATTTGCTGCTGCTGTTGCTACTTTGCTGAAAACACCTGATGTATGTAGTCTTGAATTCTACTGTTTTGTACTAAAGGCAAGGGAAGCCAAAGCAACTGGTATATACACAGTGTTATTTTCTTTGGGCGAATATATAGTCTAATGAAAAGAATATAATAAGAGACTGTTAAGGCTGTATGGCAAAGCAACCCAAAGTCAGGAAATGACAAGATGGAGGCCTGCATGTGCAACCTTAACTCTGCCCCGTTGTGCAAATGTATTTCAATAATGCTTTTAATTACAGGATCACATAAAAATGTCTTAAAATGATACATCATGCAACAATGTGTTTTTTTCCTGTGACCTAACACGTAAATGGGTAGCAACTTGTAATATTATATATGTCACTATTTTCATTGTCATTATTAGAGCTAGGCAAAATATTAACTATATTAACTCGCTGAAAAAAGTATTTGATGGAAAATAGCAACATTAGTCAAATAAATGAATTTGAAAAATAGCGTTTGAGTCAGGATAGTTCATAACATCTTTATCAACTTAGGGCCAATTTTGTGCATGTTATGTGAAATCCTGGTCCTACTGAAGTTAATGGAAGTTTTGTCATTGACTACAATAGGGCTTGGATTTGCTGAGTAGTAACGTAAGCCCTGATGGATTTTTACAGCCAGTTCTGCCATCCTTTACGGTCTGTACTAGATTGGCACTATATTTAATATATTTGCTGCGCAGAACTTCCTTTCTGTAAAGGATCCCTATCCCAGCCTAACTGGTATTAATGGCTCAACAGAGACGCACATATAAGTGTGCTGCTCTGGCACACAGATGTCTGAAATTGTATTTCCTAATTAATCAGTAGTCCAATATTATTATGGACTTGGAAAGGATCATCACTGTCTTTCCAGTAGCAGGCAGAGCTGCTGCAACTTTGGTGCCAGTCAGCAGATAGCTTAGCTCCCAACCGCTCAGATGGTTTCCGGGATGGAACGATCTATGGGAGGGAGTCATCTTGAATGAGTACAAGGAGGCAGGAGAAAGAGATGGGTAGTTCTCTGAGCATGAGGAGAAAGAAGACTTCAAGAGCCTAGCCATGTAAAGGGAAGAACTGTGTTAGGCAGGGAGCAGTCAAGAAGGGCCCACAAAAACAGCCTGAAAAGGAAGTACTGGAAGGAAGCTTCTGGGGAATCTGGTTAAGGGCCAGAGGAATATAGAGACACTTTGGGGCTCAGCAAGGCTTTCTGTGACAGATTTGGGGGAGGGGGTTCAGCTAAGGAACTGCTGGAGGCCCCAGTTCTGAGTTACAATTTAAAGGACAAAGACTGAGCCCCTGGGAGGCCCAGCCCATTGAGTCAAGATGACAAGGACTTAAAATGGAGCAACAGCCAGCACCAGTCAGCCTGCTTGGGGAGGAGTCCCCTACCCAAAGTGTGTAGTTCTTCCTGACAAGTGCCTGGCTTCACGAGCAGTAGAGCCACTCCAGAGCAGAAAGTAATTACTTCTCTCAGCAGTTCTATTAGAATTATGATGATCTTTGGCATTTTCTATCCCAACTTTTAAAAACTGTCTTGGTACCTGTAGGGCATCTCAGGTTTCTCTTGAAAACAGTGTCACTGGAGGTTCATATCTCCAGTGATCAACTGGGCACCTTCCTCAGTTGGGCATTATATTTGCACAAACAAGGGAGGCGGGGAAAAGTGAAGCAACCAACTAAGCTTTGGTTCTAAGAGTGTGGTGCGAGTGAAAAAGTGTGTATCCAGGAAGGGAGGGATAGAGAGAAATACATACAAGAAGATTACCAGGTTTCTCAACTGTAACTTGGCAATGATCAGGTGTTGAGAACTCTTCTATGATTTAGCAATAAGAATTCCACTCTAAGTGGCTTAAAATTCGCTGATATATCATCACTTGCTGTTGTCAAATAAATAATCACTGAAATCGGCTGCAGAGAAAAGTCTCCTGCAGATCCGAGTTCATGCATGACATATGATATATCTCTTCAAAGGGACAGATACATCTTTCTTACAGCCGGCATGCAGCTTCCTTCACTGCACCTTCCTTTCCATCCAAATCACCTCAAATAAATGTGAGTTCTGCAGCGTTCACAGTAATTCCTTCATTTTTAAACACATAATGGAAATGTATAACTAGTCCTCATAAAAATTTATATCTCAATTCGTCCCTTTAATTTATAACAGACCCTCCAGGCAGTTATTATTCAAACATTAATAAAATGCCTATGGATCACCAAAAGCATCAATTTCCAACCTCGCCTCCTATTTGTATAGCTATAAAGCCAGATTAGAGTTCATGCCACTCCTGTGTCTAACAACAATTACACCTTTAATAAGAAAGGAGCAAATGATATATTATCTTAATCATGTTAGGAATCTGGGTTCCTTTCATGAAACAAAGTTGCATTTTTTATACCCTTTCTGACAATTGTTACTTAACAGCCTATATGTTTGGATATTGCAGTTTATGCAAATATTCATGTTCTATAAATTTTAGATTTATCTCCATTCATCATTCCATACAGAGATTATGGTGTCTGCATGTGTTAGCATGGGCTAAAATGTGATTAAAACACATTTCATTTATGCCAGATGGTAAAAGAGAAAAAAATACCCTTAAAAGAGGATTTTTCTGTTCTAGAGGTCAGATCCTCAGTTGGTGTAGTTTCACTGGGCTTCAGGTGAGTTACACCGATTTGCACCAGCTGGGGACTGGGCCCTGCATTGCTAGCAATGCAATTTTAGAGAATTAATACATTAAAATAACACCCGGACATAACTCTATTTTTTGGAAGCAGTTGCCTCCTAATTGTAGAGCCAACCCTATAAATCCTTACCTATGTGAGTAATCCTTACCCAGAGAAACTATTCCATAGAGGTCAATGGGACAACCCACCTGAGTTGGAGGTTGTAGTACTTGCCCACGGTCTAATTTAAGAGTAATGACCGTGAGGCCCATAAAGGTATGCACGGAAAGAATTCCTGGGGACCTTTCATTCTCTGCTATCGGCTTTAAAAATCTCTTGAATCTGGGGAGAAAATAAAAAATAGGTTCTGGACCATAACCTGAGCTGGTGTAAATCAGTGTAGTTCAGTTGATTTCCAAGGAGCAGGGGCTATTTACGCCAGAGATAGGATCCATGAAGTCTCTTAGGCATTGCAACTCTGAGTGTCACAGCGCCTAACATTAATGAGCCTACAAAAGTCAGAGGAGCAACACTTTAATCCACAAAGCTGAGTTGGACACCTCTGCCCCCGATACAATGAATGGGGAGAGACAGGTGGCCTGGAAGGTCATCCACAAAAGCCAGCATGGCTTAGCCACCTAAGCTAGCCAATGGGAGACACCACTGAGAGGGGCGTGTGCTCCCCTCCCCTCTCAGAGAGATAGGTGCCTAAGTCTGGTCTGCAGGAAGGCAGCTATCTCTGCTTGCGATTCACAAACAGGAACCATCCCTGTGGAGTCAGGTGGCTTGGGCACCTAAGCCACTTCTTGTGGGAATGAGTTTACTGCCTGTCTTACTCGACAGAAAATGGCTGGAGGAGGAGATGGCCACTTATAACTTTTAGCCCAGTGGTTAGCACACTTGCAGACCCAAGTTCTGGGCAGGGTTTGAACAGGGGAGCTCCCATCTCTCAGGAGCTGTGGGATTTTCTGTGGCGGAGCTCCCTTGGTGTCTCCTGTTGAAGCTGTTTCACTGTGGCTAAATAATGAAGGAGTGATTGGCACATGGGAATTGGAGTGATTGGAGCAGGGTCTTCCACCTCCCAGGACTGAAGAAATATGAGTACCTGTGCACATGGGAAACTCCCTATTCCTACTGACCTAGAAAGGAAATCTCATTCTGTCCTAGGTACTACTGAAAACACTTGGGCCCAGATCCTCAAAAGCCTAACTCCTTTTAAGATCTGGGCCTTGCTGTGAAGACCCCTTCCATCCCCCAAAAAAGTAAAAAATGACCTTGTGCCCTTAAGATATTATTAATACTGAGTTCAATTACTCTGATTTCTTCTGTGGATGAATTTGTAGCACCAGAACCAGGTGCCCGGCTGATACCGGTTCATCTTTGCTTTTAATTGACTGTGATCCTGTACCTTTAAAAATCAAACTCCTGCTTCATGTCTTTGCAACACTAACTGTCTTTCCACTAATTGGTTCTGTGTAAATGAAACAAGCTGAAAAACACTATGGCACCAATAAATATTAATAAGTTATTGTTTGTTTTCTTTACCTTGCTTATGAATTCATACAAAGACAGTGCTAAGACATTAACTCCAGTCTATTAATTGCCACCTGATAATTGCCACCTGATACTCTTCTCCTGGATAATTAGGTACCCATTAGTTCTAATCAAGTAGTTACTTAATTATTGCAGTAATTAGTCTAATGGACTAGCAAATTGAAGCTTTATCACTTTTGGATACTTAATGTTCCTGACAGAATTCTTCACAAGTGTCAGGGTTCCTGATTCAGCAACCTGTCATCAATGAACCCCCCTGCTGCCATCTCCACCCCACTCACATTGTCGCCCCATCCACTTTCCGAGACGAATTTATGTTGCCTCTCACTTCACATATCAAAGTTAAGTCTCCCTCCCTGCTCACCATCTTATCTGCTCTGCTTTGTTGTCCTCTTCATTCCACAGCAAACAAACTTTGTTGAGAAATTAAATAACATCTTGGCATGGAGATCACATGCATTAAACAGCACAGCAGTGTGAATCAAAGAAAGGAGATGATATTGGCAGGTGCAGAAAAAAAGCAACTGTCAGGGGGGGAAAAAAAGAATATTCATGAATGCTTAAGTACAGCAGGACTTGGAAAGGAGCAAGGTGCAGTAGTTAGCCCGTTTATGGTGAGCAGAGCCTCTGTTTGAAGGTTTGGGACAATTAATGGGTTGCAAAGCCTTTCGTCTTTAGATCAGTGGTTCAAATCCAGCCCAGGCTGTTGGTCGCCAGAACGCAAGTCATTCCTAGCTGATGGCTAATAAGAAAGCCTATGTGAAATGAACCTCATAGAAAACAGCATCACAGTTGTTGACTGTCAAAGAGGAATAGATATGGAGTCTGAGCTGCCCTCTTCTCCTTACAAGTGGACACTAGGTTAGAATTGAGAGACAGTAGGGAGAATCTTGTATTGCTTTGACCCTGTTCTCAATATCTTGCGGGTAAATAGAGGGTTTTTAATGTGAAGGGCTCTCAATCCTGAATTTTACAACAGTACAACATTTACCTTAAAGAAATACCTCGGAGCATCCTCTCCACTTTCTGCAATCCACAGAGTGCCCAGTGCTTTTTTGTGGGTCCTAACACATTTCTGAGATGGAGATAAAAAAGCACAGATGTAGCACAATGTCATTGCATTAAACCAAGACTTTCTCTCGCCCATTGATCTGATCCGGATTCTTTCAAGCCTCTTCATGTCAGATTTGTATCTGAATTGATCATCCAGCCTTCTGAAAAGTGTCGGCTGCCAAGTGTATTGCAATTCATAAAATTTAAGGGCCTTTTGACCTGGAACAAAAAGCTAGATCCCACTTGGGAATAAAGACACCACTTCCATTAACAACATTCCACAATTGGCCAATTTTTATGCTATTCCAAATACATGGTAGGATTACATTTTCTGAACTAGATTTATATATCTTTTCCCCTTCTCGGCCAAATCAGTAAGATGGGCCATTTTTATCATTTGTATTACAATAATGCCTGGGAGTCCCGGTCATGGACTAGGACCCCAGGGCACTAGGCAATGAACAAACACAGAACAAAAGGACAATCCCAGCCCCTAAAGCCTTACAACTTTGGGAATCTCTTTTATATAGGGTAATTTTTTTTATATGTTTGGGATTATTAGAACAGGGCTACCAAGAGATTTCTGGGGATACTTAAATAAATTAGCACTATTGTCTCCATCATTCTCCTCACTGCGTGAAGGGTGGTGGATTCTTTCCCTCTCTGTGGGGTCCCAATCCCTTCAGTAGTCGAGATACAGCAGATAACTAGAACCAGGACTTTGCCTTCTAGCTTGCTCTATAAAACTGCTGCCGCAGTCCCGGACACAGTGTATTGCATCCATCACCATTGATTACAAATGTTGTTTCCTTAAAAGCTGCTGTTTAGGCAACAATCCATAAAGTTCCATGCAACCACTGAAAAATCATACAGATAAAACTATTTAAACACCTGTTTGAGGCCACTGAGCAATAAAGTTCCTGTGCACCAGAAGCAAAAATTATTCAAATTATATCTGGCCCATTAAGGAAATATACTACTTGAAATTAAAGTTCGTAAGTATGCACATCACTTTCTTCCAGTGCCGGCAGCCTCAGTAGGGAGGTGAAAGCCCAAATTAGGGTATAGGGGCCCAGATTCTTCGGAACATAAATGTCAATGTCTGAAAGCATAGGAGGAGGCCCCCAGTGATAGAATGTCCACTCTGAAGAGATTGTGGAAGTGGAAAACCGCTATATCCCCCTCCAACAATGGCCAAAAGCAGTAATTGCCCCTAAAAACCATCTGACGAAGGCAGTACAACCAGCAATTGCACTGATTCAGTTCAGTCAGCTCTAATCAGTAGGACACCTATGAAACTAGACCTTAAAGCTGCCTTCCTCCAACAGCTGTCCTGGGGGTGGACAAACAGCAACACCACCATCTGCCCTCTACTGTGGGGGGAATTCCTTCCCTGTATCATGAGGGTCCAAGCTAGGCACACCTCCCTGCACCAGCCCAGAGATTCAATTACCTTCTCTTCTGCAAGGCAGAGCAGATACTTATTAATGATAGTGGATGGGAGTGACACACGGCAGCTGCCCATGCTGCATCTGTCCTCCATGCTATACCTATTCTGAGGCTAAACAGAGAACTTTAGATGCCAAGGTTATTGATCTAGCGCAAACATTATATTCAAACAGATGATGAGACAGAGAATGACCCACATGAGACAGATGTTAGTCACATCACTTAATGTGCTAATTGAAACCACTCAGATACTATGGCAATGAGAGTGATTAAAGAACCTATGTAGAATAGAATATGTAACCCCCCATTTCGAGTTTGACAGCTTCTGGAACTCTGGACTGAGCCTCTCGGGGGTCCTATGGACTACAACACTAATAGCTACCAGTCTAGAGCTCTCTGGCACCACTTCCCATCATGCTTGGAGTCGGGGTGGGACAAAATGGACTAGAAACTCCTGCTGAGGACAGAAGGAAGGCTTCTGCCTAGGGTGATATGGACAAACAGTTAGCTGGGCCAACAATGAGCCAGGGCTTCTCAGCCCCCTCGGTGGGAGGGGACAGCCTGATTCAGAGACAAAGAGACTAGTTGTAGTTTCCATTTTGAAGCTGAGGGAGAAGCAAAACAACTTAGGGAATGTCTGATTAACCTCTCCACCCTATAAAGGGTGTCTTTGAACTGCTGTGGGATCTAGTGCATAGGTCAGGCAGTTCCAGCCCTGCAGAGATCACTGTCCAGAGGGACAGAGATTTGAGCCAGTGAGACACCTGTGCAGATGATATTCACGGGAGGCCTCAGCTTCCTCAAACATGGGATGCTGTACCAGGAAGGAGATTTTCTGGGAAGAGATGGGTCCACCAGACCAGGAGTCGGCAACATTCGACACGCGGCTTGCCAGGGTAAGCACCCTGGTGGCCAGGCCAGTTTTATTTACCTGTTGACGCAGCAGGTTCAGCCGATCGCGGCCCCCACTGGCCGCGGTTCACCGTCCCGGGCCAATGGGGGCGGCAAGAAGCGGCGCGGGCGAGCGATGTGCTCAGTTTGTTCATGAAGGACAGGCAGAAAAAGGAGGGAGGAGGTGTTGTATTATACATCAAGAATATACACTTTTTCTGAGGTCCAGAAGGAGGTGAGTGGCAGACCAGTTGAAAGTCTCTGGGTAAAGATAAAAAGAGGAAAAAATGAGATGATGCAATGATAAGGGTCTACTATAGACCACCAAATCAGGTAGATGAGGCATTTCTAGGACAAATAACAACAACAAAAACCCCAAAACACAAGACCTGGTAGTAAACTTTAACTACACAGATATCTGTTGAAAAAGAAATATGGCAAAACACAACATTTCCAATAGGTATTTGAAATGTATTGGAGCCAACTTTCTTGTTTCAGAAAGTGGAGAAAGTAACCAAGGAGACAGCCATTTTAGACTTGATTCTGACCAATGGGCGGGGATTGGTTTTGAATCTGAAGATGGAAGACAATCTGGGTAAAAGTGAACATGAAATGATAGATTTCATGGTTCTAGGGAAAGGAAGGAGTGAGAACAGCAGAATAAGGACAATGGATTTCAAAAAAGCAGACTTTAACAAACTTAGATTTTCTTCCCATGGGACCTTACCGACCAGTCCTCTAAGAGAGCTAGCAGTTTCTCAAGGAGATAATATTAAATGCACAGCTGCCTACAATTCCAATGCAAAGGAAAGCTAGGAAGAATAGTAAGGGGCCAATGTGGCTCCTCGGGAGCACTTTAATGACCTGAAAATCAAAAAGGAATCCTACAAAAAGTGGAAAACATGGATGAATTGCTAAGGAGAAGTACAAAAGACTAGCACAAGCATGTAGGGACAAAATCAGAAAAGCTAAGATGCAAAGTAAGTGACACCTAGCAAGGGACATAAAAGACAATAAGAAGAGGTTCTTTAAATATATCAGGAGAAAGATAAAGGAAAGTGTAGGTCCTCTAGTTAGCGGGAAAGGAGAGCTAATAACTGATGGTACCATGAAGGCTGAAGTGTTTAATGCCTATTTTGCTTCATTCTTCACCAAAGGTTAATGGTGACCAGATGCTCAACACAATTAATGTTAATAACAAGGGGAAAGAAAGGCAGGCCAAAATAGGGAAAGAACAGGTTAAAGAATATTTTGATTTATTCAAGTCGGTAGGGCTTGATGAAATTCATCCTAGGATACTTAAGGAACTAGTTAAATTAATGGAGATGTCCTATCTCCTAGAACTGGAAGGGACCTTGAAAGGTCATCAAGTCCAGCCCCTGCCTTCACTAGCAGGACCAAGTATTGATTTTGCCCCAGATCCCTAAGCAGCCCCTCAAGGATTGAACTCACAACCCTGGGTTTAGTAGGCCAATGCTCAAACCACTGAGCTATCCCTAAAGCAATCTTGGAATTGTTAGCAGTTAACTTCATGAACTCATACAGGGCAGGTGAGGTCCCAGAGGACTGGAGAAGTAACTATATATACTCAAGATAGTTAAGTCACTGGCAGACTGCGAAGAAAAAGCATGTCTCAAAACTGGTTGACTGGGCAACAAAATGGCAGCTGAAATTCACTGTTGATAATTGCAAAGCAATGCATATTGGAAAACATAATCCCAACTCTGCATATAAAATGATGGGGTCTAAATTAGCTGTTACCACTCAAGAAAGAGATCTTGGAGTCATTGTGGATAGTTCTCTGAAAACATCCACTCAATGTGCAGCAGCAGTCAAAAAAGTGAACAGAATGTTGGTAATCATTAAAATATCATATTGCCTCTATATAAATCCATGGTACATCCACATCTTGAATACTGCATGCAGATGTGATCGCTCCATCTCAAAAAAGATATATTGGAATTGGAAAAGGTTCAGAAAAGGACAACAAAAGTTATTAGGGGTATGGAACGGCTGCCATATGAGGAGAGATTAATAAGACTGGGACTTTTCAGCTTGGAAAAGAGACGACTAAGGGGGGATATGATAGAGGTCTATAAAATCATGACTGGTGTGGAGAAAGTAAATAAGGAAGTGTTATTTACTCCTTCTCAAAACACAAGAACTAGGTGTCACCAAATGAAATTGAAACTAATAGGTAGCAGTTTTAAAACAAACAAAAAGAAGTATTTTTTCACACAACGCATGGCCAACCTTTGGAACTTCTTGCCAGAGGATGTTGTGAAGGCCAAGACTATAACAGGGTTCAAAAAAGAACTAGACAGCCATTGCCGGACCTATCCTCCATGAACTTATTAGCCAGGATGGGCAGGGGTGGTGTCCCTAGCCAGAAGCTGGGAATGGGTGACAGGGAATGGATCACTGGATGATTACCTGTTCTGTTCATTCCTTCTGGGACACCTGGCATTGGGCACTGTCAGAAGACAGGATACTAGGCTAGATGGACCTTTGGGCTGACCCAGTATGGCCGTGCTTATGTTCATATGATAACTATCATTAAAAAGGGGGAACAATGATGATCCTGGGAATTATAGACCAGTCAGTCTAAATTCAATACCTTGAAAGATGCTGAACCAAATTATGAACCAATCAGTTTGTAAGTACCTAGAAGATAGTAGGGTTATAAGTAATAGCCAGTGTGGAGTTCTCAAGAACAAATAATGACAAACCAACCTATCTTCCTTCTTTGACAGGGTCACTGGCCTAGTGAATAGGGAGGAAGCAGCAGACATGTCTTATCTTGATTTTAGTTAGCACTATCCCACATGACATTCTCTTAACAAACAAGGGAAATATGGTCAGATGAAATTACTATAAGGTGGATAGTGACAGTTCTCAGGTTACCCAGGACTGTGAGTCATCTTGTTACTCCCCCATGATGGAGTCATTGTTTGTAGTAACTGGGTGTCAGAGCCAGAGGAGGGTGCCTGAGTGGTTGAAAGGCTGGTGATGTTAGGGAACTGTCTTTGTCAGGGGCTGGATATCACAGGGTAATGCTTCAAGGCGACTGGGCTGCACCTCTTGTTAACCTGCAAAGCAATGACCACTAACAGAAATCCCGGATCCTCTGCCCCCAAAGGAGCAGTGTACCTTCTAATGAGAAGGGTAGTTAAGCGCCGGAATAGGCTTCCAGGGGAGGTTTTGGAATCCCCATCACTGGATGATCTATGTTTCCTTGGTCCAGCCTCAGTGCAGGGGGTTGGACATGATGAGGTCTCAAGGTTTCTACATTTCTAGGATTCCGTGACTCCGGACAAAGGAGCCAGGAGAGGACCCTGCCACACACTGGGGCAACGACGCAGTAAGGGGACCCACAGTTTTTGTTTTAGCTGGCCAGTATTCACAGTGCTGCAGCACTTGTCTCTGGACGCATCCCCAATGAACCATCTGCCTAGGAAAGTGCTAGGGAGGGAGCTGGAGGTTTGGAAGAGTTGGGAGGTGGGAAATTTGTTAATGTTTAGTACTTATTAGTTAACTCCAACCCTTTCATTCCCCAGATCCTATTTTCCTCCTCAGTAACATCCCTGTTTCTTTTATTTTAATGATTTTTGCGGGGGGATGGTGAGGGGGGATAAATGTCAAACAATCCATTACACCAATTTTCCCCATGGGTTTGATTTCTAAGCATTTGTCCACAGCAATTACATGGCAACATGCAAATTAAAAGACAAAAAGAGAGTGTCTTTGATGTCTGAGAAACCCCTAAAAACTGTCCAATGGTTATTCAGAGAGAGATGCAAAAATCATTAAGACAAGATTGCTTGGCGTGTGCAACAGTTGATGTTGCATCCAGGGGGGAAAAAAGAGTGAGGAAGCAAAATCCTTAGCATCATTATATCCTTCCCAATTTTGCTTTATGCACATTCAAGCTCTCTGGTTCACGAGCTCAGTGGCAATCAATTTTAGCTTGTAACAATCCGGCAGTTTAAGATCTCTGTAATAGTTTAGACCACTGCTGTTCAATGGCTTGTATAGCTTCTGGAAAAGACAACATGTTGTTATGAGGCGGGGTGGGAGTTGGAGGAAATTGGGAGAATCAGTCTCGCTGCGCCTGGTTTATCTGTCAGATTCTAACTGTTCTAATTTGGTTTTGGTTATTGTTGGGAAGGACTCACTAGTGCCCTTTATTTAAAGTTCACTTCTCAACGCCGGGTGCTTTGCCTCCTTTCAGTCTCTTTTACACCTGGGCACAAATGCCAATCCACTCAGCACGGGGGATAGGGCAGCCGAAAAGGCAGTAGTCAGACTTCCGTCTCTGAAGAAAGAGGAAGAGATATTATTGGGACCGATCTTGCACCCAGTTGATGGCAAAACTCTGTGGACTTCAATGGGAGTTGCAGGTATGCAGCATCTCTGGAAATCAGGCCATTTGCTTAGATCTCTACACGTGGATTTAGGTACTAGCTTAGGCACCTGATTTTGAAATGTTGGCTTTTACGCTCTGTGCCTCAGTTTCCCTCCATATTCTTCCCCAATGGGGAAGATTCCTCATCTTCCTCACTTACATTGTAAGCTCTGTGGGGCAGTGGCCATCTTTTTGTCCTGTGTTTGTACAGCACCCAGCACAGTGAAGTTCTGGCCCATTGGCTGAGTCTCCTAGGCACTATGCTCTTCTACGATCCCTTTTATTTATTATTATTAGTAGTACTAGTACTAGTAGTAGTAGTAACAAAGTAGTCATGTGATGGAGTGAACTCAAGCCTCATCCTTGTGGTATAAACTGGGCTGCCATAGCAGTGTGAAGGAATATCCACAGCCCATCCCTACAAGGTAGAGTATTGCACCCGACCAGGTATATTATAGGAGGGAAGAGTAGCTGATTCACCTGCCTGTGCAGCATCAGCACTGTCCTTTGCTGAAGGTACGATACTGAGCTAGATGGACCATTGTGTTCCTGACTGGTAAATTTGGTACTCTGGACACAATCTCTATGCTATTCTTCCTCCCAAGACCCTCCTTAGCTAGCATTTCATGGGGGGTTGGGCCAGACAGTAGGGAGAAGGTTGTACATACAGTGCCTCATTTTCCTGTGACTTTCCAGGCTGGCCTTAGCCTCGGACGCTGAACATTCAGGGATGGCTTTGCCTACTTGGCCCCATCCCTAGCCAGGAGCAGGAAAGGTTGGGTCAGGAGCCACTATGTTGGCCCAGTTCTCTCCCACTGCTTTTGCAGGGAATTGGCACGTGCCACAGCAGCCGGGCCTGGGAACAGCAACCAGTGCAGCCCCTCCTTCCTGCACCAAACAAAATAGCTCTGGGGGGAGTGGCTGTGGAGTTTCTGCATAGGACAGCAAGGGGCTACTGCCGGTCTTGCTTGCCCAGGTCCAAATTAACCAATGTGCACTTTGGTGCACTGGCACAGGGCCCCCGTCTCAGGAGAGCCCCAACCACTGGATTTGTCTGGGTGGCATTACTACAGGCCAAACCTGAGTGGCGCTGTGACTCCACGCACCAGGTTGCAACACTAGTCACTCAAATTTGGCCCAGCTGTGCCTCTATCTTGGGGACTGGGGGGAAGGGGAAAGGGGAGGGTGGCAACTGGGCAAAATTTGAGTGTGAGTGACACTGAGACCTGGGGTGTGGGGTCACCATGCCACCCAGGTTAGGCCTACTACCTCTCCGTCATGAAAGGGGGAGGGGGAGAAACCAGGCCAAATTTGAGTGAGTGGCACTGGGACATGGCAATGCCACTTACTCAAATTTGGTTCATGCCATGTGAGTGTGGGGCAGGCGATGAGGGTGAGCAGAGCAGCTGGAGGGCCAGGAATAGGAGGAGCCACCCTAGCACAGGATGGGAGCACAGTCAGGGGGGTGCAGTGAGTGGCCAGAAAAGTCCCAAGGTGGTGGGTAAAGGGCTGGGGCAAGCTGTTGGGGTGCTATGGGGTGAGTAGGGAGTGCTGGGTGCTGTGCAGTGAAGGAAGGGGGGCAAGGGGAGGATGTTGGGGGTGGTGGGGTGAGTTGTGTGGGGAATGAGAGATGTTGGGGGGTGAAGTTGGAGGCCATGATGTGGGGGCTGTTGGGGACTGAGGTATTGAGTGCTGTGGTGAACAGGGCATATCTCAGGGCTGCTGGGATGTGTGTGTGGTGGGGGCTGTTAGGATAATTGGAGGCTTGTGGATTGTTGGGGTATATGTGGGGTGGGAGTGGCATGCAGGGGTCTGTGTGTAAGGTGTGGGCATATATGGGGCAGTGGTACTTTGCTGAGGGGCCCCCCATTCATGCCGCATGGAGCTAGCAGCAGCTAGAGCAAAGCCAGAGCAGGGTTGCACCGCCTCTCTGTCGGACAGGGGGCAACCAGGCCACATTCGAGTGATGGTGGGGATGGCCCCAATTTCCATAGTACACACGGCTCCAAAATTCTTTAATCCACCACTGCCCTCCTGTAAATCCAGCAACATCACTGAAGTTACCCCTGGGTAAAACTGATGTAAGTGAAATCAGAATCAGGCCCTTTGAATTATCGGCTTGGTGGATGCAGTGCTGGGTGCTCCAGCTTGGTTTGAAGCAGCCCTGCTTGTTCCCTTTGGGGTTTTCATTTTTTTTTCTCTCTTTCTTTTTTTTTTTTTTTTTTTGGTGGATTTTTATTTCTCCGCTCCACGCCACGATGTAGCCCAACATCTTGCCAGAGACATAAAATGGAAAAACGAGCAACTCATCAGAAAAGGAGCAGCTGTTTTGCACCATCACAAAACAAAAGCATCATCCACTAAAAACTCGATTTAGCAGTTTAAAAGAGCTGCTAACACAAAATTAGCTGGAGACAAGAGCGTGGTTTCGTCAGTGACACAGCTTCAATCAAACCTCTTAATTCATGTAAAAACAACTTAAAAAACATTAAACGGCTGATGCTTCGGGAAAGGAGAGGAGCTTTCAGACTTTCAACGCCTGCCTGGAAAGAACATGCATATTTATATTGCCATTTTTTCCCCTTTTATGAATTTTAAATAAGCATTATGTCAAAACTGCCCCATCTTAAATAACAATGATGCCACAGTCCTCCTGACTAAAGAGATACCAGCTTTTATGGGCACGTCATCTGTATTTCTTGCTGGCTGAGAGCCAATAAAGGTTGCACAAAATATTTGCTACACATGAGATGCAACGATAAGGTCCTGACTGCTTAAGGATCATTACAGAACCTAGGCCACTTTTTATAAAATGTATATAACTAGACACACATCTCTAGTGTATCACATACACAGGACCTAAGCCCGAAGGCTAGCTCCTCAGGTGCATTAGAGCTCTGTTCAGACATAATAGTGGCTGTCCATTTCCTTTCTGTACCCGGACACAGCTGGGGTCTGCGTTAGCCACTGGCACAACTTAGAGCAGCCCTGTGGCCCAAGGGACTATTCCACCACCCCAGAGTGCAGCATGCTCCAGCCGCGTCCCACCCCATACCCGGAACAACCTCTGCATGTGTCCTATGCTGGAGGTGCTGGGTGCAGGAGGGAAAGGGGGAAGTTTCCTACACAAGGGGAACATTTTGCGAGTGTTCTGTCCCCCTTGTGCTGCCAGAGGGGCAAAAAGGGTACACAGCAAGGCTGAGGATCTGTCACGTTAGAGCCAGGAAGTGCTGAAGGCTGGATTCTGATCTTAGTGGGGTTTACACCAGTGTAACCAAGATAAGAAGCTGATCTCTTCCCTCTCTGCTTCTGACTCAGAGTCTGGTCTCTTATTTCTCTGCCTGTGAAATGGAAACAACACTCCTTTAGAGGCTCAGTGGGTGTTGTAAAGTTAATGTTTATAAATAGCTTGGAAGACTGAAAGTTGTATGTATGTGTCAAGTAAGAACTATTATTATCCTGCCTGGCTAAAAAAATTGGTGGGGCTTCCAGGAGATTCAGGACTGTGCCGTCTCCTTTCCCTGCCCTAAACTGCAGTGTGGTGTTACTGCACCCTGTTAAACAGCTGCTATGTTCCACCCCAGAGGTGGCTCCATTTCACCTGCATATGTTGCATATGTAAAATCGGACCTTGCCTGCCTTACTCAGGCAATTCTTCCATCCCCTTCAATGGGGCTTCTGCATGACTAATGGGTACAAGGCTGGTCCCACAGGCCCCAATCCTGCAATTAACAGCATGAAGGCAAACTATCAGCAGAGTCCCACTGACTCCCAACGAATTGCAAGATGAGGCCCAGGGTTCATAAAGCACTTTAGGCATCCAGGTTTGAAATGTTTGCCCATATTAATATATCACCTTTCAGCCTGAAGGATGTCAAAGTTAATCATCTAACCTCCTATATGCAGTCAGTCCTACATATAAGTGGCCTGATTTTTCAGAGGTAATTTTATTTAGCCCCTATTATTTAGGAACTTAAATATGGATATAGGAGCCAGGCTTTTGAAAAAAGTTGTACAACTTTGCAGAAGGTTAAATATGCATCTGAATTTTTCAGCTCAGGACCATCTATGCTCTTGACCTGAGGCCTAAATTTCCCTCAAGAGTTAACTGAGTGGCTCCTTTTCAAAAGGCATAAGCGCAAAGACTGGGATTTCCAATGACACCTGAGGGATTTAGATAGCCAAACCCTGCTCAGCATCAATGGGAGTCGGGCACTTCATTCCTTAGGTTCCTTCAAAAAATCCCAGTCTACAGTAAAACCATGCTGTGATCCTGCACTTTTAAATCTGCCAAAAATATGAGGATGTTTTTGACCAGGTATTGGCTCGTCAGGGAAAGCCGTGGTTCGCGGCTCCAGGCCAATGAAGGCTGCGGGAAGCAGCGTGGGCTGAGGGATGTGCCTGCAGTCGCTTCCCACAGCCCCCATTGGCTGGGGATAGCGAACCGCAGCCAGTGGAAGCTGTGATAAGCCGAACCTGCAGACACTGCAGACAAACCAACCGTCCCGGCCCACCAGCGGATTTCCCTAATGGGCCGCGTGCCAAAGGTTGCCGATCCCTGTTTTTGACCTTTGTTGGATCATTAGGCATCAGGACCTGAAATGCCTCATGGTGTGTCAATTAGGCTGAAGGAATGGAGTCCAAGAAGATGGGAATGCAGAGGAAAGGGGTGTTGTTCTCCATCCGTTGATCCAAAGCAGGAACATGGCTTATAGAGCTTATCCTGAATACATTGTGCCTTAAATGGGGCAGAGTACATGCTGCTCTGAACACTAACACTTCAGGGGATCTTCTTCGCTTGAGAGGTCATGCTGTGCTCCCAGTACTGCTGTGTTAAAAACCCACCTCAGCAGGATCCATCAAGCCTGTGGAGTGAAGGCCTAGGAATTCCTTGCTGACAACGTTAAAATTCAGGATCTGAGCCTCAGCAAAGCCGCCTGAGTTCAGCCACTGATGCAGCCCTGAGAAAAGAAACAGAGGACCTTGCAGCAAGTGGGGCATAGCACTCAGCAAAGAGATTGACTGATCTTGCTGCAGATCAGATGGATGGTTTTAAATGACCTGGAAAGACATTTCCTGAGCCCTGGGCCGCAACATTAAGAACCAAGACACCACTAGCACTTCTGAAGTAGTTATTAGTGACTGAAGTAGCACTTGTCAACCACGACTTTAGTTTCAAGTAATGGTTTAACAGCATCAACTTGAGGAAAGGTTATATCTCTGCATGTCTGGTGTGCTGCTGACACTTAAAGGAAATAATTGGTAGATTTAGAGCAGAGGCAGGTGCCAGTGGTAGACCAGGAGAGGAGGCTAGAAACTTGGAAGAAAACTTTAGTGTTATTGTGTGAAACAGGAGCCAAGGCTCCTCCTAAATCTCAGCATAAAATGCACGATCAACCTGTAATCTAATCTCCTAGGGGGAGCGCTGTTCTCCCACCCATGTGCCAGGCTGCTGTGACCTTAATGAGTTGTCTACAGTTGCCGCTTGCAGCTCTGTCCTAACAAAAAGAAAAAAAAATGTCGCCCCATGCAGTTCCTCGCTGTGTCTTTGGAAAGCCCATGTAGTGCAATCTCCAGCCAAGTTTTGGCTCCAGTTCGGGAGTGCACAGGGCAAGTGTGCAGATGTGCATGAGGAGTAAGGGGGAGTGTTAGAATCAGGTAATCAATCTCATTTACCTGTTGCTCTGTAGTGTGACGCTAAAGCAGACAACTTAGAGTGCAAATCCAACAGCCGCTGGGCTGTCATCGCTTTCCAATTAGCTGCATTTGATTTGGATGGGCGCTGATGGATTGTGTTGGCAGGTGAGGTGGGCGTCTGGAAAGTGCTCCAGCTGCCACGGGATGTGGGGGCAGGGGAGAGGGGCAGTACATGTGCATGTGGTTTTTCTCCATGCTGCTCACTGGAATGATGCTGGCTTGCCAAAATAAAAGCATTGCTGTTAGCTGTTGGATAGAGGGATAAATTCTAGTCTCCATTACACCAATGTGCTGTTATTCCTGATTTACAGCAGAGTACCTAAGGGTCAGATTCACCACTGTTTTATTCTGGTACAACACCACTGAAATTAACATAGTTCCGCTGATGTAGCGCCATGATGAACCAAACCTACAGGTTGGGCCTGTGTCTCTGATTATTTGTTCAATTACTCACGTAAAGCCAGACCTACACGTAGTAGTCCCAAGGAGCACTAATCATGGACCAGGACCCCACTGTGTTAGGTGCTGTCCAAACACATAATGAAAAGGTAGTCCCTGTCCCAAAGATCTCACAGTCTAAGTCAAGAAAAAAACAGGTGGCTTCAGACAGAAAGACAGGGGAGCACCAGGAAACAAAGAGACTGTATTGGTCAGCATGATAGGCAGTGGTGTCAACATGCCAGCTGCCCAGCTGTTGTTAAGTTTTTTTTAGGCATCATGGCAAAGGAGAGTTTTAAGGAGGGATCTGAAGAAGGGCAATGTGGCGGCTGTGTAGATGCTCCTCCCAAGTGTGAGAAGAGACGGAAGATCACATTGCATGTTGTCAAATTTCCCTTTGATGAAATTAGTGAGATTTTGTGCAGAGACAGAAGTGGATGCAGAAGGGCAGAGTTTGAGGTGGGAGTAAAAGGTGGTGAAAATACAGCTGGAATTGCATGCAAGAGATTCAATTCAGGTGGAGAAGAAGTTTCTTGGTTAGAAAGATGGCAGGACTATAGGAAGATAGAACAGATTTGGAGTGGGGGAAGTCACCAGGGTCATGGAATTTCCTCCAGAGATGCTCTACAGCACAAGAATACAGGTGCAGGATGTAGCTGTTGGGCTGAGCCAGGGCTGGCAGGATGGTCTTTGCAATCAGAGAGAGGGACAAAAGAGTCAAGGGTTGAAAAAGTGAAGCATGGAGAGAATGAAGGACCATATTAATGGAAGAAATGGAAGACAGGGCAAGGAGGAGGGGGCAGAAGAGAAGTTATCAACATTAATGGATCTGAAGTTACAAAGGGTTTATTCTGATCTCCCTTGAAATGGTAAAACTCACTAGAAGGCCACTGGAGCCAGTGTTAAACCAAGGCACAGTGCGAGAAGAATCAGAGCCAATTTTTTAATTAAAAAAATCCTTGAAAGGGAATCTTTGAACCACACAATAATTATTTCAGCTTTGATGGACATTTTGAGCATAGAGTTCCAAGAAATGTGATAAAATGACTGGGCCTGATTCTGATCTCTTGTGCATTAGTGTATAGCAGGAGCAATTCCAATGAAGTCAAGAGATGATGGTGTAAAGCAGGGATTGGCAACCTATGGCCCACAGCCCGCTAGGCTCGGCCCGCACCGCACTGCTTCCTGCAGCCCCCATTGGTCTGGAGTGGTGAACTGCGGCCAGTGGGAGCCGTGATCGTCCGAACCTGCAGATGCAGCAGGTAAATAAACAGGCCCGGCCCACCAGGGGGCTTACCCTGGCGGGCCACATGCCAAAGGTTGCTGATTCCTGGTGTAAAGCCATAGAACGTGAGTTGAGAATCAGGCTGATTGACTAGCTTAAGTCTTTTCAACTCATGAACCCAAATTTCAGAGTTGGAAGGTAAGTTAGCGTGCCCAGCTCTGCATTTGGGTGCTCAAGTACCCATGTAAAGTAACTAAATTAGATTCCTTTTCAGTAACATAGATATACAGGGTTAAATTCAGCCTTGGGTTATGGCAGTAGCCTGCAACTTAAAGCTGCCCTCCTTAGGCAGGGGAGCTGTGTGGGGGGGGACAATGAGACACTGACCGTGACTGCTTGGTTGGATGTTAATCAAGAAACCACATAATGCTTGGAACTCTTCTTTTAATTAGCAATGGGCCCAAGTCACCACATTTGGAATTGAATTTGGGGTTATATTCAAACTCTCTCCACCCCCACCCTGGAATTCAAAAATTTTCTAGTTCAGCACATTTTGGATCAATGTAGGGAATCCACATTCAGAATTCCCCAAGTTGGGAGACTGGGAGATTTGGATACAGTGCTGCAGTTCAGGCATATCTTTAATTACAATTTTAATCATTAAAAACAATAATAATATACATTTAAAAATCTGAAAAGCTGCCTTGAACCATGCCACCCAGTATCCTTCTGTTACCATCCTCAACTGGGCTCTGAACTGATCCTGTCTTTTCAGACAGAACTACAACATGGAAACGTTTTTACAGGCCCATAGGAAGGCCATTGCCATTCACATACTGAGTCCCACTCATACATCGCACCAGCCAGCTAAAAATGAGACAGAAACATTGTTTAGTCTTTCCTGATGAAACCAAACCAAAAGGAACCAGTTTAAGATAGGCCCATCCACCACAGACAGTAATCTCGTGATCTGAACAGACTGGATCAAATGTGCCTTGGAAGCGATTGTTATGCAGACCAGACTTTGTGCCAATCCAAGCTGTGTCATAAACAAGATATTCACCAAGAATGCATGAAAGCTTCACCCTCACCTAATGAAGGCTGGGTACCTCTGAAAGAGAGTAGGCAAAATTGTCATGAAAGGTGCACTTAGGGTTGGTGAAGGTAATACTGTATCTGACCCAAATGAGGCCTTCAAAACCGACCTTTGTTCTAACCCCATAGGAATACCCTCTCCCCCATAAATAAGTATGTTTTCATAAAGACTACTAATTACGGAAACTTGAAGGAGATTAAAAGCTTTGTTCATTCACTGAAATGTTAAACTCATTGTTTAGAATAGGGCTTGGCAACGTTCGGCGCGCGGCTCACCAGGGTAAGCATCCTGGCGGGCCGGGCCAGTTTTATTTACCTGCTGACGCGGCAGGTTCGGCCGATCACAGCCCTCCCTGGCCGCGGTTCGCCGTCCCGGGCCAACGGGGGTGGTGAGAAGCGGCGCGGGCGAACGATGTGCTGGCTGTGGCTTCTCACTGCCCCTATAAGCCCGGGACGGTGAACAGCGGCCAGTGGGGGCCGCGATCGGCCAAATCTGCTGCGTCAGCAGGTAAATAAAACTGGCCCGGCCTGCCAGGGTGCTTACCCTGGCGAGCCGCGTGCCGAACGTTGCCGACCCCTGGTTTAGAAGGTATATATAGTCTTGTTTCTTACGGCACTAGGAAGGAATATGACATGAATATGTCATGCAAAGAAAAAAAAACCCAACAACCTCAAGAGAAATGTGGAGAAATGCTATTTTGGCGTAGGATACTTGCCAGACATGTCAGCTGATAGCATCCATAGAGCCGGAAGACTGAAAATGAACTGCATTACAACAAACAGAGATTTCACAACTTGAAAGCAGCACACTGACATTTATATTAGCTCAGTTTGACACAACCTGACGGGTTGCGATTGGATGAAGAGAAACTATCTTCAGCATCCACCCACCTCCCTCTGCCAGGGCTCCTGACTGTTCCTCTAAAGTGCATCTTTCAGGCCAGGCCTGTGTAGGTAATCGATCATGTAAAAACACGGCCATTTTCAATGGCAGCTGCTGGGTGAGTGTATGAACTTCTGGCTCATGATAACAATAAAGCCGGTATGAATGGAAATATGTGTCGGGGGAGACACATCAGTAGGCAGAGAGAATGGTGTTTTATTTAAATCCCATGAGGGGATCTCCTCAATGTGACCAAAGAACACACAGCTGTGGAGGGAAGGTACCAGGGTGGCTTTAGACACTTGTACCTTCCCTTGAGCCTGGGCTGCCCCCTGTGCCAGGCCCTGCTCCTGGTGCAAATTAGAAGCAGCTTGGCAAACTGAAATCATTCACAGTCTACAGAGAAGAAACAGCCTGGTTCAGCTGGGCGGGCTCTGCTGCACTCCCCTGCCATGTGCCTCAACACTGAGCCACCTTCGGCAATGAGGGGGAAATTCAGTCTCCCTGGGCTGCTTGGGGCACGGACTGTCCCGGTGCTTTTTCTGTCAGGTGCACCATTTGTCCGATGAGAGGAACTACACTGAGAAGAGGCTCGTTTCTCAGGGGGTGCTGAACAACCATAAGGTGCTGTAACTGTAACATTTCGTACGCACGCGATGGGGTTGTCAGGAGACAGAGCTGGGGGCAATTTTGTATTGACGGCGTGAGCAGTCAGCTCAGCCTTGTCTGCGCAGTCTCCTGAAAGCACGTAGTTCACCCTGAGCAAAGCGCGGAGCCTTGACACGGGGATTAACTGTTTGTGTCTTTGCTCTCTTCCCAACACTCAGATTACGGGGAAAACCACACCGGCACAGCTGGATTCCAAATAACCATGTTTATTAGCTATGTCAGAGTTTCCCAAACTTGGGACGCCGCTTGTGTAGGGAAAGCCCCTGGCGGGCCGGGCCTGTTTGTTTACCTGCCGCGTCCGCAAGTCCGGCCGATCGTGGCTCCCACTGGCCATGGTTCGCTGCTCCAGGCCAATGGGAGCTGCTGGAAGCGGCGCGGGCTGAGGGACATACTGGCCCACCAGAGGCTTTCACTACCCAAGTGGCGTCCCAAGTTTGGGAAACACTGATCTATGTGCAAATATTCAAGGCCTAACTACCTACGTACATTGATGTTCTGGCGCAGTTCTGATAACTTCAATAGACCGAAAGGAAGACCTGTTAGATCAGTGGTGGGCAACCTGCGGCCCACAGGCCTCACACGGCCCATCAAAGCAAGCCGCTGGCAGACTGCCAAACTATTTGTTTACATTTGCATGGCCACCCGCAGCTCCCAGTGGCCACAGTTCGCCATTCCCAAATGGTTTGGCAGCTTGCCCTGAGGGGCCACGTACGGTCTGCGGGCCGCAGATTGCCCACCACTGTGCTGGATAGCTTCTAAACTATTTAAAGGGATATTACTCAATTCCTAGACACAATTTTAACATAGTCCCTCAATTTCTGTAGTCATAACTATACTAGTAACTTGATCTCTGGTTCAATATTATGCAATTATTCCTATATTTAAAAATCTTTTCTCTTGCCAAGGGGGAAAGAGTGAGCAGAGCTGCATGTGGATAGTTGATCTCTTTCTCCTTCTGCACAAAATAGCTGAGGAGAGGCACAGAGACCAGAACTGGCCAAAAATAAAACAATCTTGAGAAAAATTAATTGGGGGGGGGGAGGAGATCAAAATTTAAACATTCAGTAAAAAATTTCATGAACATTTTCAGTTTCAATTTTTTTTAGCCAGCTTTAGTAATAAACTACAGAGACTTTCGCCTATAGGTCAATAGGAAAACACAACCTAGACTGGATTTGGACTATCATTATCTCTTACTGCTCTTGTATGGTCT
Source organism: Trachemys scripta elegans (assembly GCF_013100865.1). Taxonomy (NCBI): domain Eukaryota; kingdom Metazoa; phylum Chordata; order Testudines; family Emydidae; genus Trachemys; species Trachemys scripta. The sequence goes on along the minus strand of NC_048307.1, from coordinate 74,780,308 downwards.
GTGTGAGATGAGTTGGTGGATCTCTGCCCAGTTCTTGGTACTGAGGTCTCCACATCCCAAACCCCACAACAGCTGGATCCCCACATTGACAGCCACAGCAGAGAGGCCAAATATCACCTGGGCCACAGCCACGGTCCTATCTCACACTTAGAAGTGGTTCAGAGCCGATACCTGAAAAGGTCAGAGCTGGGACACCTCTTGGGGAAGCAGAATTGGGAAATTTTGCACTGTGTTATGAGTCCTTTGGAGAGAGCCATCCTGAGTCTAAGGCTGTCAATTCGCCACCTTTCCTCAGCATTAAATTCAGGCACAACATTAAAAATAGTTTGAAACATCTTTTTAAAACATAGTTGCTTCAACATTTTAAACAAAGAAAGCTCCGAGAAGATCATTAAAGCAAGAGGCCATCTGGGTCACAGGAATTGTTCACAGCTGGCTACAGTGCAGTATTTTGTTGCAAACACAGAAAATAACCTTGCACATCAGAAAGAGCAAAATGAAATCTATGAGGAACATTGGCCGCGGCAGCAGCCAGATATATCTCCTTTTACTTGGTCAGATATGTTTAGCTTTCCTCTCTGATTACTCCAGAATGAAGTCCTGCCTTATGGCACCATAGAATCCCAGAGAGCCCCCGAGTCACACATTTGATTCCTTGGTTTATTGGGTGGCTGCAGGCTGCACATATCCAGGGCAAGTGATGTGACACATCCTGTCTTCGAAGAAGGGTCAGTCAGCTGTACAGCGGTTTGTGCCCTTAGCAGGTGCTTCAATGTCAAAGGTATTAAAGCTCGTTATTTTCTCCTCTCTGCTCAGTACAGTCTAGGTTGTTTTTTTCCCCCTGCTTCTAATTAAGTTTATAGCCAGTGACTACGAGCTGGCCTAAGAGTTGAGCTGTCAAACTGAGACCACAGAGCCAGCAGCTCACAAACCCTTCCGGCGGGAAAGAAAAAGGTTCTGAGGGTGGCCATATTGTCTGGAAATTCTCTTTCACTCTCTCACGTATTTGCCAATATATCACACCACGCATACACACCCTCTACAAAAGATATACACTATCTTGTCCTGCTCTGGTGGATTTTGTTTATCGACATCGATAGCAAGATTCGACCCTTTGATTGCGTCTCTGTTATATCGACGCAATTCTGGCATTGTATGAGTGTGCCAGTATTTGGTCCTGGATGTAAACATTGGCTCACAAGTGACTCCGGAGGGAAGAGCACCATTTAATGAAGACTCTGCCCCGGGACCTGTAACCCACTTTCCCCCTTGACTTCCCATTTAAGAATTTGCCTGGCCTATCCCTGCTTCGCTTGAGAGATGTGATCAGACCTCAGCCTCCATGGTAATGTGGCTGCCTGCCAAGTGTGTATATTTCCTACAGCCCTTCTGAGCTGTGTGTAGTTGCCTGAGCTCCCTGCAGTGAAGCTGTGGTGAGAATTGGCTGGTCTCTGCGTGGCACAGCAGTGTGCTCCTCCAGTTCATTTCCCACGTTCAGATCGAAGACGGATAATGATGATGATAAAGCTATCCCATCCTGGGGCGGCTCATGCAATCGAATGAGAAGAGGCTTGGTGGAGATTTGTCATTCCAGCTGGCTTTGAAAGGGGTTGAACAAACAACGTGATTGTGATTTCGACACCATGTGGACAAGACATTGCATTACAGAATCCAAAATCGGGCCCATCCCACTTGCATAAGGAAGTTTGCAGGACAATAACGGATTGTCAAATGCGTGACAGATTCCTACTACGGAACGGCTATAAGCACAGAGAGTCACCCAGAGAGTTCCTATGTCACCGTGACCCGGAGGATATATGGCAATGGGATTTCCCAGCTTCTTTATTATTTTGGGGCTAGATTGTGTGTAGCTATGCAGGGACCGATGAGTGAGCAATAAGCTCCCCCTCCTTGCACTACTGTGCAGGATTCACACACAATAGCAGTCCCTGTGTTCGATGGAGTGCAAAGATTGCTCTTTTTCTTGTGCGTATGACTCTGAAAAGGGGGTGTCTACCATAGGCTAAGACCCCACACCTCCCTCACCAGCCAAAGGAGTTGGGACGGCACAGTGAGGGGTACAGTCTGATCCACCCTAGTGAATGGAGCAGTTTGTGCACCAGGGAGCAGCAGCGGTTGTGTTTGTGTCTCTGCAAGGGGCTGTGGCTCCAAAGCTCTTTTTCTTCTTAGTGCAAATTGGATGGTAGGCGGGGGGGGGGGGGGGATAGTGGTAGGTAAGACAGGGCAATGGTACAATGTGATCCAGGGACACCCTCTTTTAAAAAAAAAAAGGCAGAATGACCAGATTACATCACGGAGCATTTTAAACCTTTGATGGGGAGACCTGAGACGGCCCCAGATCCAGTCATTTGATTTTTTTCCCCACAGGATAATTAACAATATAAAATATAGATGGCTTGGTGCACCCCCACCTCCACCAGTGTCAGGGGCCCATCCCACGGTCAATGATTGAAATGCTCTGATGGTGTCAGCTCAGCTCTTGCTTCTGCTGCCCGGATTATGCTCACTGCGGAGTTTTAAGGAAACATCTGAAAGTCCTCTAATTCATTGGTTTATTGAAAAGGATATAATTACCAATCCAAACTGTAACGTGTTTGATTCGCTACTAACCCTCTGAGGCACCTAGGTAGGTGGTGATGGTGGGGCGTTCGCTAACTGGTGATTACCAAATTAGTTGCATGATAAAACCTTTTTCAGTACAACTTTTTACAAAAATAAAATGAGTCATGAGATGATCTTCTCCTCCAACACGCTGTAATTTTTATTAATTTATTTTTATTAATTTAACGTATGCCACTTTATTAGAACAGAAAAAGAGCGAGCAAAGCACCTGTGTGCTTTTCAATTCACATTGCAAAAGACGACAGCATTGAAAAGCAACTGGGAGAATTCCTGAATGTACCGTAGTTATATTTTAAAATCCACATTAATTATAGATCCACTTATTCTTCGAAAAGACAGGAGCTGCAGCAGTGCTGGGGGCGGGAGAGGGGTCATGTATAAATTGTCTCCCAAGGACCCCACTGAAATTTCCATAACATTCACCATATGACACTGATGTGTGAAAATTGACATGAAGATTTGAAAATTGGGACCGAGGGAGACCAAGCATAAAATAACTTCAATTTTGCGCTCCCTCTGTCTCTCAGAGGAATAGTGCAGCGGACTGACCAACACAACACAAACAAGCGAAGGGGAGAGAAAAAAAAAACTACTCAGGGAGAAGGATAGGAGTTATTAAAGAGAAAACACACTCCTCACTCTCAGAGAGAAAGGATGATCAATGGATTTAGTCACAGAGAAATTCAAGCAGAAAATTGCTGCTGTTTTTTATCTGAGAGGCAGAAAGTTTAACCAAACCAGAATTCTCTCAACTCAGTGGAAGGCAAACAGTAGGGGAACTACCTGAATTCCGAAGCCCTAGGGAAGGACGGGGAGAGGGGAAATGTATAATTTTGGGATAGCCAAGGATAGCCAACCAACTGCAGGGTAAAATCCTCAAACTCCAAAAGTCCTCAGTCTGATAGAGTCTATAATTGTTGTGCATTTTCCCTCCCTGAGCCCCATCCTCAAAAGAAAGACTCCCTTTAATGATAAATTATTTTTCCCCTGATGATTTTAGAGTCATAGCCATGACTGGCTATTTTCCAAACTGGTTTATTTTATTGTCTACAATCAAATATGTGTTGCTTTCCCACTTTAGAATTTCCTGGTCCAATCTCTTCCACCTCCAGTGTCCGTGCCTTAGATAAGGGAACTTACCAAAATCCAGTGGCCAAAACTAAGATTCTGGTCACATTACAGAATGAAGGCAAGTCACTTGACTGAACCTGGACCAAAAAATAAAGAGCAGCTCTCCAAGATCCCTTCTGTAGCACAAGTAATAATGGATTAACCACATCTATTGCTTTGGGCTGAGACTAAAAGTTGTACCTTTTAGGGCAGGAAGCCGAAAACTTGCAATCAATAAACGGGCTAGAACAATGGAAGGGAAATGGCAAACCGAGAATGTCACAAGTATGAAGAAGAACACACTGGACCATGTGCCCAAGAGATCAGGGGACCATCAGCAGGACCATGGCAAAACACAATGCTCAAATCAATCCAAAACTAACATTGAAACACTTTATGAAGAATCATTTGTGGATCCTTTTTCTGCCACTCTTGTGACTTCTGAATGTTGTCCTTCATCTAGTGTTTCACTGGGCTAGGGCCTGAGCCCTTCAAATTCACAGGTTAATACATCACTGCAAAAAGAGAGACATTTGGGGTTGGAGTCAATGAACTATGGGGGCAGTAGCAAAGCCTGAAGCACATCTCTTCCAGGTACATTTGCTCTTCATAGAAAAGGTCATCTAAACAGCCTTTCTAAGAGATAGTAGGTGGTGGCTCATTCATCTAGGATTCAGGTTAGAAAAACATTGACTCCTTAGAAGAACAGGTTAAAATCTTATCAGGGCCAGCTGAGCTGTTTCTTTATGAGCTCGACAGACTGAGTATCACGCAGTTCAGCACATGGATGTTTTCCTAATGAAACCATAAAAGTCAAGATCTTGTCTGCTCTGAATGGACATGGCTTCCACGTCTGTGGACAAAAGTTCCCTTCCAAGCACCACTGTGCATTTTCCTGAGCACTAGGTGGTTGCTGCCTGCCTGCCTGCTCACCCACCCCAGAGACAGCTGCATTACAGTGGTACCATATGTAGACATAGTTTTGCTCATGATGAAAGCCACTATATACATGTGCAGTACTATTGCCTTAAAAATCGGTACTCTTCAAGTTATTGTAAGAAAATGATGCACACTCCAAGGTCAGTCGTAGCAGGAGAGAATGTACTACACAGTACTGAACACTTCGCTATCTCACCAGCGGATTTTTCCTTGGTCTGACTTACTTTATTTTATTTAGCTTTGTGGTGATTAGGTTCCTGATACTTGCTGATATGATGCTCTACAAGACATGCTCTGGATTTCATTTATTATGAAGTGAAGTATGTAATAGTGAAAAATAGTTACAGCAATTCCATCTTTCTCTAGGGTATCTCAGCACCAGTATGGATGACTGCACACACAGCCAGCTCTGTAGAAACAAATGGAGAGGAAATGCAAGTGCAGTGTTTTAAGCTTCTATACACCTGTTGGATGACCAGGCTATGGCAGGCCCATCTTTAATCTAGAAAGGCACTTGACCCAGAGGTCACTTTGTTGGTACCTGCCTGTGCTTCACAAAGATTTTAGCCTGGGAAATGTGTGCACAGGCGGAGAGATGATGGGACAGGGAACGGCTGGGATGGAAAGAGACTTCTCCATTTCACAGTCTGCTGGAAATATTTATCAAAAGCACCTAGAGGTATTTTAACCGCAGCCGGAGGAAAATGCCCCACAATCATTGCACAAACGAAAGCTGACTGCCCCAAACTCTGGACACCCTCTGCATATTAAAACTGCAGTCCATGAGAAATCCTTTAGGACCAGGGCTACAATGATAATTCTCGGCGGAAGGCCTGGGCACTACAGGGTGACATGGAATACAGGCTCATTCTAAACACTAGCACTGAGACCTATAGATTCAAAGGGAATGCAGGGCTCATTCTAATCCAGGGGTCAGCAACTTTTGGCACTCGGCTCGCCAGGGTAAGCACCCTGGCGGGCTGGGCCAGTTTGTTTACCTGCCGCGTCCGCAGGTTCAGCCAATCGCGGCTCCCACTGCGGGAAGCAGCGCAGGTCGAGGGATGTGCTGGCCGCGGCTTCGCACAGCCCCCATTGGCCTGGAGTGGCAAACCGCAGCCAGTGGGAGCAGCGATTGGCCAAACCTGTGGATGCGGCAGTTAAGCAAACTGGCCTGACCCGCCAGGGTGCTTTCCCTGGCAGGCCGCGTGCCAAAGGTTGCCGACCCCTGTTCTAATCAATCATTGGCACTGGGAACTACAAAGTTTGTTTAAATTAAATTGTAAGGTCTTCAGGGCAGAGACTGTGTTTCTGAATATGTTTGCACAGTGCTCAGTACAATGGGGTCCAAACCCTGACTGAGGCCTTGGGGCACTCCACCAAAACAAACAAATAATAATAATAATGATTCTGGGGTTTATTTATTTGCCTTCTGCTTTTTGAACCTGCTGGGTGCACTCGGGACATCTTTTTGAGTTTTTCTATACAAATGAAAGCTGAGGGTCTCATGTAGTCATATGACTTCAGGAGCTGAGGCATGAACAACCAAATATCACAAGACTTGTGATGAAATGGCAAGACTTAACAACAGCTGTATTCATAATAGTATGATATACAATAAGCACATTCCTAAAAAGCAAGGGCACATTTTCTTACATTTCAATGCACCTTTTCTAACATCTTGTTGCACTATATTAGCTATTGTTTAGCACTAGGTTTCTGTAATCGAGGTCTAATAGGAGCTGACCTCTATTTAAAAATCTAAATCCTTTTGTGCAATGCCCAGACATGACAAGATTGATTCTTAGATCCCTTATGCTGCTGTTAAATTCAGTGAGGTTACACTTGATTTACACCATTGTGAGATCAGAATTAGGCCCAGTATTTGCATTATTGCTTTTAACTAGCCAAAGATATATTTTAAGGATTTGTTCTCACAGTGGAAGGGTAGCTTCTGTCCTGAGTTTTGTTTTAATGTTCATGTTTCAAATACAGATTAATGTACTTGAATTTATCAGCCTTAGATCCATCTTGGCTTTTGCATGATCTTTACAGTGTCTGTCTTCTAAAAGGTGCTTATTAAAAGATGAGCTTTCTTTCTTTTTTAAATCATAGTCCAGATTGTATTGAGTACTTTAGAATATACATATAAAATGCTTCTGGCTGATTTCATGCAGTTTGGAAATATTAGTTGCTCTGTGAAGTCTGAGATGAAATATTCAAATACAAACGATCTTACCTACCTCAAAAAGGTCTTCAGAAACCTGCTGCAGGAGAGGTTGGGGAGGAAAGATAACCTAGTCATTAGGGGGAAGGATAGGACAGTCACTGTGATTACCACCATAAAGAAGCATTGTCAAGGTTACTTTTAAATCCAGAGCAGTAGTAACAAATCAGTTTGTTGAGCATTTTGAACCAGAGATGTACTAAGTAAAAGACACAATCATCAGGCTACAGGTGCAGAATCATTAGCCATCAGCCTGAGCTACAAAGTTTGAAACTAGATCCAAACTTTTCCAGAGTTTGAGGTTGAGTGTATATTGGAATTTTGGTTGGCACTCGTCCTTACAGATGATCCAATATTGTAGTTATTTGATAAAGGAAAGGAGAGGAGCCTCCAATCTACTTTCCCAAGCACTTGCTCAGAGAGAGTTTTCCATTTGGAAATACATGATAAATATGGATATGGCTGGGTGGTGTTAAATTGGGAAATGTGGATTAATATCAACAAGGTCTATGTTATTACAAAATCCCAATAAGTGTGTGGACACCTCCTGTTTGCAGACATCCAAAATTTCATGAGGACATTCCTGGTATCTCTACTCTTTAATTTTGTTTGGTTTCATTGTTAAATGGGAATATCATTCTGGCAACACTGTCACACATCTTTTCACCAACCGTCTTTAATTAACTGAAAGATTATGGAAATACTTCCACAAATTAGGTGCATAGATTCCCAGGCCAGAAAGGGCCATTGTGATCATCATAGTCTAACTTCCTGTATAACACCGGCCATAGAATTTCCCCAAAATAATTCCTAGACCAGATCTTTTAGAAAAACACCCAATCTTGATTTAAAAATTGTCAGTGATGGAGAATCACCGCAACCCTTAGTAAATTGTTCCAATGGTTATTTACTTCCAGTGTTAAAAATTAACACCATATTTTAAGTCTGAATTTGTCTAGCTTCAACTTCCAGCCATTGGATCATATTATACCTTTCTCTGTAGATTGAAGAACCCATTATTAAATATTTGTTCCCTACGTAGGTACTTGCAGACTGTAATCAAGACATCCATTAACCTTCTCTTCCTTAAGATAAATAGATTGAAATCTTTGAGTCTTTTGCTATAATGCATGTTTTCTAATTCCTTTATCATTCCCGTGGCTCTTCTCTGAATTCTCTCCCAAGTTATCAACATCCTTCTTGAATTATGGGCACCAGAACTGGACACAACATTCCAGCAGTGGTCACAGCAGTGCCAAATACAGAGGTAAAATAACTTATGTGGATTACATTAGCTCTTTTGGCCACAGTGTCACACTGAGAACTCATGTTCAGCTGATTTTCTCACCACAACCCCCAAATCTTTTTCATAGTCACTGCTTCCCAGGATAGAGTCCCCCATCCTGTAAGTATGGCCTACATGACTTCATGAAAATCTCACAGTTGTATGGCATTGTTTGCATGAATTGTAAAATAGCCACAGTAAAGAATCAAGATGTCAAGGATTTCCACCACAAAAGTATTACATACCATGGGACACAGTCACTGCCTTTCCCAACACTATAGTTGTCAGAAAAACCAATGAAGGTCATGGAAACCTATCTCCTAAAGACGTTCAGTGGCTTGAAGTGGAAGAGGCTGGTACAGCTGCTGTCCATGGAGTATCTGTTCTGTGATTAAAAAAGGGCTTCAGATCCTCAAAGGCATTTAGGTGTCTAATTCTCATTGATTTCAATAGGATTTAGGTGCCTAAACACCTTTGAGGAGCTAGGCCTTAGACTCCAGGGCTGTCATTTCTTTAGCTTTAAATATATAAGTGGAAAGTCCACTAAGAATATATGAATTTCATTACAAGTTTGGTGCAGCAAAATGTTCATAATTCTCCAGCCCTATAAGCATTTTCTTGTATTTCACAATGGGTCTTTTGCAAAGAGATTTCTGTGGGGAAGCCATCTTGGCAGTCACATTTTTGTTTTTTATAAATCTGACCCCTGGTTGGTATTTGATGGCTTTCCTCTTGCATGCATGTTTTCTCCTAGTGATCTGCTTTTTATTAGAGATGCCCCCCAACCAAGAATCAGGATCCCAAATCCCCTGAACTTTTTGAATCTTCACAATAACATAAACCCATCACGAGAGTTTTGTAAATAGGTTGAAACAGCTCCCTAGATTCAAGCATCTGGGCGTAAGATTCCCTTGGCGTGTTTCTCTGGTGTATTATAGCTAGAGCTGGTTGGAGACATTTAAATAGAACCACATTCGGTTGGAATATGTAGGTCCATAGAAACTCAAACGCTTTGAAAAATCAAGGCAGCGCCACTGGAATTTTGTTTTGGAAGAAAACGAACAGAAAGCTCTGATGTTGTTGAAACATCCCATTTTTGACATTTTTGGACTGAAACATTTCAATTTTTTGCTTTGACATTTTAAATGTTTTTGTATTACATTATATTGTAATGAAACACTTTTTTAAAAAAATGTGAACACAACTTTTCGACAACCTGAAAACAAATTCTGAATTTTTGTATGTGGAAAATTAAGACCTGTTCAGTTTTCGTTACTATTCAGAATGAAGCTGGATTTTGAAAGTCTTGAAATTCTTCATGAAATGGAACTTCTATCATCTGCACAGCTCCAATCACACCCCCATCACAGCTCGGGCAGCATAAAAGGGCTGTAATCTAGCTGCAAATCCCCCGCAGAGAATTCCGCTGGCATAAGGTTCTCTGCTAGGCATAGCAGAGTGCCGCCTCTGCGCCCCTGGCTCATCCCTCTTCCCGCACAATTCAGTGGGCAGGGAGAGGGCATGATGAAATAGAGCTCTGTTCCGCCAGTCCTGCATCCGTTGTGCAACTTTGAGCTGCCCAACAGCTGTTCTAAGTGGAGTCGGGCTAGTTCCAGACACCCAACGTCCCTCTGTCTTCCACGCTTCTGGACTGAGCAGAGATTTGACACAGGGAAGAATCAGCAGGTGGATATTGGAAATCTGGATCCAAGTCTTGTGGCTTAAACCAATCAATTTTATATTACAGTGTATGTATCTGTAGCGAGTGTCTTTGGTTCTGTAATTGTTGAAATAGAAAAAAAAATTCTCCTCTGTCTCCGAAGGTCTGCTCAGTTTGCTAATCCCCACGCTCAGATCCTTCTGCTTGAACCGATTCTTGTTTGATTTTTTCTTTTTGCCTTTCTTCTGGGTGATTGCCCAAACCATTTCCCCTACTGTCACCGGGATGCTGCAGAGAGCTCTTCTCTGTTGTTGTGCTCACTCTTTTTTCCCCCCCTTTTCATCTCAGACCAAGGTGAGATGGACTGAATGATGATGATGAAGCTTTCAGGATGTTAGAAAGTAAACTGCTGGAAGAGGTCAGCAGGAGCAGAAACCAATAAAGCACAAGGAAGTTTGATACGTATGAACAAAGCAATTGGTAATGATGTGAAATAGTTGGGTCAAACGAGGGCTGTGCAGAAATGAAAAGATTCACCTCCAAACACCTGTAAAGTTTACCTAACCTGCCTTGGCAGGAGCCACTCTCTCACCGTGAACTGCCACTAACAACTTTACGCTATGCTTTCATTTGCACGGCTCCTGATTCCCATGTGCATCTGGCCAGAAGGAGTGGGTTGGATTTTCTTCCACAGAGAAACACATTGAATCCAGTAACACCCCTTTCTCCCTCTCTGTTCTATCCATTGCTGTTTATTGACCAAAATTTATGATTCAGGGCCAGCTTCTGACACCCTTATTTATATTGGGTAGCACCAGCAGATCTACTGAATACCAGGGACTGTTAGGTTGTGATACCCCTGAATTCAATAGTACCATACACCACCATCTCATACTTATTCAGGGCTCAGTTGTCTTATGCAGCTCACAATATTGGGGAAATTTTCTTAATTTATCGAGCTGGTACCGATTTGCTTCTTCTCCTGGACCCTAATATTGGTTTAAAAAACAAACAAACAAAAAAGGATTCAAGACCACTAGCCAATTCAGACAAATTGTGGAATCAGTCAGAACCATTCTGGTTCATTTAAAATATGTAGTGGAAAACTACATGAATATGATCATAAGATATCTTAAAGACAAGGTAGATGAGGTAATATCTTTCATTGAACCAACTTCTGTTGGTGGAAGAGACAAGCTTTCAAGCTTCATGGAGTTCTCTCTGAGGTCTGAAGAAGGTAACCAGAATGTCCAAGCTAAATACAAGTTGGGGACAAATTGTTAAGCATAATTTCACAATTCACAATTCTTAACAATGCATGAGGAGGGTCAACAAATGTGGATATGGGTGAGCCACTGGATATAGTGTATTTGGACTTTCAGAAAGCTTTTGACAAGGTCTCTCAACAAAGGCTCTTAAGCAAAGTAAGTAGTCATGCGATAAGAGGGAAGGTTCTCTCCTGGATCAGTAACTGGTTAAAAGACAGGAAACAAAGGGTAGGAATAAATGGTCAATTTTCAGAATGGAGAGAGGTAAAGAATGGGGTCCCTCAAGGATCTGCACTGGGACCAATGTGGTTCAATGCATTAATAAATGATCTGGAAAAAGGGATAAAGAGTGAAGTGGCAAAATTTGCAGATGATACAAAATTACTCAGGATAGTTATGTCCAAAGCAGACTGTGAGGAGTTATTAAGGGATTTCACAAAATTGGGTGACTGGGCAACAAAATAGCAGATGAAATTCAATGTTGATAAATGCAAAGTAATGCACATTGGAAAACATAATCCCAACTATATATACAAAATGATGGGATCTAAATTAGCTGTTACCACTAAAGAAACAGATCTTGGAGTCATTGTGGATAGTTCTCTGAAAACATCCACTCAATGTGCAGCAGCAGACAAAACAGCTAACAATGTTAGGAACCATTTGGAAAGGGGGATAGATAATAAGATGGAAAATACCATAAAAATGCCATTATGTAAATCTGTGGTACTCCCACACCTGGAATACTGCATGCAGTTCTGGTCACCCCATCTCAAAAAAGATATAGTAGAATTGGAAAAGGTATAGAGAAGGGCAACAAAAATGATTATGGGTATGGAACAGCTTCCATATGAGGAGAGATTAAAGAGTCTGGGACTTAGTTTGGAAAACAGACAACTAAGGGGGGATATGATAGAGGTCTATACAATCATGACTGGTGTGGAGAACGTGAATAAGGAAGTGTTATTTATACCTTCACGTAACACAAGAACCAGGGGTCACCCAATTAAATTAATAGGCAGCAGGTTTAAAACAAACAAAAGAAAGCACTTCTTCACACAATTCACAGTCAACCTGTGGAACTCATTGCCAGGAGATGTTGTGAAGGCCAAAACTATAACCAGGTTCAAAGTTTGTGAAGGATCAGTCCATCATTGGCTATTGATATGATCTGGGTGTCCCTAGCCTCTGACTGCCAGAAACTGGGAGTGAATGATAGGAGATGGATCACTCTATAATTACCCTGTTCTGTTCATTCCCTCTGAAGCACCTGCATTGGTCACTGTCAGAAGACAGGATAGTGGGCTAGACAGACCATTGATCTGACCCAGTATGGCCATTGTTATGTTCTTAAGAACCTGAATAGAATATTTATTTGCTCAAACTGCCAATAGCACATGCCTTTCCCCTTCTCCGGGAAGGCAGCCAGCCTGCCAGCTGCAGCCTGTGCCACCCTTTGGCAGACCTGTAGGGCATTTTTCTAGGCCCCTGCTAGGGCAGCCTTTATTAAAAAGAGAATTACAATATTAATAGGAAAATGATTTTTTGCTAATGACAAAGGACTCCATCGCTTCCTACTTGGGAGCGATTATGTATCCAACAATGCCATTCTCAATATTATCTCAGATGGGTACTTGCTCCCCGGAGGCTCTTAGGGGATGACCTTCTGTCCTCTCTACCTTTGATAGAGCAGTGCCTGCATGCATAGAAATCAATTAACAACATCAGTTTATGCAAATTTTGCATTTAGATGGCATAGTGAAAATAAGCGGAGCTGTTTATGCCTGTTTGAAAGAGCAAACACAAGAGCAAGCTCCCCCCCGGCCCCCGCACCTCTCCGCACTGGAAGCAAACAGCTCCCATGCTAGAAACAAAGCTGTCTTAATTTATCTATTTGCACTTTCGCTATTTTCTATTGGGATGAAGACAGGCAGAGAAGATTATCTAACACAATGCAATGTTTACAAATTCCTCGTGACCCATTTGAGTAATGGGTCAGTGGAGCTGAGCAGCACAGTGCCTATTTTTTTCTTAAGAATAATATGATGAGAATGGACAGTTATCAGTCTGGTGCTGAATACTTAGTCTGCCGTTGGGTGCCGCCGTCATACAATTAAAAGTGAAATTTCCAGATTCTGTCCATGAGTCTGATCACACACAACTTGCTGGAGATGTACAAAGGCCTTGAGCCTTCAAATCCTAGCACAAGGCCAAATTTCCAGCAGAAATATGAGAGGAGGCTACCCATGGATGGGTGCCAATAAGATTAAGCTCTTGGCATACCCCTCTACACAGAGAGGAGACAGGGTCAAACTCCTTAGAGTCCTTTACTTGCAAAAGTCTGGGCAGAGTTGTGGACTGAAGTGTCTCAAGAAACATGATTCTGTTCACACTAAAGAACTACTTAACTACACCCTCCCTTCTTGGGCCTCACTCTTGCTTTAAGTAAGAGAATCTTGGTAACTAATCAGCTTCAGCCTCATTACTTCAGAGACAGCATTTCCAATGGCTAGGGCACAGGACTGGAAGCCAGGAGACCTAGATTCCAGTCCCAGCTCTGTGAGCTTGAGTAAATCACTCCACCTCTTGATGCCTGTTTGCCCTGGTAGCTTTTGTCAGTCTTGTTTGTTTAGATTGTGAGCTATTCAGGACAGGCAGTATACTACAGTGTCTAGCACAATGAGACCCCAATCTCATTTGGGGCCTCAAGGTGCTACTATACGAATAATAGTTGTTTGGGATCAGGTTCCTCTATGCTCCTGTTTTGTTTTTGTTTTTTTTGCCTTCCATTTACTCTTGCAGCCCTCCACACCTGCCCTGCGCAAGATCAAGTCCACTGTGCCTGTGCTGTGTACGTGTGTGTATTTGGTTTGTGCGTGTGCATTAGGTATGAGAGTATGAGTTGGATGTGTCTCTGTTTGTGTGTGTGAGTTGGGATGGGAACAATATAATGGAGACAAGAACAATTTTGCTTGCGCATAAGGACTGCAGGAGCATACCCACAGAATACATTATATGCAGCCGAGGTCGTCTTATGGTAAACGTATTCATGAAATGGAGATAATTTCATCTCTACCTGATGAAAGTGATCAGAGGGCAAGTCTCTTTCCCAGCTGATAGCACCAGACAAGGATGGATGTGGCCATATTGTCTAAAGTACAAATCAAGTTATTTCCTTGGACACTGTCATGCTCATCAACATGGGCATTTTCTGATGATCTGATTTAGTTACCAGCAGTGCCCAGTGCTTCATGCCAAGGCAAAGAAAAAACAGAGGATATATGCCGAAATTTGGCCTCATAAACAAGCCCTGGCTCCTTCCTGTATCCTGTTTTAAATTGTAATCTACATTGTGTCTATGGTGTGCATCATTACTCTTTCCTCTGATATCGCAGGCATCTTGACCTGATTGCATTTAAATACTTTTTAAGTCATTATTGGATCTCACCTAATTATGTTCTGTTTGGTTTGGTGGTTACCTCCTTCTATCATTAGTTGAAGGACCTGTTTAGTCGGAGATTAATTTTATCCCTTACATCTGAGCATTTAATTGAATTTCTGTCCTCCCCACCACCATCCCAATAAATGGACATAGCTCCGGCATGTTGCCTCTCACTGGGAGGCCAGAATGTCCCACCACATCTGAATCCACTGACAGAGCAACTCCATTGTTGAGATATTCAAAGCATGGCTTCTGCTCAGATGCACCCTCATCTGCAGACAAAACATGCCTTTCTGGTACCTGTACTGTCTGTACTGTCCTTTTTCTAAAACACTTATCATCATGGCATCAGTAAACCACCTTAACCAATGGCTCAGAAGGAGTCTGTCTTTGAAGAATATTAAAATAAGAATATCATTCTTTGAGGGTCTCTTGAGGAGATTTAAGTACCTGTTATTAGACAAGCCCTTAAGATGTCATAAGCTGTTTTTCTGCAGCTTCCCCACTCTCTGAGTCCACCAGATACCATTAGAATTGGCCTTTTTTTTTTGTGATGGCCAAGGGCTAGACTGTGCCCATCTAACCCAGCCATATAGGGTCATAGGAAGGAATAGGAGCACCCTTTCCCCTTACACGACCTGAGTTATGACTCCCCAAAATTATACTTGGGGGAGCAATGGGGCCATTACCAAGTTTCTATTCTATATGGGCAACTCTTATAAAAAGGGGCGGGGAGAAGATACACCCCTGGCTCCACCTCTCCATATGCCAGCCAACATGCTGCGCCTTATAAAGGGGGTGTTGTAAATTACCCTTTCTTGATTCAACTGGGAACTACAGGGAGTTGTGCTCCCTCAAGGCATTGCCACTCCACATGGTGAGGCTGCACCTCCAAAGCATGATCTAGGCTTGGTGGAGAAGGGAGGAAAGTGTCATGGCTTGAGCTCTTCCACAAGTAGGGGATGGTGGAGGGAAGGCCAAATTTTGCAAGCCAATGACAAAGAACCTGTGGTATGTGAATCAAATGGGTGTGTGGCAGGCACATGGTGGAAGTGGCTAGAACCTTTTGCACTCCTGATTTATGAAGCACCTATATATTTGAGGGAATCTCTGAAAATATCTAGGATCACGGAGAGAGAGAGACAGAGAAAAAAATAACCCCAACTGTGCCTGCAAATACTGGGGTTGATCTTAATAGCCAGTTAACAAGCCTCAGATGATTTGGAAGTTTCAGTAGGATTAAAAACTTAAAGGATCAACTGTGATCCTAAAACACAGCTGAACTTTTGGGTCTGTAGCTTTGGGCAGAAAGTCCTGTTGCAGGGTGCTCTACTCACCGCGGCTGAGTAGATCACCGTTTGGCTGATTCTGGGGATTCGCTCTGCCCACGTCAACATCCCCTTCCTTCTCTTCTGCCATCTGCAGCTCTCCTCCTGCTCACCGAATCTCAGCAAAGCAACTTTGTGACTCAGCCCTCTCTCCAGGTCCCATTGTGATTCCCCTTCTGCGGGACAGTCCTTCAAAGTCTTTCTGCGAAAGCAGCGTCAGGCAGTCCTCACACCCACCGCCCTTACCCTGTCTCTCCTGCAGTGACCCAAGCAGTCTTCTAGTCCAATGTCCCAAACAGTACCACTGCAGTTCACTGCCCCAAACAGTTAGTAGGGGATCCCATGCCTGCTGTCTACTCTGGGTTCCAGTCCAGGGTCCTGTAGCAAGTGGTGAAGGTCTGTGGCTGCGCCCAGCTCACTCCGCTAGCCCCTGGACTACATCCTACCATGTTTCTCCAGTCCACCTAGTCAGACCCCACTTTCTCATGCCTACTAGGTCTCAGGGATTCCTATCTCCCTTCCCTCTCCCTTACTACAGAGAGAGAGACTACAGGCTTTCCTCCCCCGCTTCATTGCCAGCTTCCTGGCTTTATAGGAGCCCCTGCCTGTTCCCTCAGAGGTGAGCTTTTCTCTAATCAAGGCTCTCCAAACAGCCTAAATCTCCCTCCTTTGCTGCTTACTTGGCTGATTGGGCCTGCCTTGCCTTATTCAGTTCTCTCAGGACCGGCGTGGGGAGTACACACCATCACAAGTCCCCAAGGAGGGATCTGGAAATCAAATGGGAGAGGAAGGGAACACTTAGCATGGACCCAGCACTTGTTAGCTTCAAAGCACTTTACCTCATTTTTTTAAAAAGGTTACTCTTTTTTTTCCCTCAAGCATCAAAATGAAAACAGAAACCCAGTTTGGTTCAAGTTCTGGACTGACATTCAGTTCCTATTTCATTCTCTCTGTGCTGCTTTGCCCACCTAACACGTCCTTGGCATTAAGTTGAAATATCACTTTGTCCTGCAGACACATGTTGAAAGGGGATGTGGATCATTGGAAGGATCCAACTGCACAAATAAGATCTCAGTGATTTGTATAAGCATGATTCAAACTGGATCTCCTCTGTGTGTTTCCAAGTGGCAGGCTTTGCTTTATGACATTATGCAACATCTCTGTAAACGTACACACCAGGGCCCCTATCCTGACTCACTCTGTGCTCAGAGAGAACTCTTCTTGATATTAATGAAGCGTGCGAGGATAGGAGAAGATGCATAGTAAACAAGACAGGGAAAGTGTTGTGTTTGGATTCACAAAGCCTTGCCAGTCAACTTTTAGTTTTGCCACACCAAAATTGAGGGTGATTGGAATTTGGCTCCCATTTTATATGAACGCTCTAATCTCCCATCTCTCGACAGCCGTCTTCATTTTTCCTTTAACAGAGAACTAACTTTACAGTGGAGCATTCCTATCCTGTTAAATGTGAACAGCAGCAAGTGAAGCAGCTAGCATTCAACCTCATGCAAATATTTTTGGGGGGATGAGGGTGATTGTTTTTCTGTTGCGAGCAGAGCTAGCCCTTTGAAAAGGGGGATGATGCAGCTTTAATAATAAGAAAGAAAGAAAGAAAGAAAGAAAGAAAGGTGCCTCAGTTGTCTCGGCAGCTGATCAACAAAGGAGCAGTCGTGAGCTGTAACCTCTTGGAGCTGCAGTCTGGAACATGACACATGTCAGGCTATGATAAATGGTGCGGAGTGTGTGCAATTTCAGGCGCAATGCCCTTGAGATGCGCAGGACCCCAATCGCAAATGTTATTGTTAAATTAAACCTTAAAGGAAGGATTGGAAAGGGGAGGGGTGGGTGTATATATAGATATATAAAAAATAAGAAATGCACAGAAGAAAGGAAAAAGGCAAGGTGAAGAGAGAAAACTTTCTGGTTTTCCTTTAATTGAATTGAGACCCTCCTCGGTCAGTCTGGCTGGGATATAGGAGAACTCGGTTCAGGATCCCCACTTCTATGGTAGTTTGTTACCTGTGATTGGTAACAGTTTGATCATTAGGGATCAGCCAAAGCAGGTTGGGTTAAGTTTGGCAAAAATGGCACTGTAATTGTTTTGTTTTCCCACCTCCAAAGCAGGGATGATGCGTCAAGTCTAGGCGTCATTTTATCCAGATCCCCCCAGTTTCGGACAGTTTTGAGAAATGGCTCTGGGATCCACTCATCACTCGAGGGTGGCGTGGGAGTGTTTGTTCTTTCTCTTTGGGCCAAACTTTAGTGTTTAACCACTGCACTGAGAAGGGCACAGCGCATATGACTAGAACCCTGCATGGGGAGCTCAGGGAGACGTCGTGCATCACAAATCCATAATCCCTCCCTGCGGAGTTAACCCAAGGGACGGGGGGAAACAGTACAGCTGCGTGTGGTGCCCCGCTCGTCCGGTGCCACTGCCCCCACTCCTTTCGTGGCTCCTGATGCCAGGAGTAGTGGCAATGAAGAAATATTATTTAAGCAGGATGCCGATGGCAATAGTGTGAGTGGTGAAACGGTGCGTGAGGAGGGGATGGAGCAAGAGCCCGCTAGTTGGGGAAGCAATGCGGGTGATTGAAGAAAGGAACATCCCCATAGGCATTTCTTGCACTGCCTCCCTGAGCAGCCTGGTGACACAGACTGCAGCGTCATTTTGCACAGGGCAGCCTCTTCCCCGCAGTGCAGCCAACTCATGGCCCTGCTCCCTCCCTGATAATCTCTCTCTTTGGGCTCTTACCACGCTTCCATCCCTATGGCATCTGTGCCATCCCAGCCCCCTCTGGAGCGCTGTGCACCCCCAGTGGCGCACTGTGATACTGCAATTGATCCAGGCCCTTCTGGAGGGAAGGTTTCTGGGCCCTATTGGCCCAGGCATTCGTGTAAGAACTTGTCATGATCTGTTCTTCCCTCCTTCCCTTCCTCTGGCCTTTCTATTGCATAGCTTTTCACGGCAAAGTCTCACTCTTCCATTTCCAATCACAAAACTTTCTGATCCTGGCTCAGATTGCTCAAAATCTTCCCTCTCCCTCCCCACCCCACACCCCACTTAAGTGTAATTAGCATAAGCAATACAGGGAAATTCAGGTGGAATGGAATTATGCAGAGGAGGGGAAAGGACATTGAAAGGGGTGAGTTGCAGGGGGCTGGAAATTGTTCACAGGGAAATGTTTGCTTGACCAGCATCAGAGAAGAAAAGAAAGATGTAAATGAGCAATACCCAACATCAGCTAGAGAGGGAGATAGGGAAAGACTTTAAACCAGGGGTCGGCAACGTTTGGCACGCGGTTCACCAGGGTAAGCACCCTAGCGGGCCGGGCCAGTTTATTTACCTGCTGACATGGCAAGTTCAGCCGATCGCGGCCCCCACTGGCCGCGGTTCACCGTCCCGGGCCAATGGGGGCGGCGTGAAGCCACGGCCAGCACATCACTCGCCCACACCACTTCTCGCCACCCCCATTGGCCCGGGACGGCGAACCGCGGCCAGTGGGGGCCGCGATCAGCCGAACCTGCCACGTCAGCAGGTAAATAAACTGGCCTGCCAGGGTGCTTACCCTGGCAAGCCGCGTGCTGAACATTGCTGACCCCTGCTTTAAACCATAAAGCAAAAGTACACAAAGAAACGTCAAGTCTAACAAAGGACAGCACCACAAGGGGTTAATTTAGAGGAGTGGTTCTCAGATTGTGGGTCAAGACCCCAAAGTGGATCGCAACCCCGTTTTAATGAGGTTTCCGGGGCTGGCATTAGACTTGCTGAGGCCCAGGGCCAAAACCGAAGCCTGAGCCTCACCGCCCAGGACCGAATCTGAAGCCCGAGCCCCACTGCCTGGGGCCAAAGCTGAAGCTGGGGCCACACTGCCCGGCGTCGAAGCCTGAGGTCTTGGACTACTCCGATGTCCAGAAATCATCAGGGCACTATAGCGTAGTCTAGCTCCGGAGTCGGCAACCTCTGGCACGCAGCTCACCAGGGTAAGCACCCAGGTGGGCCGGGCCGGTTTGTTTACCTGCCGCCTCCGCAGGTTCAGCCAATCGCGGCTCCCACTGGCCACAGTTCACCGCTCCAGGCCAATGGGGGCAGCAGGAAGCGGCGCGGGCCAAGGGCCCCATTGGCCCGGAGTGGCGAACCGCAGCCAGCAGGAGCTGCAATCGGCTGAACCTGCAGAAGTGGCAGGTAAACAAACTGGTCCGGCTCGCCAGAGAGCTTACCCTGGCGAGCCGCGTGCCAGAGGTTGCCGACCCCTGATCTAGCTATATCCCAGATTTTCCCTGGCCTACCCAGAATGCCTAGAACATGGAAGAATAGGTGGCATAGAGCTGACCATACCGGCTCTATAAAACCTGGGAATTCCTATCTTACTAAAGTAGGATCTCCATTCCCTTTGTGCCACCAGAACCCAGGGCTAGGATCTGGCCCAATGTTTAGGAAGCGCTTTGAGCATGAAAAGCACTAGCTACAGAAAAAGCAAATACTGTTGTTTTTAAAGGGCATCTTACTAACATGCTACAGCTTGTTTTGTACTTTGGGGTTGCCGTTGCCTAATGTCCAGGCAAAGTTAAGTCCTTTTTGGTCCTTTGGACAATTTTATAGAATCATAGAATATCAGGGTTGGAAGGGACCTCAGGATTCTTGTTATTAAAGAAAATAGACACTAGGCTGAAAGGACCTTTATCAGAACTATAAATAATTCAATGCAGATGGATTTATGAAAAACAATGGGCAGATTCTGAGAGAGAGAGAGAGGAATGCTGTAGGGTTTGGATGAAGGGAAAAAACAGAACAGAAAGGGTGAGGAATGAAATTACAGAACTTGCTGAGGAAAACAGAAGGAAGAAGCTAACTGAAGAGAAAGTAAAGAGGAAGACAATAATAGGGGGAAATGGGAAAAGCAAAGCTAACCTCTCAGGGATGAATCCAAAACCTTGCACAGCTTATGTGCTTGGGTTACCCGCTCTGGTGCTCCATGAAGAAAGAAATCTCCCCCCAGGTTATAGGACAGTTCCAGAGATACCCTGCAGCTGTCTCCCATTGCTGACGTGCAGCCTCCTCTCAAATGGACAAATGGAAGGTGGTTGCATATAATCATGGGCACCTTGTCCCTGTCCTAAGCCCTCTGATATATAATAAAGCAAATGACACCTCCCTCCAATGTAATATAACTCCCCAATTCCTAACTCTTCTACGGGAAAATCACATTGACCCCTCAGTGTTCAGGGTCTAATACAGTTGGTAAGGTCCCTCATCCAGCAGTTGGATTCAGTCTAGGAGTGCACCCTTTACATTATTAAAGCCTAGACTTGAACTCATAGGCAGCATCTAATAGGCACTTACTGCCTTTCATCTTGAACAAGCACTTTAGGAAATACATATATTTTGGAGAGATGTGTGTCTAACGTTTAAAAGGAAGCTGGAGATATAAGTGCTATGCATCTGAAGAAGTGGGTTTTTTACCCACGAAAGCTTATGCCCAAATAAATGTTAGTCTTCAAGGTGCCACCAGACTCCTTGTTGTTTTTAAGTTCTATCCCCAACACTGCCATCAACGCACTATGGAATCTCAGGGAAGGCATTTGACTTCTCCGTGCTTCAGTTTCCCACCTGCATAATTCACAGCGGTGATGTGAGGTTGAACTCAGTAATGTTTCTAAGAGCTTTAGGATCCCAGATAGAATGTGCTGCAGAATGAATTTTAACACCATTAATTTGGGCTTGAATAGGGACTGGGAGTGGCTGGCTCATTACAAAAGCAGCTTTGCCTCTCCTGGAATTGACACCTCCTCATCTATTATTGGGAGTGGACCACATCCACCTTGATTGAATTGGCCCTGTCAACACTGGTTCTCCACTTGCAAGGTAACTTCCTTCTCTTCATGCGTCATTATATAATGCCTGCATCTGTAACTTTCACTCCATGCATCTGAAGAAGTGGTTTTTTACCCACGAAAGCTTATGCCCAAATAAATCTGTTAGTCTTTATAGTGCCACCAGACTCCTTGTTGTTTTTGTGATCTAATTTCAGTTGCTGATGACTTATGACATGCAAGAGATCAGGCTAAATAAGCTGGTGATCCCGTCCGGCCCTGAACTCTCTGGTTTCTCTGGCCCCCATCACTGCAGTAGCTGAGCAATTCACTATTTTTAAGACACTTACCCTCCCGGCAGCCAGGAGGGGCAGGGCAGTTGTTCCCATTGTACAGAGGGAAAACTAAGGCACAAAGGAGACATCCACACCGTGATAAAAAACTCATCACACCAAGTCTCAGCCCAGGTCAGCAGACTCAGGCTTGCAGGGCTAAAATTAGCAATGTAGATGCTGCGAGACCCTTTCTGGGATCTCAAAGCATGAGCATCTACATCTCTCTTTTCAGCCCCGCGAGCTGGAGCCAGCTGCTGCCCGTTTATTGTAGCGCAGACATATCCAAACAGGCTGAGTGACTGGCCCAAGGTCGTGCAGGAAGCCTGTAGCAGAGGAAGGCAGGCTGCTGCTCTCTGAGGCTTCAGCCCAAGCAATCTCAGCATCCTCGCCTGCTTCAGAGCTGTCTCAGCTGAGTCCACCACCATGAAGCCAGCTCAGCTCAGCTTTACCTACCAGCTTGAAGCCATCCACTTTCTTGAAGTTGCCTCTGCAGAAAGGGATCAGTTGGATATAGGAACCTTAAAAGACTCCTTACCACCACAGCAGTGGTCCCAGTGAAAGAAAAATACAAACACATACCTCCCCACAACCTGCTCCAGGCTCCCCTTACCTAACTGTGCCTGGCTGCAGTCACACTCAGGGTGACCCTTCACCCCAGGCTCATTTTTGGTACAGTTCTCTTGTCCTTTCATTTCCCAACAGGAATGATAGCATTTTATTGTCCTCCCCCAAACTCAAAACTTAACTTTAACCAAAGTGCCCCTCAACTGTCAGATAACTGAAATGCAAATGAGACCTGGCCCATTCAGTCATTTCCCCTTGCTCACCAACAGATGCCAGCAGAGAATTCCCTCCCCACCTAGAGTTCTCATGCAGCTTTGGGCTATTCTTCTTCTTATTCTCCAACAGCTGTTAATAGTGAGCTACCTACTGTCTAGGGCTTCAGGCCTAGGGTGACCAGATGTCCCGATTTTATAGGGACAGTCCCGATTTTTGGGTCTTTTTCTTATATAGGCTCCTATTACCCCCCCACCCTGTCCTGATTTTTCACACTTGCTGTCTGGTCACCCTATTCAGGCCACAAGGCTTACAGGTGGGCTATCTGGCACTTCTCTACTTGTGAAAAAAGTGTCCTTAGGGATTCTTGCACATCTTAACCCAATGACATCTCCATTCACAGAAGAACGCCACATAACTTGGTGCTAAAAACTTAATTCAAAGCTGCTCCAGCAAGAAGAGCATTCCTTACTGAATCAACAAAACCAGACTTGGCTTTCTTTGGATGTCTCACACGCAAGTACTGACCACGACTGAAGTTACCCATGAGATCTAACAAAACACCAATCCAAGGAAATATGACTTTGTCTCTCCTGGGTAAACTGGGAAGAGAGCTTTGTCCTAGCATCTCTTTTATGTGTTCGTACAACAACCGCCACAATGTGGGCCCAATCCTGAAATTGTTACAGGAGTGCTCTATGTCTGAAGATCCGTAAATAGTTAATAAACAAGGTGACAGTAGATGGCACCCAAATTATATAGCATAGTTCTTGGGTTTTATAGGACGAATAAAACGTGTGTTCTGCACTGCAAACAGCCTCTTTTGTGCAGCTCTTTGCATAGAGCTCGGTACTAAACCGATTAAACCATCAGGACCTCTGCTCAGTTGGATGTGACTAGGCCAGTCTAGCTGTATAAAACTCAGCAGTAGTACTTTGTTGATTTATTAAACATGGATTAATCAATCCCACACACAGTTAGGCTTGCCCAGATAGTCACAGAGGAGAAGAATTTTCTTAGGATATTCGTTTTGGGCTGAGGCCAATGGGAGCTGAGCTCTTTCGGAAATCTGGCCCCTGAAGGATGGACTCTGACATATGATACAATATGTTGTCTAAGAGCAAACACTTCAGCTGATTAATACAGGCAAAAGAAACCCCATGTTGAATGCAGTGTTGTGTCAGATGGCAGTGGTGGAATGTCAGTGGTATTCACACTGCAAAGCAGTCTGGAAAGTCTGTGGCTGCTCTGTTTCAGATCTGTCCTTTTTCTCTGACGTCTTCCCGCCATCTTTTCTAGAATATTTTCCCCCAAAGGGTCTCCCCCCCCCTCTTTTTTTTTCTGGAGTTTGTAACAAATGTGAAATCCAGGACACAGCACCTGCAGTCCTTGGAAGAAGGAGCCTCTTCATCATTTAAACTACAGCTTGGGGGACCAGTGTTATTTCTTATAGTTTTAAAGCCCTGAAGCAAAGGAAACAGTTTAAATGCTGCTAGTTCTGAAATGTACATCTGTAAGCCAGAAGACATTTTAAAACTACCCCAAAGACCCACAAGGACCTGGAACTAAACCTAACCTAGACAAAAATGATATTATGGGCATTTTTTGTAGCTCAGTCTGAATTAAAAGAGTAAAGGAGGTTCATTAGGAGAGTCGTTTCAGGGGTGGGAGTGGGAGGCAAAGCTTGTAGGAGCAAAAGAAAATACCTTTACTCCTACTCTGTGGTTGAATGTCTTCTCCATTGCCCATTTCCCTGCTTACAGCACCATGACTGTCCCCCAGAACTCCAACACCCATTTATTTTCCATCCACAGCCTACCCACCTGAAGCTGCATTAATACAGGGCCATTTCAGCAAGCAAGGAACATCAACAGGCTCTGGGGACATAGAAGGGAAAACTAGCCGCAAAGGACACTGAACGTGGAAGACAAGCTTGTTGTGAAGTAGGGAGGACATGATACCTTGGTGAGGAAATGAGTGATAAGGAAGAAGGGGATAGTATGAGAAGAGTGGGGGCTAGTTATTCCCAGAGGCTGGCTTTTGCTCTGTATGATTCTCATATATTTTAGTTTTGTTACGAGAAAGATGTTCAGTGAGTTACTGAATGGAGTTCCATGTATTACTGGAGGAGATTTCTGGCATGGTTAACTAGCACCTGTGTAACCCCAGTTTCTTCAAATTATATCCATATAGACACCTCTGCAAATCTGTTGTCTTCTATGACTTTGCTAGATCCCAAGCAGTTACACCTTTGCTAATAATTCTATTCATGATGCGCAAGAAGGAATAAGAACCCAGTTGCTATTTCTTAGCTGTATTGGTTCTGGAGAGATGGGAGGTGTCAACAGCCCTAGGAGTTTGCTTTGGTCACTGAAGTTAGCAAGTATGGTTGAACATACACAGAGTATCTGCTGAGTAGGAGGGAGCCATTGTTACATAGTCACTATCCAGAGTAGAATTGCACGTTAAAGGCATGCACATGGCATCTATTGCTACAGCAACTGAGTGCACTGTAAACGGACACTGAGAAGACCATTCATGAAAGGCAGAGCAGCTACAGCTTTGGGTCTGGTCAGAGGTCTATGAAGGACACCTGAGTCCATCTCTGCTAGCCAATCAGAATGCTTGGAAGGGAGCAATATAGTGTGAGCAGGAGGGGCAGGAGAATGAGAGGAAGCTCTCTAGCCTGGAGGGAACAGAACAACCCAGCATGGGGCGTGGGAGGCTTGACTTACATCTGTAAATAATGGAGAAACAAAAGTAGAAGTCCAGGAAGAAATCATACTCCTCTCCTTCTGCTTAGCTAGGCACTGTGGGAAGAGTGCATTGCTCTTCTGCTAAACATTGCATAATTCCCACTAAGTACAATTGTCTCCCAATGGGAAAAGAATGGAAAACTTACTTTAGTTTATCTGTGCGATGTGGAGATAACAGTACAGAACTGGTCAGAAAAGCAAAGATGAAATTCTATCTAAATTGGATTATGGGTGCATTTATTTTTACTTAAGGAAGGTTTTGAACTGATTTCCCCTTTACTTGCTATGCACAAAAAAAATGTTGAGAATTGAACAGTTATGTTAATAAGAAAAAGAAATCCTTGAAAAATAATTGGACTGAAACATCTCCAAGTAAGATTAGCTTTAAATCTTCTTAAGGACCAACAGAGGCTCTTGCAACCAAAAGTTATTTCATTAGATTGACACTGCATATTCAATACTCAATCTGCTGACTTAATTCAATAATCTTTGGTTATAAGGGGCAGTTTTCCCTGAGTATGTATTAATGACAGTAAATTGGTTTGGAATTAGAATACAACAATCAATAAAAAATGCAGAATATTAAGTGTTCCTCCAAATCCCAATCAAACCATATTCAAATGAGTTAAAGGGAGAATGTCAGGTCACCAGGCCCAAAATACAACCTGTTAAGTCCTCCATTACAGCACCCAGCCAAGAAAATGACAGTCTTAACTTTAGCAAACTTTGAGGGAAAATAATTTCTGTCCAAAACAAAGTAAGGGCTTGTTTACATGGAGCAGCAGTTTGGTCTATGGGGGTATGAACTGTAGATGTATTGTGCTTTTACTGCCCTATGTAGACCTTGCAGGTGCTAACTAAAAAGTACCTGGACTACTTCAATGCCAACTTAGTACACCTTAGTCCTCACCAGCAGGGTCCATGTGAGTGCAACATTTTAGAGCATGCTACATTTCACAACCCTGTAGATTGGAACATGGTGCCATTGGAGACAATCTCTAGGTCAGCAATCTGGTTGAACGAATCAGAAAAAATAGCAATAAATGTAGCCCTTCCTCCTGTTTGTAAATCATCCAGACTTTGAATTTTATGACTTTACACAGAAATATTTCTGCAGACCAGTTGTTCAGGACCTGTTTGTATATGTGACTTAGGTGACTAATCAGGCACCATGAACAGTCAGTCACAAATGGTCTAAGATATAGTCAAAGCAATGTGCCATACCAGTACCGATTATTCCCTCTATCAGTTCCGCTATGCGGGCCTGTGCAACAAAAAGGTGGAACCAATGGCTCCACGCCTTCCCCAACACAGTACGGAAGGAAGAATAAGGTGGTACCGTTGACTCATTACTTGCAGTACAAGGGACAATCCTTGCTCACAATTAGCAAGAAAATATTTTATTACCTGTGAGATATTTTATTCCACGTGCATAGGGAATGACTGGATAAAATCTTCCATGGATGGATCATGGTGGTCAATTGTTTCTTTTTGTTCGTTAGTTTTTCCTCCTCCAAAGAAAAACTTTTTTCCTCCATGTGCACTGGTGTTTTAGAAAAAAAAAATCCCCTTCTGCCGACATTCCCTTCTGAGTCTGGGAACCTCTATTGTCTTTTCTCCGGTAATAAATGATAATAATTAAAGGCAAATACACAATAATTAGTCACACTAGGTTTATCCATCTGGCATACCTGTATCACATCACTGTGTCTTTGAAACAGATGACAAGCACCATATTGCACAACATCCTGCTAATGGGACTGAGCGGAGAATGGAAAGGCAAAGGGGTTATAATAAAAAAAAGGTCAGCAAGAGGGAATAAGTACATCATACACATTAAAAAAAAAAAAAAAGAATGGTAACTGACCATTGAGTTATATATCACCCATCAGCAGATGTGCTTCTCACTGGGGCTTTTGAGAGTATGGAAATGGACAGTATCCAGCACAGATTTATTTGTCCCTGAATTGATGATCACTTCCTGGAAGATTTTAGTTATGAGTTTAGAAGTATGTAGGGTAGCTAGTTATGTTGGTATCAGATGTTATAATCAGTTCATACTGGATCTTTCGTTACGTGCAATGTTTGGGTTTCGCTCAGAGCACAGTGCATTATGGACCAAATGACCATCTTCAATGAAGATTTTTTTTTTCTTTCAACTCAAAGGAATCAAAACTGCCTCCTATGTCCTAACTGGCAGGTATTCAGATGTCTCCTATTGAACGTGCACTTTTTGGAGAATTGTAAGTAAGTGGTAGGCAGAGTACTTGGTATCCGGCATTTTTAGCAGCCTTCTCAATGTCCCTGGGGATTTGTGGGTAGAAGGCAGATCTGGGCTAATAGTACCAAGAGTTTTCAACAAAAATGTACTTCATTTTTTTGAAGTGACAACTTCATTCCTGACCACACCCCATTAGTATCTGCTTTCTGTGGACATTTGAGAGATGGAAATTTAATAATAATTCTTAGCTCATAAGTAGCTCTCAAAGCACTTTACAAAGAAGGGTCAGTATCATTGTTGTCATTTTACAGATGGGGCAACTGAGGCAAAGAGAGATTAAGTGACTTGCCCAAGGTCATCCAGCAGGCCAGTGGCAGAGGTGGGAATAAAACCAGGTCTCCCAAGTTCCACTCCAATGCTCTAACCACTATGAATATTCAGAGAGTAAATTTCAAAGTCACATGCATTCTGATTTTCAGATTAGCTCCCCCAGAAGTGCTTCCTCACTCATCTAAGCAGGGAGCAAAAACCAATCCCCATTGATAGTTGATTTACATTTTGCATTGTGGTAGTGCCTAAGAGCCCCCGTCATCACTGGGCTAGGTGCTGCACAAATGCAGAACAAAAGATGGTCTCTGCCCCAAAGAGCTTACAATTTAAGTATAAGAAAACAACAGGTTAATTTTGTCCAGCTACAACTAACCCATTTTTTGAATTTTGCATAGCTGAAAACTGTTCGCAAGTTAGAAAGTTTGCAAAATATGCATCAAATATTCTAATGAGCTAAACATCAGAATAGTGGCAATTCACATCCACTTTACCCTTGCTTCATGTGAATGCAAATGATGATCCTAGGTGCAAGGAAGAATCAAGCCCGACAAACACAAAGTAGATTAACATATTGCTATTTTGTTTCCTTTTTGCAAGAATCCTTACCTGCTCAGTTTATAGGGAACTTCCTTATTTTTTTCTCCACAGTGAAAAGAATTGTTCTGTAGATGCTGAATCAAGTAGTGTTGCAGGCAACAGTTGAAGTATGTTTGAAGTGAATCTTGGCAGATGGCACATGCTTTGTTGGATATCCAGGCTAAAGGAAAAAACCATGAGTGTTAGTAAGCTTACCTGCTCTTAAATACAATGCTGTGTTTCTTTTTTCCCCTGTGACATCCAGGATTCCATGAAAGGGTTAATTACTATTATCATTATTTGTTTGTTCACTTGCAGTGCCAACAATGGGCTAGGCATTGTCAAAGCACATAGGAAGATAGCAAAATAATCAAAAATCTATTCTGCAATTCTGCACCAGCAAGACAAGGGCTGTGGTTGCTGCTTGAAAGGCAAAACAAAAGCCCACATTTCACTTCACTTCTTGAAGTCTAAATTAAGACCATATTGACATATGCATTCATTATGTGTTTGATTGGAAAATAAATTCTTCATTTCTCCAAGAAAGCACATCTAGTATTCGTGTTATGGAACGGGTGCTTTGCTCCACCCCAGAAGCTATTGCATTTCAGTGATGGGTGTGTGATCCCCACTGCATATATTGCACAGTATATAGTGTCCATTCCTGTTTCTATTGATATCCACAAATGTTTTGCCATTAAATTAAATTGGATTAAAATATATTGGTAAAGAAATTGTGGATCCTTTAAAACTGATAGTCACCATATAAAGCTAAGCTATGAATTAGTTATTAGTTAACCCTGGGAAAATTAATTGGGAGCAGCTTTTTAAAGTATTTCATATAACATGTTTTCTGTACAAAAAGAGTATTTTTGTCATGTTTATTTCTTTTTTCTCATGAACATTCCCCAGTGATAACTTTCATGGATCTTATTGAAGCTGCTCATTGTTCTGTTGATACATAATTAAAGGGCACTTCCATAGGAAATTAGTGCACTATTTTTATTTAATCTTTATTGTAATTACTGAACAAGGGCTGTGCTGTCTATATGCTACTCCATACACTGTCATCTCCCTTCCCTGAAGGAAATCGCTATTCATTCTCTCCTGGATAAGCTTCTAATCTACTCAAGTGATACATTTGCCCTTTAACCTATGGACAGTAATATTACAGCTTGTTGTGCCAGCATCTTTCATGAAAAAAAGAGATGCTAGGGAAGCCCAGGTTGCCTGTTGTTTTTGTCCACTCAGAACTGGATGTTGCTGTACTGAACTTCCAGGCCATACCCACCTTAGGTGAATACTCAGGACTTTTCTAGCTTATTAATATTGTTTCAATTAAATGTCCTGACTATTGTAAGAAAACCTTCTTGCAAAGTAACTGAAACTTAAGCATCTGCATAGACTCCACATGGAATGCGAACCATGTAAATCAGATAGAAACACGAGTATGTGTGTTTCTTTGTTTTAATCACTTTCCTGGAATCCCAAAGTTATAAACACATTGAAGTCTTGCTTCTGTACACGAGCTTTTCTTTTCATGCATTGTAATTCAGCTTCCAGCAGGTGGTCTTCAAGGAGATAAAAGTCTCCTTACAAAACTAGTTCTAGCAAACTAAAGACATCATGAGTTTCCATCAAAGGAAAGAGCCAAGGTTTAAGTTGATTTTGGTCTCCCTGGAAACTTCTTGTCGGAGCCAGAGTGACTGGTAAACTAGTCAGAACAATTAAACAAAAACAGTTAATTCATAAAACACAATTTGTATGAATAAAACATTCATGATGATTTATTTCACAGAGAAGATATAGAATAGATGTGGTTCTGGGCTGGAACTCAGCTAACCCTAGCCCACTCCATAAACTTTCCTAAAGTTCAGATATGGCTCCTAAACTCAATTGAACTCAAACACGCCAGAATTTGGACCAAACTTCATGGCTGTGACCCATCTTCAGGCTGAGGCAGACTACATTTGGGTTGTATGTCATCTACAGTAGATCTAGGATCTTGTTTAAATGAATATTGTTCAATTCCCTTTCATGTAGGGACATACCATTTAACACATTTTTTAAGACTGGTTGATTAAAGTACAAGGAACTCCAATGACCCATAAATCTTTACAGGGCCTGCAGCACATATTATAATCCAGGACCTTTCCAGAAATTATCTAGTCCATTTTTTGCCAAGTATATATTTTATGTAATTGATAACTCACTTTTTCCTTGTAGCTGATCTTATTGTGTTCTTCACAGTGTCCCACAGGGCTGCATTCTGACCCTCGTGCATATGAGTGTCTGAATTGGCTTCCCTTTTTCAACCAGCATGAGGAGTGAAATTATCATTGCTACACTACATCAATATCACTCAGGTCTGCTTTGATTTACTAGCAGATTGATCCCAGTGGTCTAACTCTGCTCTCTTGCCCAGCAGATGTGCAGATCTGGTTGTTGTCTCAAAGGGAATGGTGTAAACACAATTGGTAGAGATTTTCAAGATGACTGGAATTACCATACTGGATCAGACCCATTGTCCATCTAACCCAGGCTCTGACTGTGGCCAGCATCAGATGAAGGTGCAAGAAATACCAGGCAGGTGTGGGATGATCTCCCCATCCCTCTCCATGAAGATCTGATCCAAATCCTTAATAATTAGACGCTGGTTTAAATAATGAAGCATGATTTATTATAGACATTCAAAAACTTTCATAAGCATTAACTATTATAACTCTGGCTATTCTTGTTATCCATATTAATGTCCAATTTCTTTATACATCTCACTAAATTCTTGGCTCTATAAAATCCTGTAGCAATGAGTTCCACAGTCTTAAATAAAAGATATCTTCTACTGAAATTACTAGGGCTGTCAATTAATTTAAAAAATGAATCGTGATTAATTGCATGATTAAAAAATTAATCATGATTAATCGCACTGTTAAATAATAATCAAATACCATTTATTTAAATATGTTTGGATGTTTTCTACATTTTCAAATATGTTGATTTCAGTTACAACACAAAATACAAAATCTACAGTGCTCACTTTATATTTATTTTTATTACAAATATTTACACTGAAATAAACAAAAGAAATAGTATTTTTCAGTTCACCTAATATAAGTACTGTAGTGCAATCTCTTTATCATGAAAGTTGAACTTACAAATGTAGAATTATGTACAAAAAAAACCTGCATTCAAAAATCAAACAATGTAAAACTTTAGAGCCCACTAGTCCTATCAGTCCTATTTCTTGTTCAGCCAATCACTCAGACAAACAAGTTTGTTTACATTTGCAGAAGATAATGCTGCCTGTTTCTTGTTTACAATGTCATCTGAAAGTGAGAACAGGTGTTTGCATGGCACTGTTGTAGTCAGCGTCGCAAGATATTTACATGACAGATGCGCTAAAGATTCATATGTCCCTTGATGCTTCAACCACCATTCTGGAGGACATGCATCCATGCAGATGACGGGCTGTGCTCGATAACAATCCAAAGCAGAGCGGACCAACACATGTTCATTTTCATCGTCTCAGTCATATGCCACCAGCAGAAGGTTGATTTTCTTTTTTGATGGTTTGGGTTCTGTAGTTTCCACATCAAAGTGTTGCTCTTTTAAGACTTCTGAAAGCATGCGCCAAACTCATCCCTCTCAGATTTTCGAAGGCACTTCAGATTCTTAAATCTTGGGTCAAGTGCTGTAACTATCTTTAGAAATTTCACATTGGTATCTTCTTTGCATATTGTCAGATTTGTAGTGAAACTGTTCTTAAAACGAACAACATGTGCTGGGTCATCATCCGAGACTGCTATAACATGAAATATATGGCAGAATGCAGTTCACTGTTCCAGGCCAATAGGGGCTGCAGGAAGCGGTGCGGGCCAAGGGACTAGCTGCCCTTCCGCCAGTGGGAACCACGATCGGCCGAACCTGCAGATGTGGCGGGTAAACAAACCCGCCCGGCCCACTAGGGGCTTTCCCTGAACAAGCAGTGGCCCTAGTTTGAGAACCACTGTTCTATACCATACTGTTTCACATAAACACGCTGTGTGCCTTTCTTTTTGCCACATACTTTTGCAGTCCTACATCAAGGGCTGCTCTCTAAGAAACAAACTGAATGTGTCAGTGCTTTAAATTAGAAGGAAGACTTGTGTCTCAGCCCACTGTAACTGCGGGGCCACGCCTGGCAGGACAGGAAAAAAACATCCACCCCAACAGATACCATGCGCAAGGGAAGAAACTTCATTTCCATTATCACCTCCCTTCATCCACTCAAAACACATCGCTGCAGGGGTTGTCATGGTGATGCAGGTTTGACCTCTCACTTTTTACTCTTCCAGGAGCTAAAAGGTAAAAATGAGGTAGTCTGTCTCAAATGGAAATCAACCTCCCTCCGTTAAAATGACATTCAGTCGCTTTTGCCCTTCGTCAAACCGAATGCTCTGTGGCCAAGATTAAAATTAATTAATTAATTTAATTAAAACAGCCCTGAGTGCAAAGGCACAGAGAAGGCTTGATTCAAGAGCAGTACCAGGATTGTGCCTGACAGTAAAGGCCCCTGTCAAAGTTTCCCAGAAATCCAGTTACCATGCCCTGCGCTTCCCCTCTTTCCCTGTCTGCAGTGGTTGGTTGGTTTGTTTGTTTGGTCTGGTTTGGGGTTTGTGTGGGTGGAAGCTCTAGGGCAAGAAATCAAACTATTGATTGAACTGCATAGCAGCCTCAGAAGCCATTATTAGCATCCTGCCATATGCGAGACTGTAAAGGGTAAATTCATTTATGTATATTTATATTCTCGAGATGTGGGTTTCAGCAAACCAGCTGTTTTGCCAGATTGGCAGAAGCAGGCTGGCACACATACTCTCCTAGTCTCTGGATCGAGGCAGTCAACTGAGCAGAGGTGTTTATGTGGATGTGTGGGGTGGGCTCTGATTTTTGTGCTTGAGAAGCTGTCCTCCTCTGTCTGCCAGTGTAGGAGCCTAGCCCTCTGCTTTGGTAACCATCGACTTTCCCCTCCTCCATCTCCTTTTCCCCATCAGTTTGACATAGCCAGGGTCAGCTCTAGGGTTTTGGCCACCCGAAGCAGCCAAAAAAAAAAGCCGCGATCGCGATCTGCGGCGGCAATTCGGCGGGAGGTCCTTCGCTCTGAGCGGGAGTGAGGGACCGTCCGCCGAATTGCCGCCGAATAGCTGGACGTGCCGCCCCTTTCCGGCGTGGCCGCCCCAAGCACCTGCTTGCCAGGCTGGTGCCTGGAGCCGGCCCTGGACATAGCAGCAGGCCACGATCACTCAAGGAGTCAATGTGATTGCAAAGGAATTTTATTTAGATTAAGGATGGGCCAGTTGCACAGAAAACCTCTGATGCAAATTCCCTAGCCCACGGTAGACGTATGTCAAACCTACTTCTGCATATGAATTCCCCATAATTCCAAGCTAGGGGAGAGCTACTGATTTGTCATGACTGAGCTAGACTGAGCTGGGGTATGTGTTAATTAAAAAAAAAACTGCGGAGTTAATACTAAAACAGTCATAGACAGGTCCAACTATTGCACCACATAAGAACATAAGAACGGCCGTACTGGGTCAGACCAAAGGTCCATCTAGCCCAGTATCCTGTCTACCGACAGTGGCTAATGCCAGGTGCCCCAGAGGGAGTGAACCTAATAGGTAATGATCAAGTGATCTCTCTCCTGCCATCCATCTCCACCCTCTGACAAACAGAGGCTAGGGACACCATTCCTTACGCAGCCTGGCTAATTGCCATTAATGGACTTAACCTCCATGAATTTATCCAGTTCTCTTTTAAACGCTGTTATAGTCCTAGCCCTCACAATCTCCTCAGGTAAGGAGTTCCCCAAGTTCCACCTCAGTGAAAAAAAGCCTAGGTCAGGAAGAGGGCTAGTTCTGTGACAAACAACAAAGTCCCAGTGTAGTAATTTAGTCTTACCCTAAAACTATACATCTCACCCTGATTTCTCCTGCCTGTGCAGGGGGAGAAACAGCAGCTCCTTGGTACCTGCTCTCCCTCAATTGCAGACCATCAATCTGGGTAGCCCAAGCAGAGCAAAGACGTTGGTTTATCTTTATGAAGTTTCCTTTAGAAACAAAGCCAGTCCCTACCACAATACAGCGATGATTTGGTTTCCCCATCTGACAGTGGCCAATGCTAAGAAAGGCATGGAACCCTCATAATGCATATGACTGTGCCATACTGTACATGAAGGAAGGACTGTGAATTGCTTCCTGCCTCCACAGGTAGTCAGTTTATACCCTGAACCATTAAGATGGAGAGCATGAATAGTGCATCCTGAGGACCTGCATTCCACAGGTTAATTATACCTGACATAGTAAAGCATTCCCCTTGTTTGATATAAACAGCCCCAAATATTTGTTTTTGGAGTAGCTGTTTTTCTATGCACGTGACCCAATGTTAGACTGCTCTAAGCCTGGTCTGCCTCTTTGTAGAAGGCGGAAAGGGGGTCAAATTAGATTTAATTCACTTGTCTAATGTGTGTGGGGGGGGATTTTCTAAGTTTAGGCTCTAGAGCAGGTATGGCCAAACTGCAACTCTTTTGCAGTTGAAGTGCAGCTCACTGAGTCCCCCACTTCCCCCCTTCCATTCTCCATCTATTAGACTGGGAGAGGGGAGAGCTTGGGGCTTCTGCCCAGTGGGGAGGGGTTCTGGAGGCCTCAGCATTGAGATGCACCTGCCAGGGCTCAGGGCCCCAGAAGGAGCAGGGCTGAAGGCCTGGCAAACGTTCCCTGGCTCTTGAGCTTCTGAAGATTGTCATATGCAGCTCGGAGGACCAGTAAGTTTGGCTGCCCCTGCTCTAGAGGAAAGATTCATCCCTGGAGTAGCTCTATGAGCTTCATTTCAGTTACACCGGGGATCAATTTGGCCCTTTTTGCACACACTGGGGAAGGGAGGGGGATGTATAGCAGCGCAGTACCATTGGTGCCTATTGTAACTTTGGAAATTCAACAGCTGACGTGCATTCGGAAGCTGCTGACTCATCTGTAGTTATGATCCTAAATTCATACCTCAAATGCATTTCTAACTTTTTCTCTCTGTCATCCTGCATTTTCCACAATCCCAAAGATCCAAGTGTTATTAGATAAAATAACCAATGACATTCTATGGTTACAGTACAGACTATAACCACTAAATCCATATGAAAAACCCTGAATACATCCCTCCACCCCAGGAGAAACGTTCTGCTTTTCCACATTTAATTGTACTAGTTATCATCTATTCCTACTCACTGGGCATTAAAATACACCCTGTTTAAGCTCTGATGTACTTCTCACTGGAGTAGAGCCTGGATCTAAAATAGCACATATTTTACAAAGTCAGGTAATGTAAAATATGTCTTCCAAACACTTTCTCCATACTAGCTTTCTCCAGGGTTTTACCCAGATAATCATCTTGCTTTATAGTGCTATCATTTAAGTGTTTGCTTATTAGTAGAATGAACTTGTCAGTAACTGTCTCCCCCCCAACTCCATCCCTGCTCCTTAAATGCCCAACCCTGCAGCATGGGTCCAGAGAACTTCTGCCAAAATCATTTCAACATCAGCCAATCAGCATTCTCCAGGGCTGGCAGGTCATTTTTCAACATTCTGCACAGCCAATAGGTCACATTCGGGGCCAGTCAGCACTGGCCAAAGGTGCTGGGGTCATGTTCAGCAGCACCACTTTCCAAAGATGGCACCCCTGAGAATGAAAGAAAAACTTGGCAAGTGGGCAGGTTGGTGCCGTAAGCATGTAGACTGCCCAGCACATAGTCCTCCCAAGACTTCCATTTGTGGAGTATGGATGGATGATTATTGGAGGCTTGGAACTATAGCCAGTCATTGCTTTACAGAGCAAATCCCTGCAATTTGTTATCTGCAATCCCAAAGGGCAGAGTATATTTATGTGTCTAATAAAAACCCCAACTGCATAAAAGATATGTTATAAATAAGTTCTATAGAAATAGCCCCAAATATTTTAACATCGTTATAAAAAATAGCATCCAAAAGAAAACATGTAGGACACCATATTGAGTATAGACTTCCAACCTCAGTGGTCTAATACCAGCTGGATTTAAATTATATGTATATGAACTGGAACTATTTTGTGGCTGCTTATATCTTCAAGGAGACAATATTTATTTCCCAACTGACTCGGCGTGGGGTGGGGTGGGGTGGGGAGGGAAGGAGAGGACAGCTTGAGGGCAAGATACAGGTCCGGGAAAAGGTGACTTGAGACCTAATCTGAACTCTGGCACATATTTCCTTTGTGATCTCAGGCAAAATATTTAATCTCAGGGTTCCTCAGTTTCCTCCTCCATAAAACAAAGGTAATAATACTGACCTCTCTGTGTGCTGAGAGATTGAATCCATGTTTGTGACATGCCTTGAAATCCTCCGGTAGAAAGCATGAGAGACATAAAAATTGTAAATAAATCTTTGTTATTCACAGCAGTTTAATTTTGGACATACACTCCATGATTGACCTTGGCCTATCAATTCTTGTACTGTTTTAACGTGTGCCTAGAAATGACAATGATAGATACACTTTAAAATTTGAAAAATTGAGCCTACATCTGATTTGAAAACATTTTAATTCTGACCCCAAGATTATTCATATTCAGTTGTGATTACAGTGCTTTTACATCCTTCTTTTAACTCCACTTATTATCCTTCTTTACAGTGAATGAAATGTAAATGATTCATTTACAACGAGGACATGCTCTAGAGTGTTGTTCTGGATAATAAAATGCCAGAGAGGGCTAGATCATGCATTTCTTGGGAACCCCAAACTTCCAGTAATTGTGTGTAATGCAGGACCAGACCCAGAAAAGTTGTGCTTTCAGTTCAAATTTTGCTGCACTATAATGACCAAACGGTAAATGTTATCAGACAAAGAAAAAAAAAGAGACCAGTTTTATATGGACAATGATTAGGTTTCTATTTCTGGTTGGAACGTTTTCTCTAAATGTTTCTTTTAGAGGAACTTAAAAAATAATAGGTCAACAATTACTAACTCCACACTAAGAACTTTGAGAATCATCCTATTTTTTCCCTGGAATCTCTGATCTAGTGAAAAAAAGTGTCGTTTTTCTTTAAAACATTCTCTGCACGAAAAACAACTATAGTTAAAAAAAGACGGCTGAGGTTACATCGCAGAAGGGAAATAGAAACACCAAGAACTTTTTGAAGGTAATACACAGATTCTGGGAAAGACTGATTAACATATAAAACAGAAACCACTTGAAACGTGTATATAGGACTCTTTTCCTCTACTGATGGAGGAAAGTTTTAAATCTACTCCTACTCTCCCACTCCTACAAAGAAATTTTAGAAGGAGAAAAATATTGCTAGAGTTTGGGGTTGTTTTAATTCTTGAGGTAGTCTAAGTGTTCTTTCACACAGTTAAAGGAACTGTTAATTCCAGTCATTGCATAGCTTCTTGAGAGCTTCCTAACACAGTGCAATTTAGTTTGTTTCTGTATCATGTAACTTAACTGCCCTCCACTGGCTGTAAAAGGCAAATACATATATATGTAATATATTGTATTGAAATATATAAAAGCACAGCCCAGTTCTGTCTCTCTGCTGTACTGCAGCCCACAGGTTAGTATAATCTGAGTTAATAATTCTGAGCAAACGAAGTCATCTGAAGAAAATTCTCTCTTGTTCTTCAGCAAAGTGATCGTAATGTCGACTTTCTGTTCCTTGCCATGCAGCCTCTCCGCCCTGTGTTCAATTCAGCAACCACTTTTCAAGGGCTTAGTTAAGACCAGTTTCTCAGAAAGTCAGAGATAGCAATGACTGACGGAAGAACAAGGTGACTAGCACCTTCTGACTGATATATTCTTAGCAGCAGCAGGAGATATTTTAGAGCTTTCATGAATCTTGCCCTTCTGCCCAATGGTTTTGGTGCCATGACTTTGAGAAATTTTTTGACTTGTTCATTACTAATTTAACAACCTGTCCAGACCCAAGCTGAGAGATTCTCCTGAAACAGTTGGTTATATCACTTAAACCCACTCAGGGAGCTGCCATTCAAAGCCCTGCTTATGCTTTTTAAGGATTCACTAGATAGCATGGAAGATGCCATATAGAAGAGAATCAACAGCACCTGAACTCATTTTTTTGGTAGGTACACAGGTTGATGAAGGATTTTTCAGCTATTCCCTGTCCCCCTTCCTCCCTCCACCCCCCAGTATCTTTGTCACCTCTAACTCTTGCTATGCATCCTGTCCCCAGGTTAGCCTGCACGCCTTCCACATGATGCATTTGGGGTGGGCTTCCGCTCCGCAGGGCACAGAGTGAGCCTGCTTAGCCCTTCCAGTTGGTGGTTTCCTTTAGACACAGTGGCTCTGAACTGAAGACTGTCGTGTTCAATAAGGTTTAAGATCCCAGTTGCCTCAAGATTTAGCTTTTCGTTTCTGGTGCTGTCCTTGATGGCTCAAATACGCGACTCTTGTCCGATTGTCGCTCTCCATCAGAATCAGGGAGACGGCTAGTGGAATGTTGGGTAGAAATATCTGTACTGCAGTCCTTGAATCACAGGCAGCTCACACCTGGGTTTCCTGGTGTGAGGGCCAAACCTTTGCAGTTCTTGCTCAGGAAAAACCCAACTGACTTCTAGGTTTATTTTGCCTGGATAAGGACTTCAGGATTTGACCTTTGGAACCATAAACCAAGTGCTAAATTGATTTAATTCCGATTTCAAATGAAAGGTTTTGCCTTGAGGAACAATGACTCTCAGAGCAATGTTGGATTTCGGGGTGGGAGGAGCGATACCTGTTTTCTGCTTTATTTTCAAGTAACTTCTGTCCTCATCAATTTTCTGTTGTCAATATTCAGAATCCGCATTCTAACTACACTAATGAAAACAATGCTCAATTATTTGTGTGTATGTGGAGGGGGGTCTATGAGTCTTTCCTTCCCCCCCACGCTACAGTCTGCAAACAGCATTCACCTTAACTTCATGACTTTTTTTTTTTTTGGTAATTTATGGAGCATTACATATTGTGAGGCCATAATGCCAGCTGATGTAATGTGTAATAAATTTGAAATAACCAAACATTTATCATTTATTTTTCTCCTGATTTGACAACATGGAACATAAATTTAAAAGAAAGTTGCTTTAAAAGACAAAAAGCAAAGCATAAGAAAAAGAAAAGAAAGAGAGAAAGAGAATGTTCTAGATGCCATAAATAAATCTGTCCAATTAATAACCTATCTGGACATTTCCCCCGTTCATGACTGTGGTACTTCCATGTTAAAACATCTCGTTATTGAACAGTGCATCAAAGCAGGCAAAGAAATATTAGGGAATGTCACAAACGATAGCTCCAAACTGTATGTTTATGAAGAGTGTGCACCTGAGTTACTGGGCTGGCAAAGGCTGCTGCCACAGACTTAATTCCTGAACATCCTGGTGAGAGAGCCCTGCCAGCAACATACGCCTCTCATCAGATGGTCAGAGAGCAGCAACAGTTTGGGTTGAAGGCACAGCTGTTTGCTGTTCTTTGCTGGAGAAAACCTACTGAGTCATGACAGTCAGTGGGTCAAAAATCAATAACATAGAAAGAAAATTTTCCACGGTAACAATTATTCCCTCTTATACCAAGGACTAATGGAAGAGATATACTTTATAATAAGGATCGCTTTCCAACAGGAATCTAATCTTAGTACTATCATGTAATTGCTACATTACAATAAGTATATATATTATATTGTAAAACATGGTAGAAGACCACTTACGTGGTCATGAGAACCAGCCCATAAACTGCTATATTTCAAAAGCCACATGATCAGTTTGAGAAGCGAGAACCTCAGCTGGTGTAAATTGTCATCGTTCCGTACACTTCAGTTGAACTACGACAATTTACTCAAGCTGAGGATCTGACCCCAAACTCTTTGGTGCTAGTTTGAATTTGCAACCTTTTTTCCACCGATGATAGTTTCTTACAGGTAATAAAAATTAGTCCAATCATGGAGTACAAACGTTACAATAGGACGGTTGCCTGGAATGCATTACCCATAAGCAACAGAGGGTCCTGTGGCACCTTTGAGACTAACAGAAGTACTGGGAGCATAAGCTTTCGTGGGTAAGAACCTCACTTCTTCAGATGCAAGACATCTGAAGAAGTGAGGTTCTTACCCACGAAAGCTTATGCTCCCAGTACTTCTGTTAGT
>NC_048307.1:74647024-74734624 GCF_013100865.1 Trachemys scripta elegans | reverse complement strand
CTCAGTCGTGTACCCATTAGGGATCAAACATGCCATCCTTTGCATGGCTGTGCTAAAGGGAGGATAGGGTGCAGGGGGAACTCCTACTTCCTGCATGATTTAGCTGGTCGCATGGGGTGTACAAGGGCATGGGGGCACAGGGGACCAGCTAAATCATGCAGGAAGTAGGAGTTCCCCCTGCACCCTATCCTCCCTTTAGCACAGCCATGCAAAGGATGGCATGTTTGATCCCTAATGGGTACACGACTGAGCGTAGACAAAGAATAGACTCAATCTATTCAAACCAGTAAGAACTGTCCCCACCCTGAAACTGTAAATAAATGTCCTTACAGCTCTGGGCCAGCATGGGAAACAGAATTCCTGAAAGGCTTCGGGGCCAGGTTTGATTCAGGTTGGCTAATCACTGAAAAATTTGAATTTATCTCTGCTTCTGAGGGTGGAAATCCGGCTTCCTGTTTCTATGATCCATGCAGGAGCTGACTGTCTTCCCCCATGTCTGTTTTGCCCACCACCTTCAGCTTCTCAGTTAACATTCACTGACCATTTATTCTTAGTACTCGAGTCCTATTTTCAAACCTAAGACAC
Source organism: Trachemys scripta elegans (assembly GCF_013100865.1). NCBI lineage: Eukaryota > Metazoa > Chordata > Testudines > Emydidae > Trachemys > Trachemys scripta. Next base: position 74,734,039 of record NC_048307.1, on the reverse strand, counting down.
TGACTTAATTTCAAAATTAAGCAAAATGAGATTGTCCATCCCTAGTAGCCATCTAGCTAGTGTCTGTCAGAAAACACACAAGTCTCAGATATTTTAAGTAATAGCTCTTAAAAGCCTAATCCAGGGGTCGGCAACGTTCGGCACGCGGCTCGCCAGGGTAAGCACCTTGGCGGGCCAGGTCAGTTTTATTTACCTGCTGACGCGGAAGGTTCAGCCGATCGCGGCCCCCACTGGCCGCGGTTTGCCATCCCGGGCCAATGGGGGCAATGAGAAGCAGTGTGGGCGAGCGATGTGCTGGCCGCGGCTTCCCACCGCCCCCATTGGCCCAGGACAGTGAACCGCGGCCAGCGGCCAGTGGGGGCCGCGATCGGCCGAACCTGCCGCGTCAGCAGGTAAATAAAACTGGCCAGGCCCACCAGGGCGCTTACCCTGGCGAGCCCCGTGCCGAATATTGCCGACCCCTGGCCTAATCAGTCACGGATCAAGCTATGCTCGTCTCCCTTAGTGCACATGTTGTCTGTTGATGTTGCTATGCCCCCTTGTTTCTGTCTAGCAGGTAGGTCTCCAGTGAGCAGCTTGTTCCTTGCTATTCTAACTTGTATTTGATCATATTCACAACCAGATTAAAGTCAGACCCCTTACATACATGGATACAAGCCTCAGCATAGCTGGGTCTGCATCAGCTAGGGACTCCCCATCCACCATGGGAATTCCCCAAGGGCTGGAACTAGCTGTTTTAAGGCCCCTTTATACTTGTAGAGTTGGTATAAATGGGCCTTGAAGCAACTGTGAATCAAGCCTTCTGTCTGCAGCTGCTACAAACTAGAGCCCCCTCTATTTAATGCTTCTGGTCTCTGCGTAAATAGAAGTGGGACCAACCTGCAATACTCCAAATCAGGTTTGGGCAAGGATTTCAAAACTGTCCAAAGTTGCACGGTGTTTGTATTCGGGGTTCTGTTTGATCCACAGAGAGAGGCCCTAACTGCAAAATATGGCTCTGGGTTCCAGTCCAGCTTTCTAAAACCCCATCCCCATGCAAAGGTTATGGGTGGTGGGTTTGGATTTTTTGAATGGCAACAGAAGCACTGGAGAAGCAAGATCAGTAGCCCCCTGAAGGCAAAAAGCAGGAGGTCACAAGTAATTAGCGGGGGTTCCAGTGAGATCACTTATGTCAAGAAGGAACTGCTACCTCCATGGCCCTCCCAGGAGGAGGGTTGGGAGTTCAAGAGGAGAGGGTAACTTGGGAGAGATAAGGGAAGTTTGGAAATGGAGAAACTGAGGTACGGGGTTAGGAAGAGTCTGTTCAACACTGTGAATGGTTGGAGGTTGCAATGAGAGGAAGAGAGGCAAGGTTGGGATGCTGGATTGGGAAGGAGAATTGGAAGGGGTCTGGGATGGTGATGATTTTTGATGGGTGCACAGGTGCCAAGATACCATTGTGACTGGCAACCTATAAATACCTCAGACAGACATGTAGATTAATCTAGGTCCGTTTCATCGTCATCCACCCCTGATCTGTAAGAATGTGTTTGCTGGTTCCTCTGTGGAATGAGAGTCTTTGGGTGTTTCTGAAGATAGCTACCAAAATTCCATATGATCCTATCCCAGCAAGCAGCATTCTTTAAAGGGACAGTATTTCCAATGACTTTAGCACTTCAGAGGCTAGAGACACCAGTGAGGGTTAGGCTTTCAAAAGAGATTAATAAATCCTTTAAAATGAAATATGTCATTTAAAATATTTCTGCTGTAGATCTATTGATTTTTCTCTCAATTTTTCACTCATTACTGCAGCACTGTTTGTTTATCATTTTAAATGTTTATATCATGCTTCTTTATATCAGACACATATACTATGCTAGTGAAATACACAAGGAATAAAGTCCCACAGTTATAACCAAGACACTGTGAAAAGATGGTCTTAAGAAACTGGACTGTACAGGTAGACGTGTCTATGAAACAAACGAGAAATCAGGGAGTTATAATATACTATGGTAGAGGAAAAAATAAATATGAGACATAATTCAGTACGGAGAGACATTTGAGGATCATGCCTTGTGAAATAAATGTGATGCTCTTGAGAACAAGAGACCTCATTCGTGCCCAATATGTCTTGTGTACAGAACTAAACAATAATGTTCAAGGTAGCGAGTCATTGTAAGATCTCCCAGTTCATCTGAAGATTGTTTGATAGCAATAACAACAAACCTCTGGACAAAGAGAGTGTCTTGTACAGGTAGGGTAGGGATACAGACTCAAATCAACAAGCACGTACAAATATATAGAGATTGCTGTATAAAGTAGACGCATGATATGGGTCCTAGATATCTTACAGACTACCTTTCTTTCTGTGCTTTGTTCTAACAATTAAGATCAGCTGGGGAACTCAAGGTGACAATCTCTCGCTTTCTCCACATGAGAGATAACAGACATAGACAAGCTAGACAGACAGTGTCTTAGTTTGTTTATCTGGGGTCAGGACATTCTCAGTGGCGAGCATTTGACTCTGGAATTTGCTCCTCACCCTTATTTGATAGAGCTGAAGTGCAAAGAGTCATCAGATGCCACAAAAATATATATTTTTTTTAAATCTCAAAACTGGTAGCTTTCTGCAAAAAAAGTTTTTAAGGGTGTTTGTTGTTGTTGTTGTTGAAAAATTGCCATTTTTCATCTAAAAGAGTTTCTAACAAGATATGTTGGGCAGCTCTAATTAATATGCATACACACACTAATTTCATTGTCAAAAAGGTCCACTATATCCTTGTGGATTTACATTTTTGTGTGTGTAAAATTCCCTTTAAGATATTTTAATAATTTACTCGGGGCTTGTCGACACATGCAGTGCTGCAGCTGCACTGGTAGGGCTGCACTGCTGTAGCTCTTAGCAAAGACGCTACTTAGGCTAATGGGAGAGCGTCTTCCATCAGCATAGGTACTCCACCTCCCAGAGAGGTGGTAGCTATGACGACGAGAGAAGCCCTTCCATCCTCATAGCACTGCCTACACTGGGAGTTAGATCAGTATAAGTGTGTCACTCAGGGGTGTGGATTATACATAGTTGGTAGTGTAGACCAAGTCGGGAGTGTAGACTTATGTGTAGGCCAGTGGTTCCCAAACTTGTTCCGCCGCTTGTTCAGGGAAAGCCCCTGGCGAGCCGGGCCGGTTTGTTTACCTGCCACGTCCGCAGGTTCAGCCAATCGTGGCTCCCAGTGGCCGCAATTCGCTGCTCCAGGCCAATGGGAGCTGCTGGAAGTGGCGCAGGCTGAGGGACGTACTGGCCGCCCATGGGCCTGGAGCAGCGAACCACAGCCAGTGGGAGCTGCGATCGGCCGGACCTGTGGATGCAGCAGGTAAACAAACCGGCCCAGCCCTCCAGGGGCTTTCCCTGCACAAGCGGCGGAACAAATTTGGGAACCACTGGTGTAGACATAAGTTGGGAGTGTAGACCAAGCCTCAGCCACCACATACTATACAGTTTATTTCAGCTACCAACACAGCTGTCCTTAGATGCAGTTGAAGGGAAAAGGCACTTCACTGAGGCCTATTTTATACCTAAGCCAAAGGGTGACTTAGCTACCTCACTCAGGGGTGTGAAAAATTCATATCCCTGAGAGATGTAGTTAAGCTGACCTAAGCCCTGGCATACGGACGACGGAAGAATTCTTGAGTCAGCCTAACTACTGCCTCTCAAGTGGGTGGATTTACTACAGTGATGGAAAAGCCCTTCCATCTCCGTAGCAAGTGTATAAGCTGCAGCCCTGCCACTGTAGAACATGTAGTGTAAATGTAACCTAAAAAGAGAATTTCGCTGTGAGCTAACTACAGATGGCTCATACCATGTCTGCACTACAGAGCCAGCATAGCCCCCTAGTGTAGATGCAGTGCAAGCCAACAGGAGGAGTTCTTCTACCAGCCTAGTAATACCACCTCTCCAGACAATGTTAGCTAAGCCGGCAGCGGCACTCTTGTATCAGCATAGTTGCACCTATGCTGTGGGTTTTATTGGCATACCTATGTCAGCTATCAGGTGTGATTTTTAATGCCTTGCTGACATAGCTATATGCCATCATAACTTTGTCGTACAGACCAGGCCTCAGGTGTGCTGGCCAGATGCTAATCTTAGGGCCAAATTCTCAGCACAGAATTCATTGAATTCAAAGAAAATACATTTATTTACACTAGCTGAAAAACTGAGGTGAAATCCTGGCCTCACTGAAGTCTATAAGAATTTTGCCATAGGCTTCAGTGGGCCAGAATTTCTCTCCAGCTTTTAATATGTTGTGCAACAACAGTTTATTGTGTGCTTTCCATGTAACAGACTTTAATGAACTGTTTGTCCTTGTTCCCCTGCTCTAACCAACAGACCATACTGATATCTTGGGTTTCAGTATTTGTAACAACTGTTGGCAGAGGGTATTTTGACCAATGTGAAACTGCCAAGTGTTTCCTTTCAGTAAATAAAATCTAAGGGAGCTGCACGCACACCTCCAAACCATTAACATTAGTCTAGAGTATACAGCAGGGCCCCAAGGCTGATATTTTAAGAGGTACGAAGGGGCAACGTTGCTACATCATTTCAATGTCCCTGCAGTGTTTGATGTAGAGCAGGGATCGGCAACCTTCGGCCCACCAGGGTAAGCCCCTTGGTGGGCTGGACCAGTTTGTTTACCTGCCGCGTCCACAGGTTCAGCCAATTGTGGCTCCCACTGGCTGCAGCTCACCGCTCCAGGCCAATGGGGGCTGCAGGAAGCGGCGCGGGCTGAGGGATGTGCTGGCTGTCACTTCCCGCAGCCCCCATCGGCCTGGAGCGGCAAACTGCAGCCAGTGGGAGCCACGATCGGCTGAACCTGTGGACGCGGCAGGTAAACAAACCAGCCCGGCCCACCCGGGGGCTTACCCTGGCGAGCCGCGGGTTGCCAATCCCTGAAATAGAGGATTTGCATTGTACATAGACAGTGGCATTGTCAGAAAACATTTAGAAGCCAAAGTATAGCTGAGTGGTAGCTTAGCCGATGTAAATGCTCTGCATATCACTTTAAGACACAGTACATTGAAATTCCTTGGCACTCACAAATGTCTTCCTTGCAGAGGATGCGTAGAAGTGATACATATTATAATATTGCCAACTCCTGCGATTTTATTGTAAGTCTTGCGATATTAGGGATAGATCCTCTTAGCTGGTGTAAGTCATCATGGCTCAACTAAAGTCAATGGAGCTATGCCAATTTACATTAGCTGAGGATCTGCCTCTAAGTGTTTTATGTGAAGCCCCAGCTGCTGGAGTCATGAGATTATCAGAGCATCTCGGCTGTCATGTGTTTTGTTTTAAAATGTACATTTCTAACTCTCGTGATTGAGGAGAAAAGCTTTAAAACATAGCCTGAATGTAGCCAAAAGGCCCAAAGGAGATGAGGGAAGTAATAATTACCCCAATTTTTTTAAAAAATCTTCTATTATGTTTTGTTTTCTTAAATGCTTGGGATGGCAATATATTGATATTAGCTCATTTCTCAGTTGTATTCCATGTACATCAGTTTGCCACTCTTGTGATTGATGAACGAGCAGGGGTGTGTACATATGAGTTTGCATAGGCAGAGTGCATATGCACAAGAATATAGGGGGTAAAAAGCTTAGAGCCACTTTTGCCATCAGGCATTGCCCTAGTGCATCTTACCAGCAGCATGCAAAGAGAATTTTCGACATGAGCTTGGAGTAATTATAGACAATGCTTTGCACTTCTGTGGAGTTTTAGAGCCAAAGATCTTTAAACCCTTCACGTTTAATGAATCCTCACTACACACCTCTGAAACTGAGGCACAAAGGTGAAGTGACTTGCTTACAGTTGCTCATAAAAGAGGAGAGAATAAAACCCAGGAGTCCTGACTCCCAGTCTACAACCCCTGGTCCTTTATATGTAAAGGCATAATTACTTCATTAGAGACTATTGGAGGAGTTTATTTGACTTAGAAAACACTCTAAGTGCTCAGATAACAGGTTATACCTGGAATTTAAAGGCTATTTGGACATTTGATTTCATGATTCATTTAAAGTGATCTGAAATGTTGCTTTGATGCACCCACTTTGCATCCAATGACTGCACAGTGAGTGGAATTATATTCAGCATGTCACACTCCAGTGGACAGAGACGGTTTGTAAAGGCTGATAAGCCTTGCTAGGGTTTGCAACTTTGTATGAACTTCAGAGATAAATGCTGCATTCATGAAATGCCAAATACTGTTGGAATGCTGGTTCAAGTGTGACAAAGATTAGGGTTAATGTATTGGCTTGTAGGTATGTTGTGCAGTAAATTACAGCCATTATATGCATACTTTTACTCTGAAAAATGTTTTATATCTAGCAATAATTCCTGTAGTACAGTAAGCAAGCATCTAATAGAGCTAATGGCTTGGATTTAAATTAATGAAGCATGCATGATGTGGCTAGGATTCTATATGGCCATTTCTGGAAGTATTTGTCAATATTTACTTGAGATTTTTGCACACACTGCACCTGCTACTGCTAGGGTAGAGGGTTCACGGACGCATCCGAAGAGGGATAACGAGTACAAAAAGTTTTAATCTCTAAATTTTAACAAAGAAATTACAATCCAGTTTATTGGCTAATTTACAAATTGCATACAGGACAGAGTTCTAGAAATTACATGCAATCACTAAAAACTAATGGTTTTGCAGATAAAAGGAAACTTGGATGATTATAAAGTGCTGGGTTTCTTTACATTTATTTATTTGACTGAGCTGAATGAAAGTTTTGCTCTTGGTAATTAATAGTGGAATAATTGTGACTGGGAATGTGATGCATATTTGTTTGAGAGACAGTATTGTCTTGCACTTAGAATTGGGGATCTCAGGGACAAGATTCCTGGGTTCTATTCTTTGCTTCAATCACAGAATGATGTTAAGCAAGTCCTAAAGTCTCTGGACCTCATCTTATGGAACTGTAAAATTGGGGCAATACCTACCTATTTTAAATGGGTATAATAAATGCTAATTAATGTTTGATTAAACACAAAGCTCTTTGGACTATTTAAGATGAAACTAGGTTATTAATAATCATTAATGTATTACTATTCTTAACGTTTAACACAAACAAAAACACAACTTGACAATGGGATATGGAAGTTTCTAAGGAATTGGATCCAATCTGACCCAGGGAGATAATGATACCATCTAATGGGGGTTGAGTGGTCTACGTGAAATGAGCTGGTGGCGCTCCCATTCCTTTATTATAGGAAGCTCGGTGCATTGCAAAACCACTACCACAACTGGTACCAGTTGGCCCCATCAAAGGCTATTATCAGCAGAGAGGCCAAAGACTGAATGGGTCATGGGCCATGGAAATAGATCCAACTGGTTAAAGTACATTATTATGGTGTAGAAGGAGCTTGCACCACCGATGTCCATGATGTACCCAGGGCCGGTGCTTCTGCTAGGCGACCCTAGGCCGTCGCCTAGGGTGGCAGGATTTGGGGAGCGGCATTTTGCCACCCTCGGCGGCAATTCAGCAGTGGGGGGTCTTTCTGCTCCGGATCTTCGGCGGAAATCTGGCGACAGGTCCTTCACTCGCTCCAGGACCCACCGCCGAAGTGCCCCAAAGACGCAGAGCGGAAGGACCCCTGCTGCCGAAGACCCCAGGCCCCCTGAATGCTCAGAGGAGGAGCGCTGCCGCCTAGGGCGGCAAAAACCCTGGCACCACTCTTAGATGTACTTGTCTATAGAGGAACTTCCATCTCCAGAGCTGTCAGTCTGGCAACTTTCACCAGCACTAAACTATAGAAGAGAAAAAAGTGAGAGAGAACGCAAGGACCCACCACTTTCAAGGGGAGTAGACACCAGCAGTCCCTGCATCACGGAGACCTCGGGAAGGCTGTTGTGAGCAGCAGCTGAGCAGCCGTGCAAGAGGAGGGGAGCTTCCTGCTTTCCCCTCCACTCCTTCATGATCACAAACAGGGCCAATGTTTCCTCCCTAGAGCTGGCTGAAAAATGCAGTAAAAACAATATTGAACATCGCTTTGAGTAATAAACTGAGTGCCAGGCAAGTTCAAAACAACCCAGCACCCCGTTCCACTCTCGCAACCCCCCCTACAGACAGACCCAGCACGCCAGCCTTGGCCCATTAAACAAATCAGTCAATAAACCCATCAGTCAATGTGGGGCCTTCAGTTCATGGAAATTGTCTGGCTGTGGTTTTGTATTACTAAACGTCTGTGTAAATAGCAGCACTTTGATTGACTCGTCATCGCTTACAAACTGCATGGGGAAATAAAGGCTACGAGACAGTGGTTGTAACCATGAGGTGTAGTTACATGGAAAACTTCTTTTGCTCAATGCATTCAGTGAAAACTACACCAGGTTTTCCAACATATAGTTATATAGTATTGTGGCCTGTGCAAGCTCTGTGTTTGAAAGACCCCCTACCTTACTGTCTGGGCATCCAGGATGTGAAGTGTGTGAAATTCACAGCTTGCTCCTTTCCTAATTTGTAAGCACAGTCCAACAGACACTTAAGCCCCAGCATTCCCATCCACAAGAAATTACAGGTGGACAAATCTTGGCACAACTGTAGGCATATAAGCCATGCAATCTTCAAAAATTCAAGCCTTTGATCTTAATTTGGGGACACCTGGCCTATAAAAATATAAAGCTTAGAATCTTGCAGTTATGTACCTCTTGGGTGAATGACCCATGTTACTAGAGCTGGAAAAATTTGTTTGGGCAAATAGTTCGCTGACAAATGCAGTTTCCGGTGGACCAGAACAGTTTGTGAATGTGGGTCAAATTCAGTGACTCGTATTGACAAGAATGAAGAAAAAAAACCACCCCAAAATCTCTCTCATTTTGACATTTTTTAAAAGAAAAAATTAAACTTTTCATTTAGAAACATTCATTTCAAAATTTAGGTAGATTTAAAGTTTAAAAACACTGACTTTTTTTTTAAAAAAAGGCTTTGTTCAGCCCAAATTTATTTATTGTTTCTGCAGGAAAAAACAGAAAAGAATTCATCTCTGATTGACCCCAAACATTTTTTTTCATCTTTTTCAGTTTGACCACTGAACCGAATAATTGATTATTTGCCCAGCTCTATTTATCACCTTGGGATTACCCAAATGCATCCCAATTAAGCAGCTTTCCCCCCCCCCTGCTATTGTCCCTATCAAGCAGCATTTATTGCCATTCACTATTCAGCTAAGGTTCTAGAGGATGTGAAAATAAAGGGGTCATCCTAAATCAGTGGAATATGGTGGATTCAGTGGAGTATTAGAGACATTTGGATGCAGTGAGGTGGCCTGATCATGTTCTAAGCAGTTATGTTTCCTGTTTTTTGGAAAAGATACTGTGTGTTCTTGATCTAAACTATGTACAATGTGGCTAGATACCACAGTGATGGGAGCCTTATAAATATGTGCAATAATAATAAGAGAAGCAGCACTATAAAGCTCTCAAGATATTTCATAGCCCTCAATGGTGCTTTTTTATGTTTCCGTGCATAATACTGTAATAACTTTTTGCTAACATGAAACAGATATTTGAGACTTATATAATGTAGAAGTCAGCACCACCAAGGGCTTAATTATATAATGAAATCCTCAAAGCCCTCACATTAGATCACTGATGCTTAGTGGAAAAGGCATTACCTAGCAACAGTCACTAACAAATTGCAGGAAAAAATAATAGAGATTATATGTTACGTCACTCTACTGAGTCAAAATTGATGGCAAGATGTGTTTGCCCTTTCGGTTTGTGTGGGAAAGCTATTGTTTACAGACGTAGGGTAGAACTGATGAACTTCAGAGAGAACAAGCCTTCAGATCTTTCATTAAAAAAAGTAGTCTTTAGAAGAAGTCAAAAAGATCGGGATAAACACAGACTAATCTGTCCAGAGATATCAGGGTATTAAGGTGCAGTTATGATTAGAGGAAACATATGGCCTCTTTTGTCTCTGACGAACTGCTCCCTGCGTATCATCAAGTCATGCGTGTTTAGTTAGAAGGAAGGTCCACCGGTTGGGGTGCTATTGGAGTTCAATTTCCTGCTCTGCCCCAGACTTCATGTTTGACATTGGACAAGTCACTTAGGCCCAGCGCCTCAATCTGGCCCCTATTACCACAGTATCTGAGCACCACATGAATTTTAATATATTTGCACTCCCTACAATTCTGCACAGTAGGGAAATATTTCCCCCCCATTTTACAATTGGGTAACTGAGCCACAGATCCTCAGAGGGATCCAGGCATTTAACTCCCATAGCTTTCAGTAGAACAGTGTTTCCCAAACTTGGGACGCCGCTTGTGTAGGTAAAGCCCCTGGCGGGCCGGGCCGGTTTGTTTACCTGCTGCATCTGCAGGTCCAGCCGATTGAGGCTCCCACTGGCCGCGGTTCGCTGCTCCTGGCCAATGGGGGTTGCAGGAAGCGGCACGGGACAAGGGATTTGCTGGCCGCTGCTTCCCACAAGCGGCGGCCCAGTTTGAGAACCACTGCTCTATGCAAAAGAATAAATGGACACAAATCTGACACCAGGAATCATAACATTCAAATACCAGTAGGAGAACACTTCAATCTCTCTGGTCACTCAATAGCAGACCTAAAAGTGGCAATTCTTCAACAACAAAAACTTTAAAAACAGACTCCAACGTGAAGCTGCAGAACTGGAATTAATTTGCAAACTGGATACCATCAGATTAGGCCTGAATTCAGACTGGGAGTGGTTGGGTCATTACAAAACCTAAATTTAATTTCCCCAATACTAAGTTCTCCCTACTGTTACTCACACCTGCTTCTCAACTGTCTGTAATGGGCCACACTCTTACCACTTCAAAAGTTATTTTTCCTCCCTTGGTATCATGTTGTTAATTGATTTATCTCATTAGACTGACCTCACATTTGGTAAAGCAACCCCCATCCTTTCATGTATTTATACCTGATCCTGTATTTTTCACTTCATGCATTTGATGAAGTGGGTTCTAGCCCATGAAAGCTTATGCCCAAATAAATTTGTTAGTCACTAAGGTGCCACAAGGACTCCTCGTTGTTTTTGCTAAGAAAGAGAGTTTATCACACTTAGCCTCATTCTCCCTCCCCACCTGTGTTTGCTCTATAGGGCTGTTTTCTGAATCAACTAATCACTTGTTAATGATGCATAAGTTCTCACTCCAGCATCTTTAGAGCCAGTTAAATAAAATGGGTCAAACCATGGATTTGACAAATTTAAAAACATTTTTTTCCCTTTACATTTTGAATAAACTATTCAACTATTTGGTTTTTCATTCAGCTTTAATTATTGGCAACAATGTCAATAGTCAGAAAGAACATAGCCGGGTATAGAGTTGCCAGAGGGAGTTTAGTATCAGGGGGTAGCCGTGTTAGTCTGTATCTACAAAAACAACAAGGAGTCTGGTGGCACCTTAAAGACTAACAGATTTATTTGGGCATAAGCTTTCGTGAGTAAAAACCTCACTTCTTCGGATGCATAGAGTGAAAGTTACAGATGCAGGCATTATATACTGACACATGGAGAGCAGGGAGTTACTTCACAAGTGGAGAACCAGTGTTGACAGGGAACCAGTGTTTTTCAGAGGGAGTTTGAAATTCCCAATCATTAGGGTTAAAAATCATAATCTTTTGACTTAGAAACTGAGCCCCCTTGCCATGGAAGCTGCTGGAAGAGAGAATGTGGGGAACCTCACGCTGTCATTTCTTGCAGTCACTTTTCTGGCAATACCTGCTGCTGGCTACTTTTGTAGGAAACCTTGTATAACAGGATTATTATAATTGAGGCAGAAATTGTACATGGGTACAGTATATTTGTTGTATTGAACATAATATGGCTGGTATTACTAACAAAAGGAAAAGCAACAGAATAGAGGAATGTCCTATATTCAGAAAAATGTGTCTGAGCAGCCTACTCTGTTCAGAGGGACAAGTTTGCGGCTTTAAGGGTTGGGAATTTTACAAAAATAAAAGGTGCCAAGGCCTGGTGGTTTAAGAGGGCTGTACAGATCAATAATTAAAGGTTTATTGGGTGCCCCATGCAATGCCTGAGAAGTCAGGTTAGGCACAGAGGGGCTCTGCAGATCTGGTGAATGGGAAAAGAATTCCCGCCCCAGGCAATAGAGTTGTTTCATGACCATACAGCCATTTTGCTGGACAGCCCCTGACAACTCCTGCTCCTCCACTTCTCAGTGGGCCAAGGCAGATGGTTCCATCTAGCAGCAGATCCTCTTATCTGTCTACTCCCCCTGGCCAGTCCTGTCCCGCAAACCTTGCTGTGTGGACACACACAAGGAACCCCACAATGCTCATCTCCATGACATTCAGTTAGGATGGGCCACTGCACAGGCCTTTCACCCTCCAGTGTACTGGAACTGCCCCAGTTCCATTATGCCTGGGCCCCTCCCGGGCCACAGAGGGAACTGCAGGATTTTCACTTTAGGTCTAGTCTAGACTAGGAGAAAAGGTGCATTATTTCTAATTCAGTTAGCTTAATCGAACTAGCTTGACTCAACTGAAAACCCCACATGCATAGTTTAATACCTTTAGCTTGATTTTAGTCTGTCAAATTATAGCCTAGTTTAGACAAAGCCACAGATGGCTCTCAGTAAAGATTTGCACCTTGTGCTAATATTGTCCTCTTCGTTTAGGGCTCACTAGTCATCCCCCCCACCCCTTAGGTTAAATGGTCCATTGCTCCCACACTCACACAAATAGTAGGATACCACTCACTATGAGTGAGGGTGGCACATCTGGACTCAATGACTAGAGAGAATATATACACTGAGAGAGAGGGAATATATACATACACTGAAACTGCATATCAAGCAGCCAGCCGGATGGTTTGCCTGCTGCTATGGCAGGGTACCATGGGCTCCCTATTTCAAGAGTATTGTTAAGTTATAAGAAAAAGGATTTGCTGCATAAGCAATGTAGTTTGGCACCCCTCCCCTTTTCATGTTTTATCCAAAATTCACTCCTCTTAGCACTTCTGGATGCCCACCCCCCACCCCTGCTTTCTAATAATAAAAGAAGTGAAGCTGATGTATCCCGCCGATGGCTTTCTAACCTTCCAAAGCATGTGTTTATCATGAGTTTCGGCTATCCAAAATAGTTTTGACCCAAGGTTACCATGCAGGCTCAGGCTGTTTCGAAGCAGGTTAAATGGATGATAAGCAAACATTTCATTACAGAACCTCGGTTTGGTGGAAGGCTGTTCCAATCCCCGAGAAAGATTTTCAGCATATCCTCCAGAGCAGGGTGGGGCTTCAGACCTAGAGGGTTATAATAATAATAATATATAGAGATATACTTATCTCATAGAGCTGGAAGGGACCCTGAAGGGTCATTGAGTCCAGCCCCCTGCCTTCACTAGCAGGACCAAGTACTGATTTTGCCCCACATCCCTAAGTGACCCCCTCAAGGATTTAACTCACAACCCTGGATTTAGCAGGCCAATGCTCAAACCACTGAGCTATCCCTCCCCCCATTCAATCAGAGCCCTGCTATCACTTTATGAATATCTTTGCTGACTGCACCTTGCATCATCAGATTCCCAAGACTTTGGTGAGCTGGAGTCTATAGAACAGTGGGAGATTCCATGATAGGTGATGCCTCATCAGCGCTGAGAGATTTTAAGCCTTAATTGAAAATGCTCACTTCTTGTTCAACACCCTGCCCTCCACCTCCTGTGGTGGAGGAGTAGGGACAGAAAAGGGCAGGGGGATTCAGTAATTGAGTTGGAAGTCCTTTGGAAAGAGTGCCTCCTCTCCCCCCACTCCTGTGGGTATTTCTGAGGTCACTGTCCCCCAGTGCTTCAAACAGCAGCAGCAGTCCGAGTGAGAAACCCCAGTGTTTGTGTTGCTGGCAGGGAGGTAAACAGAGGGCAGGAAAATAATCGGATGGGATTTCTAAGCTGTTGCCAGCTGAAGCCAGAATCTGTTCAAAGGGCACCATGCCACACTAGTTGCGTTGTTGTTGTGTTCGGCTACCTGCTTGTTTTGTGGGGTCAGTAACCCATCTCAGCCTGGGAGCCAGACTCCCTCTCTCTCAGGAGACAGAGAAAATTCTAATTGACATGAAAGGCGTTTTCATTTTATATGTGGAGTACAATGAAAGCAGGATATAACACAGTCCTAGCTGCAAAACAGGGGTCACATATTACACATGCACATGACTCTCCCTAGACACTTGCTTCTCTGCCTCCCAGCTCAATGTCCCATTGCTAATTTAACCCTATAACACCTGCATTTTCCAGACTGCCAACCATATGAGTGGTTGGGAGGATAAAGGGATGCAGCTCTCTTACATTTGCTTCTACTTATGACATGCCTCCACACTCCCAGCCCCCTTCCACACCTATACAGTAAGTGCTCTCAATAGAGGTGCTTATGTACCACAGTGGCCAGAGATCAATAGATAACGGCAATGAAAGGCCTGGATTGCAACTTACATTATAATAACAGATTTTTACATGCTCATAACTTTCTAAAAAATCTCCTTTTGGGTAAAATTTTCCACACTGGGTCTGAATCCAAAAGGGGAATGATCTTGCTTCACAGGTGACACTGTTATGTTATTGTCAGCGAAGCCGCATTCATTACATACCTTGATCCAAAGCTACAATAGTATAAGAGCAAATATCCTCACAGTTGCAGGCCTATGGTATTGACAGGGGCGGCTCCAGGCACCAGCGCACCAAGCACGTGCCTGGGGCTGCAAGCCGCGGGGTGGGAGGCCTGCCAGTCGCCGTGAGGGCGGCAGTCAGGCTGCCTTCAGTGGCATGCCTGCGGGAAGTCCGCCAGTCCCACGGTTTCGGTGGCAATTTGGTGGTGGGTACGCCGAAGGCGCGGGACTGGCGGACCTCCCGCAGGCATGCCGCCGAAGGCTGCCTGACTGCCGTGCTTGGGGCGGCAAAATACATAGAGCCGCCCCTGGGTATTGACATGCTGATGTCTGACAAACTTTTGACCTTCTGCCTCATTTCTATCCATGGTGATTATCCACTTATAATCAATGCCTCTGATTCTTTGGCCCGAATTATGCCTGGCTTCAGGGGTGCATACAGAAAGTGGTATGTATCGTACCTAATCCCATCTACTATGACTGGTATTAGCCTAGACGTACTCATTCTTTTTTAAAGGGTGTACAAAAATAAGTCTAATTGTGCTTTGCTAAGTACGAAGTGTCCTTCTATTTAACAGATGTTTGGGCCCTACTTTGACCTAACACTGAGTGTTTCAAGTAAACTGCCAGCAGCTCCGTCAAATTGTTGTGGGTAATTTGGAGGCTGAAATGTGTTAAATTATTCAAAGGGCTGAATAAGCATAAACAGGCAGTACAATGGGAAAGATATGCATACCAAGCGATGTTAGTATGACATTTAATACATCATATTAGCACTCCAGTTAGTACAAAGAGCCCGGTGGCTCAGCACAGCATCCTGCATGTGCACAAACAGAACACGATAAAGCAGCAATTTGCCACTCCATGTTAACCGTTTCCCTGTGAAAGACTCAGGCCTGACTCGGTCTGTTTGCAATGGAAGCGTGAGTTCAAGATGAAGGTTGGGACACAAAGCTATGTTCTACAATGAGCCAATTCCAATCTCACCTCCGTTAGTTTTGCACCAGCCTTGCTCCTTTGACTTCAGTAGAGTTATTCCTGATTGTGATCAGCATTGCAAGCGGGATCAGAATCAGGCCCAAAGTGTTCAAATGGTAAAACCTGGGACCGGAGCTACACATGTGATTCCTTGATAACAGAAACAATGTGGGGCACAATACATGTCGAATTGTAACACATGTCCATTTCAGAGGTACATAAAAACAGCTATGTCCAAGTAAAAGCTAACATTAATAAAAGGCAAAACCTGCTTTTTACCTATACAGTGGAAACAGTCCATTATTTCTTGTCCTTAGGAACAAAGGGTATTTTTTGAAATCTAAAGGGATTACACTTCAGGGGATGAATGAGATGCTTCTTTGGTTAGGGCTTCATGATGGCTCGTTGCAAGGGGGAGGAGGGTGATCCTTTCTTGTTTGAAAGCTTTTCCCAGTCCAGGAAAATCTGCAATTTGGAGAAGTTTGGGCCTGGCAGACCAATCTTTGTTGCTTGGTTTGTCAATGAAAATAAAAATAATACTTAAAAAAATCCATAGCGTGAGCTCATAGCAACTAAATGGAATGATCTCTCCAGGGAGCGGCTAGAAGCCCCATCGCTAGAGCTATTCAAAAGTAGACTGGACAAAGCACTCGTGGATGTGAATATACGGTCAGGAACATGCCTGCATTGGCAAGGGATGGACTGGTTGACCTAAAAGGCCTTTCCCTTTTCTTTTTTTCCATGATTCTAAATAGCAGAGGTAGAATTATTTTCTGCCTGCCTGATTTTAAATGGTTCTGAAGTTAGCTTGCTGGCTGCTATATCCCCTTAAAATAGTATCACCATTTTCTGTAATAGTTTTTTTTTTTTTTTTTTAATCTATTGCTTATACTACTCTCTTAGATGGCTGGAAGAGACATTGGTATATTTCATCCACTCCTTTGGGACAAATGTTTTTTCAATGTATTTCTTGGCTCCCCTTTTCCTTGTCCCTGCACTAGATTTAATAATCTGGCATAGACACCTACAGCTCCATGCAGAGCGCTTGTAAGTTTTGTTGTCACTGATCATTAGTGATAGTGTAAGAAGCAAAAAGAACCTAGCTAGGCTTTCAAATGTCGGTCTGTGCTTGCAATGCAGGCGGTTAGAAAAATCTCATGGAGCCAATTTTTGTTGCTTTGTTGACTGAAAAGTAAAACTATAGGGCCATTAACAGAATTTCTCTGACCAAAGGTGATATGGGCAAATACAATGTTAATGGATATTTATGCAGTAAGTATTTTAGGGAATGGGTTTTCCCATGGAAATAGCTAAGCCTAATCGATTGTTGGTGAATATTCATGGACAGCCAAGTTTGAATTCATAATCAAGAATATTCATTCCAGAAACATCATTCTAAGCAATATATTTATTCAGTCAGGAAACAGAAACAAAACCATGTGATCTCCATGTCTGCTTTGATTGGACTATCCAGAACTATTTGCCAAAATAGAATAGTGAATCAATTTCCGGATGTCACAATCTGCTCACAAACATCTCACGAACAGAAAAAGAGGGCCCATCCATTCCTCTCAACTGTTCCTGTGCTCTTTTGTCATTTTTGACTTCCATTTTTCTTCCTGGTCTGGAGAGGATCTTCCCTCTTACCTCTCTACACCCCTAGATGGCAGCCAGGAAGAAAGAGAAGGACTAGCAGGTGTATTGTAGATAGCAGGGCCCCATGTTGAGGAAGACCTTATCTCATGTCAATAGATAACAGAAGCTGTAATAGTTTGGGAGACAGAGTGAACAAGCAACAGAGGGTCCTGTGGCATCCTTGAGACTAACAGAAGTATTGGGAGCATAAGCTTTCGTGGGTAAGAACCTCACTTCTTCAGATGCAAGACAAGAGTGAACAAGGACCATCCAGGTCCTTCAGACTCAATTTAAAAAAAAATATTTATACCCATGATAACTTAGTCCCTTTCTCTTCTCTGCCACCGCGGTCAAGCCCTACCCCAGAATAGGACAGTGGAATATACACTGATCCATATTCTAAATCTAACAGGACACTAACCAATGCGTTCGGACAGCAGCAGAGCCAACACTCATATTAAATTCAGGAATTGCTTCAAAAATCGGAGAATACGCTTTAGAACCTATACCTGAATGGGGAGCTGGATTCATGAATCCATTTTACTCACTGACACGATATAGAGAAATTTTTTCCTACTTTTACATTGGATTTAAATGTAAATTCAGATTAGATCATTTTTCAGCTACCAACTAAAACCTGTCAACTAATGAATTCTAAAGATGACAACCCTGCAAATGGCTTTGGTGGGGAAAATTAATTTAAAGTGAAGCACTGTTACGATTTTATGAAGTTTAAGAAGAAGTGTGTGTGGGGAGCGGGGAAATACTTCAAAGTGGTCTCATCCCCCAAAGGAATACAACTCAGATTTGGAACTGATGGGCTAGATTTACTTACTGCTGATGGTTTCTGGAGTCTTCTCACTAGCCCAAGGAAGTGAGAAGTCAGATGGAACTGGTTTGAGATGTTAAACACCGTACTGGACAAGCCTTGTGTCTCTGCTTGTCCATGTTGTGACTATGATCTTGTTGTGCCTAGTGGGTTTTTTCGCAACTGCATCTGCAGGAACTTTGTCTGCGGCTTTCTTTTAAATAGGCTGAGGAGTTTTGTTACTGCAAAGGAAAAAAAATAGAAAAGCAACCAAATACTTTTTGTAGGTCATTATTTGTCATAAAAATGAATCCATTTGTGGCATTTTTAGTCATGCTACATGAAATGGGAGTGAAGGAAAATAAGCCCCAAAGCTAATAAATTGAATAACTTTCCCTTTTCTTTCTTCCTGTTTTTACTGACATGGCAGATTTTGCATGGTTAGTTTTCTCCGCAGTAACGCAGCTGCAGTTATTTTAATTTTATTTTACTTAAATTGCCATAGTAGCGATCACGGATTCCCATCCATCCATCACATTGTAGCCTAGAACACTGAAGGAGTGATTTATAGAAATAACCAAAGCTGTGTCAAAAATGAGGGGGGGGGGGATTTATTAAAAGCTTTTAAAATTCTAAGTCGTTTTCATTGCACAGGTTTTGAAAAGGAATGGCTCTTTATTTCTCAAGTTTGAAAGTTTTCTTTTATGATTTTTCCCCCCAGTTTTGCACGCCACCCCATGCCCAGTAAGTGAATGAGAGCCAAAAGGCTGGATCATTATATCTGTGCAGTAAGCAATAATTACCTTTAAAGATATGTACAGAATTAGGCAATGCAGTCTAAATAAACCCTTCCTTGAACACAATGTATTAGGTTTAATGGGCTGTCCTTGGGATTTTCAATAAGTGCGTACAAAATTACTACCGCATATTTTATTTCAGACCCATCGGTAGTTTACCACCATTAACCTCAGAGCCCTCATCTGAAACAAACCACCTTTTTTTTTTTACTTTGAATGTTTTCTATATGAGTGGAGTGGGTAGGGAAATATTCAATTAAACATTTTTCGTCTGTTGCAACCAAAACTTTTCCCGGGAAAGGGTTGGTTTGGATGAATTTTTCAACTCCAAAAAAAAGTTAACAAAATATTCTGTTGACATGTTCTAAACAAAAAAAATCTGGTTTTCTGGCTCAAAATGACATTTAATTTAGAAACTTAAACTAATTCGAGTTGGTTTGTTTTTTAAATGGCAAATTCTAAATGAAATATTTTGAAATGGAAACATTTTGATTGCCCTGAACTGATTTTTGTGGGGGGGGGGGGGTAGGTTCATGAACATTTTTGAGATTTTGATTTTTCATCCTAAATTAGGATGAGAATATTTTTTTTTAATCTCAGATTTTCACAGGAGGGGAAAGCTGTTTCCCACCAGGTCTATACACAAGTGCTTATGGCTGAGGGTTAGCCTGCATCCACATCGCAAACTCCTAGATATGCAAAGATCTGTGAGGGCACAAAAAGAGTCATGCCTGCCACTGCAGCACAACCCACTTAATTTGCAACACTTTGCTAATCTGCTCCCAGTGATTTAAATGTGAGGTTCTCCAGTGCTCGGGGATGTTCATATCTTCGATATGGTCTTAAACCAAGATCCATCTGTAACCGGAACTTTAAATAAAAAGTGTCACAAATGGCTTATTCCTAGGAGGAGCTGGTGAGGGGCAAGCCACAGATTATCCAGGGTTTGATTCAAATAAGCAGCCAAACATTTGGAAGCTCGAGCAAAGCTTATCTGAGTTTTCTTTGGGTATACCTGTATGGCAATCACAGGATATGATGGCAGCTCATGTTGATATACCTGAGCTAGCTTTAATCTAGCTAGTTCAGGTCCTGGAGCAGTGAAGCTGTAGCAGCATGGACTTCAGTGTGGGCTGTGCAAACCAGCCCCAAGCCCAGGTAATTTCTCATAGGACTACCCTGCACTGAAGCCCATTGTGCTGTTGCTTCACTGCTCCAGTACCTGAGCTAGCTATCTTAAAGCTCGTTGAGTATATCTACCGTAGCTGCAAGTGCACCCCAGGATTGGAGTATAGACACATGCTTTGTCTAGGGACAGGCATGATTGTCTTATGAGAACGTGTTCTGTTGCAAGATTCCCAGGGCTTGCTAGCACTTTCTGGTTCAGTAAAACCATAAGAACAGCTTCTCTGTAGTATTTTACTTATTTCTGTTTTGGGTCTAAAAATAAAGGAAGTTTGAGGGTAAGTGGAAATCATCATTTGCATTTTCTGTTTAATATAGAATTTATTCTGTTTAATATAGAAAAATCATTTTGGGGCTGGTGCAGGTAATTTTGTATTGTATCTAAACCCGTGCCCACATCCTCCATTTAATCTAAACCTAAGTCTCTGGGGATGAGAGGCTAATACAGGAAGCAGTTCAGCCACCTAACACCTGAACATATCAGTACCTCTGCCTATTGTTACAGTTGACAACAAAGGGCAAA
This sequence comes from Trachemys scripta elegans, assembly GCF_013100865.1. Classification (NCBI taxonomy): domain Eukaryota; kingdom Metazoa; phylum Chordata; order Testudines; family Emydidae; genus Trachemys; species Trachemys scripta. The sequence continues at coordinate 74,713,486 of NC_048307.1, read as the reverse complement.
ATTATTTACCCAGAGTTTGGATGTTCCATAGCGCCCTTCCCTGTGATGTCTAAGTAGTGAAGCCATCGCTCGCCCTTCAGCCTACAACGTGAGATCAGAAGCCCTGCAACACATTTTGCAAATTTAATCCTTAAATATTATGTAAAATGAGTATAAACAATAATATTACTTTTCATTAACATAGAGCAGTGTTTCCCAAACTGGCGGGCCGGGCCGGGTCGGTTTGTTTACCTGCCGTGTTCGCAGGTCCGGCCGATCGCGGCTCCCACTGGCCGCGGTTCGCTGCTCCAGGCGAGGGACGTACTGTCCGCCGCTTCCAGCAGCTTCCATTGGCCTGCAGCAGCGAATGGGAGCCGCGATCGGCCGGATCTGCGGACGGGGCAGGTAAACAAACCAGCCTGGCCTCCCAGGGGCTTTCCCAACACAAGCGGTGTTCCAAGTTTGGGAAACACTGACATAGAGAATCTCAAAGTAGTTTACAAACATTAAGCAAGCAACATCCCTGTGAGGCAGGCAAGTATGTATGTTTTATCAACATCCCCATTTCACACACGGAGAAAGTGAGGTAAAAGTATATCAAGCAATTTATCACTATCGTGCAGGAGGTCCTTAGCAGAGCAGGAACTAGCACCCAGAGTTTCTGACTTGCACTGGTATGTTCTAGCCCCTAAACCACACTCCATCAAACTGAGTCACATCTTGAAGTCCTTACTCAGTAGTTCATTGGCTTCCATGAGAGTTTTGCTCAAGTGAGAGCTGAATAAAGATGTGGGTCTATTATTTTAGAAGCATGGACTAACACCATTGTGTGGGTGTATGCCCAATGTGAGTGTGCACATCAGGTTTGCCCCTCTCTGCAGATGGGTGTATCCATACCCAAATCCCCTATTTGCACAGGTTCATTAAATGATGCACATGAAAAATCTACTGATGCTTTTGCAAATTGGGCCTGATCATGCAGGATTTGGAAATGAATGTCATAGGTTGAGGGATGAGTATGGAGTTAGGAGGATTCAGGAGGTCCCAGGTTCTAATCCAGGATTCATCACTGGCTCACTATGTGGCCTTGTGCTACTCAATTCACTTCTCTAGCTGTAAACTGCGGGTGCAATTGGGTCAGAATTTCATTGTGGAAGAAAATCAGAGAAAAGGTCCTATATTGCCATTTTCTGAATGAAACATTCCAATTTTTTGCTTTGAAATATACATTATAAGAAGACAAAAAGTCAAAATGAAACATTTCAAATGACCCAAAACAATTTTTCCCCCCAGAATTTTTCTTTGCAGAGAATTTAAAAACTCTCGGTCTTCAGCCCTATTTGGAATGAAGCCAAAATCAAAATCTTTCATGATACAGAAATTCCATCCTCTGCATTACTGTCGTATTTTTATGTTTAGCAAATGAGTTACTGATTCAAAGCTGGATCGTCATTACCCTGATTTAAAGCGCAGGACAAGGTGTGTGCGCGCACATCTCCACACATGCATGCGAACACCAAGTGAGCAGAGAGGGACTTACCTTTGGGGATAGAAAGTGGAAATATTTTCATGGTAAGGTATTTTGGGGTGGGTTGGGTTTTTTTTTTTTCTGTTCTTTAAAAAACGATAGTGGTCACCTGAAACTGTTCTAGGGCATGGAAAATTAGAATAAATCCCAACCAGGCAGGCAGGTGTTTCTCATAGGTATGGGACAAATTTATCCCAGGCCTTCCCAATGTATAACACTGAGATCATCTCCATACAGAAGAGGGCATTTTGAACTGCACCTCATAACCTTTAGGATTTCAGTCATCTCCAAGGCTGTTCCCTGACTCTTTATTTTCTATTACATTTCTTCAGGGGAATGGGATTCATCAGCACACAAATAGCCTTTATTTCTAGCTGTTCAAAAACCTGATGATGAGCAAGATTTCCAAGGAAGAAATAGAAGTCAATTTCCTAACCATGTGCAGAGTTAATGTCTACGGTAATTGCGACTATGTACAGTAGAGCAGAGATGCGTTGCCAGCTGGGGCCAGGGATTAAAAAGGAAACATCTGTGCTGAGATTATAGGAATAGAGGAAGTTTTAGGGAGGGAGGAAGCTAAAATGCCCATATAGGTCTGCCTGCCTCATCTGAGATTCTCTTCTTCACAGCACACTGGTTTCCTCTAGGTAATTCTATATATTAATAAATATAATAGATAAAGAAATGCCTTCTAAATTCCCATACTACTCTGTGGATAAAGAAATGCCTTCTAAATTCCCATACTACCTGGCCATTTGTCTTGCTTAACTTTGTGCCCACACTGTTTTCACCAAAGCAGCTGCTTAACTTTAAGCACATGAGTAAATCCATCCCTATTCAGCAAAGCATTGATTTCATGGGACTTGGAATCCATGAGGTATGAGCACTGTCATCAATGGGACTACTCACATACTTAAAGCTAAGCACATGCTTAAGTATTTTACTGGATCAGGGCCCTAATAAACAGCTGGAAGGCTTTCAGATACCATGGTGATGGGCATGGCCTAAGAACCCCAACAGAATATTATATAGCCTCATCTCTGAAAATCTATTCTTTATTCTCCATTGTGAGGGACAGACACAGAACATGCTGCAGCCATGAATTGCTTTACGCTCTAATGAAAATTTTATTCATTAAAGAAACAGCAACTGAAAATATCCCCTCCTTATAGGCATTTATATGCTTTCTTTTCACTTGCACCCACTGAAATACTAGAATAAAGATACAAAAGAACTTAATAATAAAATCAAATCTTTGATGGTGAACTAATATATTGAGTGGGATGTAGCAGTGTGCGAAATTAAAGGCATCCTTTAAAGAAAAGTCTCCTTCAAAATAGTAAGCCAGCAAAAAAATAAAATAACAAAAATAAAATATATTCGATTTTTTCTTTTTAGCTTAAATTCTCCCAAAACGTGTGTTGCTTTTATACCTCCCTCCCAGCTCTGAAGATTTATACATTTGTGTTAGATTTGCAGAAATCTCCAGTTGTACAGGACAGGTCAGGAAGAGATTAGAGAGCTCTTTGCATTTGCAATATTTCCAATTGTTTTTATTCCTGTTTCCCTTTGAATGCTTGTTCTCTGGCGGCTCCATGAAGTGAGAAAGCAAGGTTGGGCATGGGGGGGGGGGGGGGGGGGGGGGGGGGGGGGGGGGCACGGGAAGGTGGGGAGGGAATTATTCCTTTCAAAAATAAATAAATAAAAAAAAAAGCACAAAGTATTACTTGGGGGGAGGCATCCAGAGAGAGCGCACACACTCCATTCCTGCTAATCGGATTGTGATGTGTTTGACTTTAATATGTGCAGCCAGCCCCTATGCCCTGCCTTGTGCACATGTCATGTCCTTTTAACATCAGCAGCCATTGGCCTGATTCTTAGTCTTTGATAACATGTTCCCAAGTAGTATCGTGTAACTGGCAAGGAGAGGGGGGGGTGGAATCATAGTCTTCTGCTGGCAAAAGCCAAATGGTGGCTTTGCTGAAACATTACAGACAATTTGGATATTCTCTTCAGTCCTTCTCATTTGATTTCAATTCCTTGTTTGTTGTTGATACATCAGACAGAGGCTACGTTGATCATAAAACAAAAGGATGGATTCAAACCAGGATTTGCCCTTAATCCTCTCTCCTCCGCTCCCCCTTTCGACAGATTTTCAATATCATTAGTTTCCCGGAGTAGGTGCAGTTTCTTTCTCGTTTGGAAAGGGAAGAGCTGTCAGGCTCAGGCAACTGATGCTGTGAAAAACTTTAATGGGTTTCAGAATGGAGAGAGAATTCTGAAACATTTTAACGGACGAGATCAAATTATAATAAGGCACGCAGGAACCGACAAGCCAACAGTCAGCAACGAGAATGCACTGGCTTACTCAGTCCTCACTCAGACAAAGTTTGGCTTCAGGATTGGGCACTGTACTTTCAGTCAGAATCAGCCTTTATTTTGGAAATAGGTAATAACAAAACAAAAAAGAGAGAAAATGCATTGTGAGAGAGCAAAGTGTGTTCAATTCTTTTCTAGGATCGGTCTGCATTGAACTGAACACAAAATGGCATCCTATCTCTGCCGACAGCAAAGTGCACTTTACAGCTGATCACTGTATAGACCCAGCAAAGAGAGAACTGAAGGCATAACAATTGCATTGCAAAAGAGAGGCACAAGCTTCCTAAAAAGCAGAGAAACTTAACAGTTGAGCAGGTTCAGTGATATTCCTTCTGCATGGTGTCTTAGGCCTGGTCTACACTGGGGGGGGTGTCATTCTAAGTTACGCAACTTCCGCTACGTGAATAACATAGCTGAAGTCGACGTACTCACCACAGTGTCTTCTGGTGGAGTACCAGAGTCAACGGGAGAGCGCTCGGCAGTCAATTTATCGCATCTAGACTAGAAGCGATAAATCGACCCCCACTGAATCGATCGCGGCCTGTCGATCCAGCGGGTAATGTAGACAAGCCCTCAGTTATATAGTACCCTTCATCTAAAGGCAGCCCAAAAGGCTTTATAGTGACTGTACCAACTCTGGCCCCCATGCTCCCCTCCATATGTGGACACAGAAAGGAGCCTATACTTACCGAGGCCAGCTCAGGGGACATGGAATTACCCATTCTGTGCCATGCCCCTTCACCTTCCTCAGGAGAACTCCATGGGCTCCAAGTGCATGGGCTTGGCGCATGAAGCACATGGAGTATGAAGAATTGAGGGTGGCAGGTCTCCACTAGACTATCCTCACAAAAACAAAACAAAACCACCACAGCCAGTTCAAGAGACTTCAGTCTCCACAATGTGATATCTTGCAGAAGCCGTGTTCTCCAAAGGAATCAAGGAACTGGGGTGGGGCAAATTGAGTTAGAGGCAAGGAAATATACCTCTAGAACAATGTTTCCCAAACTTGGACCGCCGCTTGTGTAGGGAAAGCCCCTGGTGGGCCGGGTCGGTTTGTTTACCTGCCGCGTCCGCAGATCCGGCCGATTGCGGCTCCCTCTGGCCAGAGTTCGCCACTGCAGACCAATGGAAGCTGCTGGAAGCAGCGGCCAGTACGTCCCTCAGCCCACGCCGCTTCCAGCAGCTCCCATTGGCCTGGAGCGGCAAACCACGGCCAGTGGGAGCCGCGATCGGCCGGACCTGCGGACGCAGCAGGTAAACAAACCGGCCCGGCCCGCCAGTGGTTTTCCCTACACAAGCAGTGTCCTGAGATTGGGAAACACTGCTCTAGAAGATGACAAGGGATCCATCCGTGGCTAAATCCCTGGGTGTTGAAACCTGCCACCTACTGCCCCAATGGAAGAATTGGAAGGAAATTTTATGAGCGGACAGTCACAGCATTTTCACTTCCTGACACGGATTATTCCCATAAAAGAGAGCAGGTGGGCTTATATACTTTGACCATCAGTGACAGGCAGCCACCGCTCGTGTGAAAAGGATTAGCTGCTTTAAACAGAACATTCTATTAAAATAATCATCATAGCTTGTTGTTGTTTTTTTAAACATAGCAAATGTGAAGATTTTGAAAATGACTAATTTATTACATCAGCAACAATTAAACACACCTGAATATTTACCTAATTTATTTTAGATAGATGTCTCTCAGCATGCTAATTACAAAGGGGAAAATGTACAATGACTTACTGAGCCAAATATGGACAACAAGGAAATGAGTGGGGGACATTATTGAAGATTCTACACCACCTACTACCTGGGGGACATTTTTTAACTGCGAGGAATCCTGTTTGGATATTTGCATTTGATTTGTATAAAAGATGCAGCGAAGTGTGATCAGGACTCCAAACTCCATTCAGAATATCCATTAGGTTTGGATATTTAGGTTTGATTTGATAGTTTTGGAATCTCTGATTCTCCAGAGCTTATCAGAACAAGGTGAACCTCTTGAGTTTGCCAGACTTGACTAGAATCCTCATGCTAATCTGCTTTCTCACAAGATTCCTGGCCCTTCCCCCACTGTAAAAGTCCCCTGTAGTTCTGGAAGCAAAATAACTTTCAGTATCTAAAGATCTTAGAACCTCCAAAAAGGGCTTAGTTCAACTTTGGTATTAAAAATGAGCAAAGGTTCACACTACATCTTGTATATCGGAACCCCCACCTATTCTGCAATAGCTTTACTCAGATATCAGAGCCTTAGCAGAGGGACAGTTTTCTTAGGGACCAATTTGGAACATGCTAATAAAGTCCAAGTGAAGGAGCATTGCCCTATAGAGGAGGTCAAAGGGGAGACCAGATTCCTCACCCCTAAACTGGAAAATGGAGCCTGGAGACCCCATAAGAGAAGAGAAGAAGTTATATATATCTCCCACCCAGAATGTCTGTGGCCATGTCGATCCACTCTGTGAGACAGTCCACAGCGCATGGCCCTCCAAACACCCACATTAGCATCCCCCTATAGAGAGCCATCAAAGCAGTTTTCTCCAGCACCCTTGGGGAAGGGTGCCACTGATTGGGGTCATCACTGCTGTCTAGTCTCTTTCTCTAGGCACTCAGACACCAAAGAACCTAGATAGCTAGTTCAGGTAACAGGTAGACATGCAAATCTGTTTCTAGTGTCAGTAATCATGCTATTTATGAGAGTTCAGCCATTGACTTCAGTGAGGCCAGCAGTTCATCCCATATATCTTTTACCATGTTATGCTGCAGACCCCGAGGTTTTAAGCTGCTTTTGACACCTCCAAGGGCAGTGTAAGGTAGCTCAAGACTTGTAGCTAGATAACAGTTAAGACCTAGTATATGTTGTATGCTTACAACCTATTTTTTTTTTAGATGCAAGACTATAAGTATCACCAGCAAAAACCAAAAATCAGAGCTCCTATATAAGATTTCCAAGCACCATATTTGCTTTCTACATAGAAGATAATAATAAAAATATCAAACCAGTAGAGCCAGTACAAAAACCTCTCTGAATCTTTAAAACAGTGGGGATTAAGTCCGAGACTTCAATTAGATCCATCCCCAACCTGGGTTTGACTGGCAGATGTGCACATCCTGAACTCTTAAACTTTGTCTTGTAATCATCATCGTGTGGCCCTCACTGATACATGTAAGTTCTGCTACAGTAGGTTTAAGGGGCGTCTTCACAAACCATTTCTAATCACTGTACAGGCAAGTTTAGCCTGCGTAGTGCTGAGTACTAGTCAGACGTGCAAGCTACCAGTGCGTAACTGCTAGCAAAGCCCTGTAGTGTAGCAAACTGGCAAGGGAATAGTTTCCCTTTTATCTCTGATTAAAGGGGATCAGGTGTTTGCCCATCAGAACTGTACTCTGAGCTATATGTATTTTTTTTCCTGAATATGCCCATAAACTAGAAATGTGTCTGTTTAAATAAGCATAAAATTATTAGTCTCCTGCAGCAAAATGAGACAGTGGAGTTCAGGAGTAATGTGGCTGGAAAAGCTCGTTCTTTTCCCTTTCGTGACTAAACGGGTGAACTTTGGGCCTAGCCATAATTTTCAAGGACACAGAAGAGGGGGGCCAGCGGTTGCCAGAGCTTTACTGGAGTCATTGTGTAGGATTTTCAGGTTGCATTTTGCTAAAAAGGTCCATAAAAAAGTGGAATTTATACAGAAACATGCATTATATTGATATATATATATATACACACACACATAATATATTACACACACAAATATAATGAATGATTGCTGCTGGGTTGACATTACAGCAAAGTATCTGTGTCCAAACTTGTTTGTAACAATTTGTTCTGTACTTTTCCATACGAGAATAGTATTTTCATGTTCTCCAAGCGGATACTGGATGGTATTATTAGTTGCATTGGCCACAGGATTCTTCTGTTCTTGAATCTACTTATTTTAAAGTCTTTCATTTCCCTGGCAGCTGCAAGGTGTCCCTTCAAGGATTTTTGCTTTTTTGATTTATACTTTTATACGCTCGAATCTCAATTGAGATATCCCAGCTTCATTCTGTTTATGACCTTACACTATCAAACTGGAGTGACCCTCTATCTTGTAGGACTGGGCTAGACTCCAATCCAGGTTATGCAAGTGCAAGGACAGAGTATCAAAGCAACCCATCAACTGAATCCCAAGGAAACACTTTATGTAAAGCCTTGGTGAAGGCCAGCCAATCACCAGACCTCATTTATAAGCCCATCTGAGTTACTCAACTCCCCGCCCTTCGAACTTCTGACAGGACTTGTGTGTGTGTGTGTGCGTGTGTACCCGTGCGCGCGTGCAGGTCCTGTTTACACAAAACACAGAAACCCTACAGATGGCATGGAAGCAGCTTCATGGAGGTCTGCAATTTTTTTTTCCTGATGAGCCTGAACTGCAGTGGCAATGAGCCAGAGTTCCTGACATATCTCCCAGAATGCAATGCACCTGTTTCTGGTCATTGTTCTCACCATGACACTCCTGTCATCACAATAAGGATATCCAGGTATTCGATACCCCCAAAACCCAGCCAAATGGTGACAATCACCAGTGATGCAACACCCAAGCGTGGACACCTTGTGCTAACTAATCTGGAAATGAAACATGCACAAATAAAATCATCGTTGTTACCATCATCCCGGCTGAGAAAGACACTTTACTCGGCATTGCCTTATTGTCTAATCGGACAGAAAAAATGTAGCTGTTATGTAAACTTCCCAGCAAAAATCCTTTCATGGTCAGAAAACCCTTGTTCAAATGCACACACGCTACTATGCAGACCTTTTGAAGAGACCATCTTCGAAGTGATTGGAAATAAGATAACGGCGACCGCCATGGAGGGGGAGAGACTACAGCAATTTGAGACAATATAGGCTAGATTACCTGCAAGCTTTGAAGCAAGTTAAATAAACCCTAAACGATCCCTAGAAGTTGCTTAAATAAAAAAAATCCAGTTTTTTGAGACAGGTTCTGTCTAAAACTTCTATTCCTCTGCTATTCAAGTGCCATCCCTTAGCTGAAGCTGATGAGAGCAAAATTGGGAGCAAATAATGCTACCATCCTCTATCTTCAATAACACCTTTAAAACATATAAGTGCCAGCTGAATTAGCCTATTTATAAGGCCTCTTTTTGCCCCCTTACAGTAAACTCCTAATGACACTCCGCTACACAATGCAATTCAATATGACTCAAGCTTCCAGGGGTCTTGATCCCCTCTAGATAGTCCACCACAAGAGTGATTTATAAACTACAGCCCGAGACAGTCACAGAGACTGAAGTGATTTGAGAAAATAGTTCGGGCTTCTAAGTGAATTCAAGTGCTCTGAATTCCAATGACAGAATGACACCAAAAAAAAAAATAAAAAAAATCCTAGCTTCATTTCCTACCACTGAAAAGAGGGGAAGGAGAAGATAGAACCTTACTGTCCATCGTTCAATTCTCCTATCAGTAATAATGCTGGCACCAAATTAGCTTCTTTTCAACATTAAGGACTTTAATAGGAGCCTGTTTGCATTCCTGACCATATTTGCGAAACTGAACAATTTTTATTTTAATAAGCTGTGTGTTTGGAAGAGGTTGGGGGGAAAAGGGTAGAGGGGATTGATCACCAAAAATGGAATGCAAATCCCATGGTACGTGTGGAGGAGAAAGATACAATTGTGTGACTTTTTGGGGGGGTTCAATTTACAAGTGGTCAGTAAAGAAGAAATGTTATTAATGTGTCCCCCCTCTGCCCCTTTCAGAAAGGGCTCTACTTCTTGAAAGTTATTTCTGAGCCGAAAAGAGTCAAGAGCAAAACAAGGACTGGAAATACATAATTACCCAAATTCCCTTTTTCAAAGATTTTCCCATGCAAATCTGAATATGGGGATGAAGGGGTGTTTTTCCCCCTCCAACCCCTATCTTTCACACTCAACCGTTCAGTCTAAAGACAGCCAGGGAGCTAAAAATATATTAATTAGAACTCTTGAGGCTGGCATGAATGAGATATAGTTAGCCCAAACTGATGCTATTACAGCTCTGATAGCTTCATTTAAATTCCTGAATAAAACATGAAATATCTTTAATGAGAAATGAATATAGTTGTCAGGAGGGAGTAGTTGTGATATTGTTACTAGTTGAGATATAGAAGATGAAGACATAATATGAATACCTTCGATTTTATATAAAAATGATGGCTGTTAGGAAAGAAAGATCCCTCTTCAGAGACTTCTTTTAGACTGAATATCAAAAATTATATAAAATAACAGCATAATCTCCTGCAAAGAAACACTTGTATTTGAAGGCTGGCTCATGCTACAGACTACATGCTGACTGTGTCTATTACAAAGTATAACTGTAGCATAAAAAAACACAATGAAGACAAAAGTAAACCAATCATGTTAAGTGCCGCACAAAATTGTAATTGTTTTGTTACTCAAAGGTTGGTCAGGGGTTTCAGCTCTGAAAGGTACCCGGCCAGCACACTCACCCACTCACCCTTTACAGACAAATGTCAACAAGCAAAACAAACTTGGTTCTTTCCTTTTCAAGGCAACAGTGAGACACAAGGCCATGCCAGAAACTAAATAGAAAAAACAACAATACTTTAAATCACGCTGTCAGGAAGATGGGAACGGCAGCACCCCTTCATTCTTCCATGGACCATTCATGGACCATGCTACCAACACTAAGAATTTACTCTTGAGCTGGAGTGGAGGTCTCCTCACCTGTTCTTTTACCTGATTTAACCTGCTTGCCCTCTGTTCATATGGCTGTTCCTTATTTATTTTTCTCTCCATTCACAATGATCTCTTACATTTATTTAAGGCTTTTTATCCATCGGGATCCCAAAGCACTTCACAAACAACGGCCAACATTCATTCTACTGTCCTTCTACACCCAGAACTCCCATTGGATTCCATCTGTCTTTTGTATACAAGAAGAGGGCAAGATAAGGCTCTGAAAATACCTTCCCCCCACTGAAACACAGCCAACTCGGATGTGGAGCTTAGCAGCTATTTAACAGTGTGCAGCATCACTTATACACCAGTTGAGGACAGGAAGCGAAGATAAATATCATACCAATTGAAACTACAAGGGGAATATTAGAGAAGTAGAATGTAACTATCCAAACTGGAAATTGCCAAATTGGAAATCCCATTTTTGCTTAATCTTTAGCGGCCACAAAGCTCAAGACCTCAACTGCAAGTCATCAGAAGTTTATATCAAGTATTTTACATTACATCAATTTAAAACTAATATTCAGGACATAATCATATGACACTCACGACGTAGCCACTTATTTTCTTTTACAATGTAGTGAAGAGCTAGTTTCTGTATATTCTCTATTTTAAGAGATAGAACATTATCTCAGGGATACAGTTCCATTTCTCTTCATCAACACCTCTTTGCTTCATTGAGTAGCGTATACTTAATCCATTCAGAGTGGGTTGTCAAGGAATATACATTGGGTAATCAATATTTTCCTGAAGATGTTTGTACATAAAAAAATATCAAGACGGAAAAGTTTCTAAATGTCTTTGATTGTATTTTCAAGTGACTTAGTTGGTCTGGCACAGAGCAAGCATGTTAATGGATTCCACTTCGATTCTTACCTTTCTGCTCCTCCTACAAGATCCCAGCTTCAAGACAAGGCTCAGAAGATGTACAATTCAGTTCTAAATAGGCCTCTTCACTTATAATGAGTGATTTTAATTTTTGTAGAGCATAAAACTCTTATGTGGTGCTATAGTTAGAGCAGGGGTCGGCAACCTCTGGCACACGGCTCACCAGGGTAAGCACTCTGGCGGGCCGGGCCAGTTTATTTACCTGCTAACATGGCAGGTTCGGCCAATCACGGCCCCCACTGGCCGCGGTTCACCGTCCCAGGCCAATAGGGGCGGCGGGAAGCCGCGGCCAGCACATCCTTCGCCCGCACCGCTTCCCGACGCCCCTATTGGCCTGGGACGGCGAACTGCTAGACAAGAGACAACAGATGGATAAGGATACATGGAATGAGACAAAATGGTCAGCATGGTAGACTGTGACCTAACAGTCTGGCCTGCTTCATACTGTCTTGAGAGGTCCCTTCATATCAACCTAGGTATTTATGTGAACCTGAATAGTATCTGAATATCCAACAGCTGCTCCTGGGCTCAGCTGAACAGGGCTTGCAGACAACTCTGCAACCATAGCAAAAATGTAAAAAGTGTTTTGCTAAAAGGCAACTGTTATAAAACAAATGACAATTTGGGGGTCCCCTGGAAACACCCTACGCTGCTGATACAAACAGATTCTCCTCTACAGCACAAGTCATCCCTATGCAACAAAATCAGAGACCTACAAACCTGACATTGTAAACATCAAGTGCAATTTACAGCCCTCATATCACTATAACTGGAACTACATTCAATTATAGTCATTTTATTTCTATAGTTTATTCCCCCCCTCCTCCTCCAAACAAATTTAATGCTCCTAAAAATGTGCCAGATTAATAGCCCTGGAAACTGAAGACATCTATTTATCTCCTCAAAATGTACAGCATGAGCAGAAGCAGTGCACACTCTCTCATCAACCCTCCTATCGTAATGCTATAAGGTGGAAGATCTCCTCTGCTGAGACTGCCTAGGTCTGGGGTGTCAATTGTCTGGGGACCAACCAACTGTGGTGGTGGGCTTTCTGATGTGGACACACATCCACTAGGCAGAAGATGGAGACCACCAATTCATTTCATACAGACCGCAGAATAAATAGCCATTGCATGGTGTCCGTTGTTTGTCACGAACAAAATGGGCTCCAATTAAAAAACAAATAATAAACCGGTAACCAAGAGATGAAAGTCTCCCTGTCCCTTTCAATGGGTTAAAGTTTAGCACTGGTAAAGGTATCTTTAACTTCCAGGAGATTCCTCTCCCTTCACGAGGTTCGGTCCCATCTCCTTTCCCTTCTCCCAGCTCTTACCTGTTCCTGCATTTCCTCGTAGCAGCCTGCTTCCATTCCACCCAGAACCCAGCAGGATTTATGCAGGTGTCAGTCCCTCACTGCAAGGACAGCAATGAACTCTGGGGCAGATCTAGACCTGGAAATGTCAGGAAAGGGAGGGGCTATGGTGGCCAGAAGGAGAATATAGGTGGGGCAGGGCATTGTGGATAGGAAAGAAGTCATGGAAATATCATTAGATAAGTCATAATCTGGGAGTGCTATGCAGACCGTGACAGACCTGAGTGTCTGCCTGGGTGTTTACCCACAGCCCTGATTGGGCTTGGTGAAAAGGCTGAGGAAATAATTTTGCATAATTTGCATAACAACCAAAAGTGGATGCTCCACTTTACAAATGCTCCAAACCCATCAATCTACCCCCAGCTTCTCCCTTTTCCACCCGTCCCCCAGATCCCTCCCCACCTGGCTCCAGTACCTCCTTTTCTCAACAAATCGCAGCTGCCACAACTCTATCAGTGGGTGAGTCTCAGGCTCAGCTTCCCTCTCCTGCTCCTTTTGTGACTCTCACTGGAGGAAGGATCATAGAATCATAGACTATCAGGGTTGGAAGGGACCTCAGGAGGTCATCTAGTCCAACCCCCTTCTCAAAGCAGGACCAATTCCCCAACTAAATCATCCCAGCCAGCGCTATGTCAAGCCTGACCTTAAAAACCTCTAAGGAAGGAGATTCCACCACCTCCCTAGGGAACCCGTTCCTAGGAGGAGCAGCTTAGGGCAAAGGAGACATTCTGGTTGGCTGGCACGGGAGACAATCTTAGCCATCAACCCCATGCACCTTGCAGCCAGCCAAGTGCCAGAGATGCAGCTGGAGGCGAGAAAGACAGAGCTGGGGCCTGCAAGCCCAAGCCTGGAGCCAAAAGCTGTAGAGAAAGCCAGTCTGCCTAGCCATTATCCATCCCCTGAGCTACTTACAGCCCCCTGCCCCAGATGCTATGTAATTAATGTGCTTTAAGTTCACAGATGTTTACCTGTGCTGGATACAGATAGGAAACTGGGGGACCTTTTATGTCCTGAGTACTACACATTGGCATTTTGAAGCCCTCTCCCATCCTGCCCAGTTGAGCAACCATTTTGTTCCCAGAATTCAGTGCAAACTATAAGATGTATGTACCTTGCCATCTCTCACAGACACTTTGCTTTTCTTCCTTCTTCTTTCATGGCTAAAATAAAGGCCATTCTGACTGAAAGTATCTGTTTGCTCTTTGTGTCTGAAAATACCCGACAACAACAAAGATGGAGCCAACTGTCATCTCTTTTGGGGACAGGGCCATGTTTTATGTTTATAAAGCACCACATTTGCAGCATTATCTAAAAATGATTTCAATAATCAGTACCCTGCTTGTGTCTTTCAGCCGGGTGGTTAGCCATTACTTTAATAAATTAATGCTTAGCAGTTGAAAAGCAAATATTGTTATCCTTAATTAGTATTATTATTCAAAATGCTTTACAAATATTAACTAATTGAGCCTCACAAGTAACATCCCTGTGAGTCAGGTTAGAGCAAATTATGATCCCAATTTTTACATGAGAAAATTGAGGCAGAGAGGCTAAGCGTCTTGCCAGACCGGGGGTGAGGATTAGAACCCAGGGGCTCCCGACTCCCAGTTTTATGCATGAGCGACACCTCTAATTATCTGGCTGCAGGCCACATCCCCTTCTATTGTCAATTCAACTGCACTGAGACGACAAATTATTATTTTTTTAAAAAAAGCTGACAATCCCTAACACTGCTGGGACACTCTATTCTCCACAGTTTCACAATCTCCTCTGGCGGTTCCCTCTCCCAAATGGTGTCAATTCCTGAATTCCAAGCACTCACTTTTGGTGCATGCATCATATACATCTGTATCTTTACAGGTGACAGCTTCTGTCTGTAAGAGCCATCTCCGAGGCCAGGAGAGAGGCATTAAAAATTAAAGAACTGCAGAGTAGATTGGTTCCCAGTCTGGGGTTTATAGACAGGAAAATGTTTGACAGGTGGTCTCTCGAAAGAAGTGGCCTTGGAGACACATTCCTCTTGATTTTATTTTTAATTAACTTTTATTCTCACTATTTCATTCCTTTTTTTCCCTCTTCCTCCTCCCTACCTGCCCCCTCCCCCCCCCCAATACTTTTAAAACAATGTCCGTCTGTCACCACTCCTCTTGCGCAAGTGAAGGTGGCCTTAGCACTGTCCTCCGACAGAGTTTATAAAGAGCCATTGCTCTCTCTCTCTGCACTCCATTGCCACACAAACTGCATTTTCATAACAGGGCATCTGACTGTATCTGTCATCTCAAAGCTAACAAGAGTGGGTTCCTCATAGCTCAGTGCAGTGACATCTTTACAGGGCAGTCCATAACCCCTCAGAGATTCATCCTTCTAAATCAGCGCCTCTGCTGGTTTCTCCAAGGCACGTAGGTGAATCCAGTATATTTCAGTCAGTCTCTAGCTGACAAGCAGTAGCCCGTGGCTTGGGCTGAGTGTGTGTTTGTTAAGCCTTTCCACATGTGTCATTCAGGCCCTTCCTGTTTGGATTTCTTACACCAGTTTTACACCTCTTGCCTTACATAAAAACAAATGACCTTAGAGAGACCGGCTGGACTGTCTCAATTACAGTCTACAGGGAGAGACTTCATCTCCTGCCATAAAAGTGCTTCCTCGCCTTCCCTCCCCTTCGCCCTGTGCATTCCCGCTTTAATGTTAATTGCAATAACACGGCTTCATCCAAACAACAGAAAAAGATACAGCCCATCCCCCGCAACGCCTACCCTGCACAGACCTTGCTTCAGTGACTCCTCCAAAACCACCACAGTTAGAAGAGAGCACTTAACCTTCCTTGGGATATTTTTATGCTCCATTTTCCATTCCATTAGGAAGGAGATGAAAGAAAACGACGGATGCTTTCGTATGGGTTCTGGCATCACCAGCAAATGTGCTCCCTGCTCCCCCCTCCCACCCCGCTGCCCCCAAAAAGAGAGAGAACACAGAATTGAAGATGTGGGGAGGAGCAGGAACGGGAACTAATGCAAAAATAAAGGAAGATTGAACAACGGTGGGTGTGGGGTCCCACCAACCGAGTGCAATTTGTGTTTGTAGTGTCCACTAACTCATGGCACTTGTGTGGGCAGTGTATGCCAACCTGTTGCATATGTGTGCCAGTTAAGTCTGCCAACCCACGGCCAATCTATGTAATCTTCCGTTTGTTATATGGCATCTTCCATACTACTGCAAACAGGATTCAAACTGAGATTCACCCTACCAGCTAAGCCAAAAGGAAGCTTCCTAAGCTGGTTAAACTTCTACGTGGGTACTGGTTTTCGATGCAATATATGGGCCAAATGTGTGTTTGCCATGCTATTAAGCAGGCTAAAGTCTCTGTATACCGAACCCCGGACATTGTTTAATGGTCAAACATGATTTCAACATAGAAAAAGATCACACTGATATACTTCAAAGCCTGTTTGGACTAATTTAGTCTCTCTGTCTGGTTCTCTTGCAACTGCTTCTAACTTTCATTATTGAAAGCAACTTGACCTATTTTCCATCAACGCTTGTTGTTATAGGTCAGGGATCGGTAACCTTTGGCATGTGGCCCATCAGTGAAAGCTGCAGGTGGCCCGGGACAGTTTGTTTACCTGCAGCGTCCGCAGGTTCAGCCAATCGTGGCTCCCACTGGCCGCAGTTTGCCATCCCAGGCCAATGGGGGCTGCAAGAAGAGGTGGCCCATGGACACTTCACCTGCCCCCAGAACGTAGGCACCTCTGGAATGAAGCTGACAGCATTTTGCACCAGCAGCAATACGCAGTAATAACAGCAGGAGGAAATGAATAATTTCTCCAGCTGAAACTCCTGGAGGAACTTTAGGGAGGAAGAATGTAAGTATCCAATTTGAAATATGTCCAGTCACCCCCTTATTCTTGCTTCTAAACTGTGGAAGGATGTTAGCTTCGGACCTTAAACCCCTCCTTCTCCCAGATTCAATTTCCTGCTCTGACACAGACTTGAAATTTGACCTTGGGCAAGTCACTTAGGCCCAGATTTTTAAAGCTATTTAGGCATTGCTGCGCTCAGCATTACAATGCCTAAGGGATTTAGGACCATACATTTCATTGCCAAAAAGGGAGTTAGGCACTTAGGAGCCAATTTCCCATTGACAATCAGTGGGATTTAGACTCAAGTATCTAAATCTCTTCTGAAAAGCAGATTTAGGCTCCTAAATCAGTTTGGCATTGCAGCACTGAGCACAACAATGCCTAAATACCTTTAAAAATCTTCGTCTATCTGTGTCTCAGTTCCCCATCTATAAAACAGGGATAATAGCACTGCCCTACTTCACAGGCATTTTGTGTGGCTAAATGTATTAAAGACTGTGAGGTGCTAAGATAGTAGGGAGCCAGCTACGTACCTGATGTAGACAGAATCAAAGAGTGGCATCTCCAACAGTAGCAGAGTAAATTGTATCGGTTTAATATGGACTCAGAGGAAAGAGTCAATGTATTGCGTTGTAGTGGTTTACGGACTCCATTGAGCTAAAGTCGACCATGCACTCAGAAATATTTTTAATTGCCACCAAACCAAGGTGGGGGAGATGATGAAGATGGGTTTTACTAATATTAACCAGTAAGCCTTTAAAGTTCATTTTTAAAAGCTTTAAAAAGTTAAAATGGACCATGGAATTACTGGAGGGGAGCATTTTTTATTCTTGGTTGTGTTCTGAAATAAAGTTACGCAAGCACAAGTCAGTAAGTGGCACTAATGCAGCCATAACCTATTCAAGTATATTTAAGGGGGACATTCCTTTTTAACCCTACAGCCAAATGCCTCTCTGCACCGTGTTAGCTGGGAATGCCAGGGAGGTCAGAGGGGGGCATTTCCGGTGACAAACTCAATGTGCAAACAAACTGCTTTGGTCTCTTGCCCAGATATAAACAACATAAACAACAACAATCAATCACTCTTCTATTTAATGCCATCAGGATCAAATCAAAACTATCTGATCTGCATCTGTTTCTTCCTGTCCTTTCCCTTATTAGACCAGAAGCTCTAAGAGTCAGGCTTTGGCTTATCAGTCTCATTGTATTAGCTTGATAAACCACCAGTTTACCTATAATACAGCAGACTGAAAAAATCCTTAGGGCTACTGGATAATAAAGAACAAATAAATAATAATGCGCCTTAATATGTATCAGTAGAAAAACCCTGAGTGTGATGGTCCAAAGATAAACAGCATATTTACTTTCTCTGGAATGTAGGTGACTTAATCTCATTTCTTTGGCACATATGAATATACAGTCAATCAGGGACCCACAATGGGTAGTACATGAAATCTATTTCCCCCTCCCCATCTCTTCTAACAAAGAGGGGCATGAAAGGAAAGGACATTAAAAGGTATTGTATCTTTGTCTCCCTCTGATAGATTTAATGCCTTGGCATGCTGACAGATAACTGGCAGCTTTCCATTCCTTGGAACTAGGTTACTGGACTGCACAGCCCAGACAGCAGTTTAACCTGAGGGTCAAAGGGCAGTCAGGCGTTATCTACCAACTGGGCACATTTCCTCTGCATCTGTGACTTCAATATCCACATTCAGACACTGACAGGAGGACAAGACCTAATGGGATCTCCTCCGGTATTTAGAAATTTAAAGGGCCACATTCATTTTAATGGCTTACAAAATGCATTAACCAAAAAAAAAAAAAAAACAACAGTTTGAATGAAATTAGCATGATTAAAGAAGAGTATCTATCTAAAGTAATCTCTATCTATCTGTCTATCTATCTCATTTTTCTGGGCTTGCTCATCTATTGACAGAAGGAGAAAATAGTTATGCACTTTATTAACCAAAAAATAATAACTACACCAGGGGTCGGCAACGTTCAGCACACGGCTCACCAGGGTAAGCACCAGTTTTATTTACCTGCTGACGTGGCAGGTTCGGCCGATCGCGGCCCCCACTGGCCGCGGTTTTCCGTCCCAGCCAATGGGGGCGGTGAGAAGCCATGGCCAGCACATCGCTCGCCCGCGCCGCTTCTCGCCACCCCCATTGGCCCAGGATGGTGAACCGCGGCCAGTGGGGGCCCCGATCGGCCGAACCTGCCACATCAGCAGGTAAATAAAACTGGCCCGGCCTGCCAGGGTGTTTACCCTGGCGAGCCACGTGCCGAACGTTGCCAACCCCTGAACTACACCCTCAAATGAGCTCACACAGGGGAAAAAAGGGACAAAAATGCCATATCACCCATGGCACAAACACTGTTCACAAAATGATCACTTCATATCTGACCTCTTAATCCTCATTCTCAAAGGAAATTTGCACAACACCTTCAAAAGATGACCCTGGAAGCTTAAATTCATAATTTTGGTAGACACTAAAAATCATGGATTCCATAAAGACATTGGATTTATGGCTCATTACAATCTGTAACCCATGGACCCTCCTTTGTCCTCTGGCTGTAGAGAGGTTAACTGCCCACTTCACCTTGCAACATGTGTTAACTCCTTATGCTTAACAATCCACCTTGTATTTAGCTGTGACACCCTGAGTACCTTTCCCAGACCTGAAGAGCTCTGTGTAAGCTCAAAAGCTTGTCTCTTCTATCAACAGCAGTTGGTCCAATAAAAGACATTACCTCACCCACCTTGTCTCTCTAAAATAAAATTTCCAATTTAACAACTTGACTGAAAATGGATGTCTAGAATTTTGTGTAATATATTTTAAGGCACAGTTACGTGATAGGACAAAATAGAATTCCTATTTTATCAAGACCACCACCCCCATCACCTCATCCACACACAACCTGACAAAACATTATTCTGATAAGTGTAAGGTGTGAGTCCAGATCCTGGGTGGTGCTTTAGGATGGCTTGGTGCAGTTCAGAAGGTGGTGGTGTTGGGGGGCATGGGTCTGTAACCACATTTGTGCTCCCACAATCTTGGGACAGCTGAGGGATCACTTCAGTTCCAGGTGTATCTTGGAGCAGCTAATCGCATTTATTTCAGCTGCCAAAAATTCCAGGGAGCTGTTCCAGGAGCTAGCAATCAGCCAGGCATAAGGGATCCCTGGTCATGCCATCTGTGCCAGCAGCCAGGAAGGAGGTGACAGCGCTTCTCTTCCCAGCGATTCCTTCTCACTGCAGGGAATCCTGAGCTGTCTAGATGCTGCAGGTTTAGCGCTGCTTGGCATCAGTGAAGATAGCAAAGCAGCCTGAATGTACCAGAGAATCAGGCCCGTGCTCTGTAACAACAGGTAGACTAAAACAATGTAACCTTATGTTATTACATGAGCTCCTTTTATTGGTGACTCTGCTATTCTAGTTGCTGAGTAACACACATGGCCAAATGAAGGGACGGGTCTAACACAGTTGTGTCCTGACCATGGCACTCAAGTGTTTGAAATAGCTTTATAGGCCGAGTTTGTTTTCATTGCACCTTTCGAAGCTGGAAGACAGAAATCATTAGAGTACCGATCGACTCAGGATTAAGAGAGCATAGCGCTTTTCGCCTTGCATTAACTGGTTCAAAGCCGTCCCAAATCAAAAGGAGTGCCCAAAAGACAGAGCCAGCTGCTGCATGATTGCTGTCTGCTTCCTAGTCCACATCACAAAACCATAATCATAGTTAATATCTTTGCTGGCATTCACTGTAGAGGGGGTCACAGATACTGGCCTACCCTCTGAGCCATGCAGGTGGCTCCTCCAACTCAGGATAGAAACACATTGTTAGAGATAGGTGGCAAAGGTCAATGTCCTATTTTCCATCCCCCATCCCTGTCTCCAAACGCAGGGTTGGTCCTTAAGAGAATATCCTCCTGGGTTTTTGTCTAGACTACTCTATAATTGACTTTAGCAACAGGACTTCCGCCATTTCTCTTGGGAGATCATTCCACAGTCTAACAGATCTCACTATCAGGAAATGTTTCCTGATATTCCCCCTACATCATCCTTGCTCAATTTCACCCCAGGCACTGTGGTCAGACAGACAACTGGAGCTTGCAGGGCTGTGTATCTAGCCCCTCTTGCAAACACTGCATGCACAGAAGCCAGCCCTCTCCTGGTTTTGCTCATTTCCATTTGGCAAGCGGTGACCTTTTTTTTCCTTCCTGTTCGAATGAAGCCTGAAGTTAACTGTTATTTTCACTTATTTCCTTTCCATGCACAAGACTCCTCAGCTCACCGAAAAGCATTTTACAGCTGCAGGAGAAGGAGCACAAAATGTTGGAAGGCCTTGTGAAAAAAAAATGAGTGACCAGTTTTCAATTTGGCAAGAGGCAATGGGAGAATTTTGGTTTGCTTTTTTTTTTAAATAGATCTGGAAATTCAGAATCTGGAACAATCTCTTCATCACATAATTATTTCAAATTAAATAAATTCAGACACACTCTATATTAAGAGTATGTGTATAAAGAGTTAATAATTAGTTAATTAAGGTTTTAATAAATGGCAAATCAAACGGTACTGTTAGAAAGTCCCACAGGTGGCTTATAGCCATCTACTAATGTGCATCTAATCATCTACAATCCATATTCTTCATGTCTGTAATATGCTGGTAACATCTATTCATAAGTTATTAACCCTTTATAAACTATTTCTAAATGGACCCTTTTTATAAAATTGTGATCTGTGATTCAAACGTGGGTGATAACTTGGGACCAAACTCTCTGCTGGTGAAGTTGATTTACAGCTGTTGAGGATCTGACCTACGGTTTCCACCCAACCTCACAGTTTTGTCTGAAACTTTGTTCAATCTTGTTCAAATGGTTTTGGGCATCTCAGTGACCTTTCCAGCAAACCTGTCACAAAAGCACCACACAGTTCTGTGGTAGAAAACTCCTAGGACTCTAGCAATGGTCCATGGTGGAAAGTCCCTTCCCATCTCCAAATATGGTGCCAGATTGTAACCATATTGTGGATACACAAGTGGGCGGATAAGGCACAAGCATCCTTTCCTTCCTCCTCCTCCACATTATGGCCCCAAGTCAGGGCAAGCTGCAGTTAGAGCCCTTGCACTGCCCTGAGCACAAGGGATGCTGGTGGCTTCTCTAAAAGGGCTGGAGATGCCAAGAAGAGGTGAAGTCCTAACCCTGCACCAAACAGCAGAGGAGAGTGCACTCTGGATCCTCCGTCACGGTGGTTCAGCAGCTTTGCAGGAGGCACAATGCATTCTGGAGGTTCCCTTGAGACAGCACATCCCCACGCCAACCCATACACTACACTATGCCATGTTGGCACAACTTGTCCTTGGAAATCAGTTCATCCTGTGCATGCAAGCAGGAATCAGTGTAGGGGTTCGCATAACATTCCATTTACATACCACAGCTATTTACATTATATTGCCACTTAATGTAACCCTTCTGCCAGGCCAAGTTGATAACAGCAAGGGCCGGGTTCAGTACATAGGGGTCCCCTCCCAACAGCGTGACACAAAACCAGCTCGAGCCCCCACCCAGTCACCTGGGAAAATCTTACACACACCCCTGGGCGCCTCGAAGAGGCAATACTTCCCCCTCGCAAGCACAGAGCCTCGGTGTAGCAAAAAATGTTTAATAACATGAGGTAAACGACATAGCATTAAATTGGGAAAACACCACAACTAGAGTTCATAGACCAAACCCCAGCAAATTGGGCCGTGTCCTTTCCCATTGGTTCTTGAAACCAGCAACCCAAGAATCACCAAAGTCCCAAAAAGTTCAACAACCCCAAAGGCTCTTGGGTCCAGCGACCCAAGAATCACCAAAGTCCCAAAAGTCCGACAACCCCCCAAAGTCTCTGTCCCTGGTCAGTGCAGCCCCATAGTTCAAAGGGGGGGGGGCCGCAGGGTGTTAAGGGGCACCTTACGTGATCCAAGGCCGACCCGTGGGGTTCCGCCGCAGCCTTCACCATGAGCCGCTCCTGCCATCCCATGAACTGCTCTGTTCTGCCAGCTGCTCCACTCACCGACCTGTGAGCCGCTCGGCTCCGCTCCACTCCAACCATCCCTTGAGCCGCTCCAACCATCCCCTCAAGCTCCGCTCTGCTAGCTGCTCCACAAACTGCTCTGCCAGCTGCTTAGCAATATAGCTTCAGGCTCCCCCACTAGTTAACACAGCCTCAGTGATCTCAGCTCTTAGTAACTTTAGCTCTTTTGTGATTTCAGCTAGTAGTAGGGGAGCCCCAGTGCTAGTGCACTATTGGCCCAAAGTGAATTCAGCTCAGCAGCCTGTAACTAGACTCCTAACGGAATCAAAGTTAGCTCTGACATTCAACAGTGGAGAGAGGATGAGGTGCAATTAGTGTTTCAGGCGCACAAAAGGGGGCCCACACCACCAGGTACAAATACCTGCCCCCAGCCTCTCTCAATTCACTAGGTTTTGTAACCCATGCCCCTTGTCAAGCAAGTGCTACTTAGGTAATGGTGAGTCCTTCTGTCATACAACAGTTCCACTAGCCTTGATCCACAGAATCAGGGTAACAAAACTTTATTCTTCCTGCCCCAATAACAGAGAAACTGAGGATCCCACACCAGCCAAAGTAACCACTTTCAGAGGTTGTTGTCCCAGGCTAGGCGGGTGGGTGTGCCTATGCAAACAAGATCAGCCCCTGGAGTTCTTTTCCACACTCGCCATAATTCACCACCAGATGTCAGGGTAGAGCTCATCCTGACTCTGTTTATACTTAGCATGATAGATGCCGCTGCTGCTGACATCTCTGGGGCACACAGTGCCAGATCTGGAGGGTAAAGACTCTTGGTGTATTTAACTTAGGGCATGTCTACACTGGAGCCAGAAGATGTAATTTCCAGCTCAAGTAGACATACCCAAGCTAGCTCAGTGGTGCAAGCTTCACAAGGCTCTAGCCCCCAGAGTACAATCCCCTCAGTGCGTACTCTGGTAGCTACTGTGCCATTCCCACCGTGGCAACTACCCTTTCATTTTTCACATGCTATCTCAATCAGTATGGCTACTTCCCAGATCCAGTGAAGCCAGACCTTAGAAGCTAACTCCTCCTTATGTCCCGTGGCTAAGTCACGTTTCTGTAATTGCTGCTTGGCTCAAATACATCCTTATCCAGTGAGCAATTCACATTGTAATGGTGCTCCCCTTCCCCCTTAGCTGGGTTACAGGTGGTTATGGTTAGCAAGAGAGGCTGCGGGGAATGAAAACAAACAAAATGCTCTTTTAGGGTCAGGGCCACACTCGTTACCAACTCCAGGGGAGGCAGGGGCTGCTGTATGGTGGCTACCTTAAAATTTGTGGGACATTTCATTCAGTCAATGTGGGCTTGTTTCATTGCTTGGGACACCCTTGATGTTACAGCATACATTCAAAGTGGGTGATGAGGCAAAGAAGGGTGGAAAGGGGATTTCTTTCTTTGGGGATTTGTACTGGCCTGGTTTAGATTCTGAGCCACTAATCTATATGTCTGCTCCAGACTTGGTCCATCTTAGCTTGTCTTTGAATCATTGTGAGTATATTGTACTTTACCTGGAGAGGTATGAATTAGAGTTTGGGGTTACAATTACTCCCACTTAGGAAGAAAAATAACTGCAGAAAGGGTTAGCACAGATAAAGGATCTACTACAGTGCTGTAGATTGGCTGATTTATCCAGATCAGAAACAATATGACAAACCATTGTCTCCTATATCCCAAGGGCGAGGTTGAATATTGGGGGAAATTAGCAAAATTGGTTCGATAAAGTTTTTCCATAAATCAGTTTAGCCCCATCATTAAATTATGCTTGGAAAATTTACCTTCTTGACTGAAAAGCACTTTATAACAATACTTATTAATTTAACCAGAGGAGTGGCCCAACTAACCAGCGTGTTCTCCAGTTCGGTCTGCCCACACACCACTCAGTCTTCCTCCCTGTTCACTTAGGAACGTCAGAGATCTATTCCTTTCTTCTGTGCTATATGTGGAGAGAGGAATTGACTTAAAGGGACACTGACAACTGGTTTTAAGCCTCAAGTTAATGTATTGCCATAGTTGGTTTTCAATATTAGTTGAGGGTTTCTTTGAAGTCTTGTCAGGATGAGGCATCTGTTAGGCAAAGGAGAATAATAATATTCTCATCCATTGTTGAGAATCCAAATATAACAGTGTTGTGCTAGTGCATGAGAATCAGATAATGAAACTGACTAGAACGTGGTTCTCAAACTAGGGCCGCCGGTTGTTCAGGAAAAGCCCCTGGTGGGCCGGGCTGGTTTGTTTACCTGCCACATCCGCAAGTTTGGCCGATCGCAGCTCCCAGTGGCCGCGGTTTGCCGCTCCAGGCCAATGGGAGCTGCAGAAAGCAGCGCAGGCCAAGGGACATACTGGCCGCTACTTCCCGCAGCCCCCATTGGCCTGGAGCAGTAAACCGTGGCCACTGGGAGCTGTGATCGGCCAAACCTGCAGACGCGGCAGGTAATCAAACCGGCCCAGCCCGCCAGGGGCTTTCCCTGAACAACCGGCAGCCCTAGTTTGAGAACCACTGGACTAGAAGACAAAAGTGAAACTGACCAGTGTTGTTTAATTGCCCAGGCTCACGGATATGGAGCCAGAGATTTCTCAAAATCAGGCCTGCAGGATTTGCTTATTGAAATAGGATTAGGTATTAACCTGAGCTGCAAGACACCCTCCTGGCCCAAACTTTCACAACTGATTAAATTTGGTTTCCTGACTGGGGAAATGGAAGGGAATGATGGTCTTCAGTTTTATTGAGATCTGAATACCTCAACTTCAACCTTGTAAAGCAGCCATAATGATGGGTGCAAATTATATTAATATACTAAATATAATAAAATAATAAAACCAAATACAAAAACAATTAAAAACAAATAAATGTTATGCTGGGAATCTGTAAAATAGCTATCAGCAACCATGTCTTTACTCTATAGGGAATCACAGACCTCATTAAAGCTGGTGGGCATGCTAGCTACCCTTCAAATGGCAGAAGCAATAAAGCTCCTTTATGGTGTAAGATAGCTGAAATAACAGAAGCCATCACCCAAGGCTCTGGGGCAGTCACCTAAAAAAGTGGGAAAGGAGGCAGGAGAAATCAGCATTTTCCTCCAAAGAATTCATCTGAAAAATGTTAGGGGGCTGGGGAGGAGGGAAAATCCATACTATCCTCTTGTTTGCTTGGGGGGGATAAAAAGGTGTTTGTGTGTGTGAATATAAAGTGAAATTTCACTCTAGGGATAAAGGAGAGGTACAGCTGCAGAATTTTGCTATTTTCACTGTTATGAGATGGAGTGGAAACAGCCCAATTTTGCACACTGGACATTTTCACACACTGTTTCTTTTCTCCCGCCCTCTGCTCATTTAAGATCTAATCCTGACCCATTTAAGTTAACGGGAGCCTTGCCCTAGTATTGCTATCCTTTTCAGCCCATGACACTTGACTCTTGGTGCTAGAGCCTTCTTCTCTGCAGCTATTGCCATCAGCAACTGCCTTTCTGACACCTCTCCTACCTATGCCTTCCCCCTTCTGCTATTATACAGTTCCCCTTTTCAGGTAAAAATATTAGGAGTCCGTTTTTATGAAAGCAATGGTACTAAATCAATTTGCATAAAAAGAAGGAAGCACTAAAAACAAGATAGGATTAGTGACGGAGGGGAGGGTGAGTCATGCTAACTATGTAGAAAAGTGCTGAGCGTTAGCTCTGGAATCTAAATAATTAGTAACACATTTCAAACTCTGTCTCACACCATCCCTAACACAGAGAGAACAGTACAGTGGAATGTAATTAACTCTGCTTCAGCTGTTCGCTGATGATGCTTGTATAGCTGCATTAAGGATCATATGAAATTAATTTTATATTTAATCTATTAAGGTAGAAAAGATGAGAAATTAAAACCGCTCCTGGTATCTGTTTGCTTTCCCAAACATTTTCATTTAATCCTAGTGCCTTTGACCACTCAGCAGCAAACTCTGCTCATTGGGACATCATCTGGTTGATCATCACTGTGAAGTGCAAACAGGCCAGGTGGGGAAGTGGATGAAAGCAGAAACGGACACCCTATATTGGTGCAAAAAGCATCCAGAAAACTGACTTAACCTGAGAAATCTCCCAGCACAGCAGCTTTTATGCCACCCCTTTCAGATAAGAAATGGCTGGAGAAAAAAGGCTGTATTCAAGGACCATCTGCGAGCAATCCCCACCTAGCAGAATGGTAGTCAGGGCAACAGAAATCTGGGGCTGCTCTAAATTGAGCCTTGGGACCACACCAGAATCTAGCCAGTCCCACAATAAGAGGACGTGAAGGCAGCTTAAAACTACCTTTGCACCCAATCCCTGAGCTGCATCAGGCACAGAGGGTGCCAGATGTAAGGTACTTGTATGATATTTAGTAACAAGTAATGAAGGATGAGAAACACAGATAAAATATTGTGCACAAGCCAAAATGGTTCACTATAGTTGGAATATTTTCAAACCCTTTTCCATGAGGCACCACCCAGCAGCTCTTTAAATATTGAAGAGCAAAAACTGCTGGCTGCTGCACCAGTATTACAACTGGGAGGGAGAGTGGCTTTCCAGTCTCTGCCATTCGGGCCCATAGTGGCAGTGTCATTTATCAGCAGAAATGTGGCTTCCAGTGAGAGGCTCACAGATGTGGATTTTAATTAAAAAAAATTAATTTTCAGCTACGCGTTCCACTCTCTGTACTTGATCATAATGGCTTCTGGTGCCCAACATGGGAACCTTCACAATGCTGCTCTGAGGAAAACTGGAGCAGCTTCTTCCCAATACAACAGCTCTGTTAAACACCACTGCAGAGGTTTTGATTGTTGCTGTTGAACACAAAACAAAAGGAAGAAAAACATGTATTGCAGATAAGAATCTAGGCCAGCGGTTCTCAGCCACTCCCCCACTGGGACCCCATTACATTTTCCATACCAAGATCCCTCTTCCCATGGTGTGGGGACCTCCAACATTTGGCAATATGGGAAGGGTTGGCGATTGCTGCCCCATCCTCCAACACATGCTTGCAATCTCCCCTGGGGACTGCAAGTAGGAGATCACTATTAAAAGTTCTAAGTGGCAAATTTAGGCTGCTACATAAGAGATTAAAATCCCGAATCTCCAGGGTAGCATTCTCTGAAATGCTTCCAGTTACACAGGTGGGGCCAGTTAGACAGGCAGAACCGCAGGGTCTCAATGTATGGATGAGACAATGTGTTCAGAGACGGGATTTAGGTTTATTAGGAACTGGGGAACTGTTTGAGAAAGGGGGGGAGAGATAGCACAGTGGTTTGAGCATTGTCCTACTAAACCCAGGGTTGTGAGTTCAACCCTTCAGGGGGCCACTTAGGAATCTGCAGCAAAATCAGTACTTGGTCCTGCTAGTGAAGGCAGAGGGCTGGACTTGATGACCTTTCAAGGTCCCTTCCAGTTCTAGGAGATAGGATATCTCCATTACTTTTAAAAAAAGATGACCCTATACAGGAAGGATGAGCTCCATCTAAACCAAAATGAAACTGCTCTATGATCTTTTTAATTTTACATGCCAGCAATCCAGTTTTTAAACTAAAGGCTGGGGAAAAGCCAACAGGTGCGGAGGAGCACACATTTTGGACAGACACATCCCTTAGGGGAGGATTTATTAAAGGAAATATTCTATAGCCTAGTAAAGAGGAGAGGATAGAAGTTGATAAAGTACAGATAGGAACTGAAGAGAAACCGTCAAACGAAAAACAAGTCCCATTCAATTACATCACATGAAGACAGACAACTAAATATTGACAAATTTTATAAGTGCTTGTATAGGCATGCAATAAGTCTAAATACTAAGATGGGTGAATCTGAGTGCCTGATATTAATGAGAATATGGATATAATAGGCATCACAGAAACTTAATGGAATGATGATAATCAATGAGACACAGTAATACCAGGATACAAAATATGTAGGAATGATAGAGTAAGCGTACTGGTGGGCGAGGGACAATATATGTGAAAGAAAGCAAATATAGTAAAAGTCTTAAATGAATCAAACTTCTCCATAGACTCTCTATGGATAGAAATGTTATTCTTGAATAATAAGAGTATAGCAGCAGGAATATATTACCAACCACCTGACCAGTATGGCAACTGTGATTGTGAAATGCTTGGGTAGATTAGAAAGACTACAAAAGCAGAAAATCCAACAATACAGGGGGATTTCAACTATCCCTATATTCACAGGGTACATGTCCCCTCAGGATGGGATATAGAGATATAATTTCTAGACTCCACTGATAACTTCATAGAGCAGCTAGTCCTGGAACCCACAAAGGGAGAGGCAATTCTTGATTTAGTCCTAAGTGTAGTACAAGATCTGGTCCAAGAGGTGAATACAGCAGAACTGCTCAGTAATATCAGTCAATTATAATGTAATTAAATTTAACATCTTTGTAAAGGGGGAAACACTAAAGGAACCCATCACAACAACATATAACTTCAAAAAGTGAAAAATGAGGAAACTACTTAAATGGAAATTAAGAGGAACGGTCACAAGAGTGAAATGCCTGCAAGGTGCATGGAAACAATTTTAAAACACCATAATAGAGGCTCAAATTAAATGTATACCCCAAATTTAAAAACAAACAAACAGTAAAAGGTCCAAAAGATGACACCATGGCTATGCCACCAAGTAGTAAGAGAGGTGGTTAGAGGGAAAAAGACATCTTTTAAAAATTGGAAATCAAATCATACTAAGGAAAATAGAAAAGAGCATAAACTCTGGCAAGTCGAGTGTAAAAATGTAATTAGGCAGACCAAAAAAAGAATTTGAAGAGCAACTAGTAAAAGACACAAAAATTAACAGCATTTTTTTGTTAAATACATAAGAAGCAGGAAGCCTGCCAAACAATCAGTGGGGGCACTGGACAATTGGGGAGGTAGAGGAGCACTCAAGGAAGACAAGGCCATTGATGAGAAGCTAAATGTGTTTTTTGCCTCAGTCTTCACTGCAGAGGATATGAGGGAGATTCCCACACCTCAGCCATCCCCTTTTAGGGGACGAATCCGAGGGACTGTTCCAAACTGAGGTGTCAGTAGAGAAGATTTTGGAACAATTTGATAGATTAAACAGTAATAAATCACCAGGACCAGATGGTATTCACCCAAGCGTAGTGAAAGAACTCAAATATAAAACTGCAGAACTGTTACTGTGGTATGTAATCTATTGCTTAAATCAGCCTCTGTACCTGATGACTGGAGGATAGCTAATGTAACACCCATTTTTAAAAAAGGCTCCAGAGGTGATCCTGGCAAGTGCAGGTTGGTAAAGCTAACTTCAGTACCGGGCATATTGGCTGAAGAACAGAATTATCAGACACATAGAGGAGCACAATATGTTAGATTGATGAGGCATGATTTCCCTTTGCAAAGCTGTGTTGACTCTTCCCCATTAGAATTCTTTGAAGCAGTCATGGTATAAGAGGGAAGCTCCTCTCCTGGATCAGTAACTGGTGAAAAGACAGGAAACAAAGGACAGGAATAAATGGTCAGTTTTCACCTTGGAGAGAGATAAATAGCAGGGTCCCTAAAGGATCTGTACTGTGACCAGTGCTATTCAACAGATTCATAAATGGTCTGGAAACAGGGGGAAACAGTGAGGTGGCAACGTTTGCAGATGACACAAAATTACTCAAGATAGTTAAGTCCAAAGCTGAGTGCGAAGAGTTACAAAAGGGATCTCACAAAGGATAAATATCCTAAGGGCTAACTGCTATTAATCATTATTCTTACCTTTGATTATTGTTTACAATGGATTCTTAAATTATTCTTATTTATTATTTGTCTCACTGTAGTGCTTAGGAGCCCAGTATCCCATGATGCTAAGTGCTTTACGAACACGCAACAAAAAGACAGTCCGTGCCCCCAAAGACCTTATAATCTTGGGGGGAAATGTAATCATTTGGCTCAGTTTTTAGGTCCAGAAGCCAATGCTTTACAAAGATAGGTAAATATTATTAACCCATTTTACTGACAAGGAAACTGAGGCACAGGGCGGTTCAGTGAATGACTCAGTGTCACACAGTGGAGCCCAGACCTCCTGACTCCCAGCCTACTGCAAGATCAGAACTACTTAATCCACAGTCTTACCTGCCACTCCTTATATTCTTGTTTTCCACTCCTGGATAGAGTTATATTGACGTTCGGCGAAATAATACTGGGCAATTGCCTAGGCCCTCATGGGAGCAAGCTGTGTAGCTCTACTGGTGAGAAGAGCTTCTTAAAAATCAAATACAATTACATAACTAAATGTTGCATTCTATCGGAATTCCTCTGGAAAGGATCAGCAGGCATTACAGTGTGAAAAGTAAATTACCATCCACATCACCTTACAGTACAGGAAATGCTCATCGTGAGGTGCACACCCTGCTCAATGCAAAAAGCATGCGAAGCCCATATTAACCACTGCGTTGTTTTCTTTGATTCTGCCTTGGCAAGTCAGCTGTAAGTTCCTGAGACATTGACGTTGGCTGCGTTGGGTAGGCAAAGCTGATTAAGACACACTTTGCTAAACACGGGATAGCCTAATCATCCCAGCTTGGAAGAAATTCTAGGCCGTGCACACCTTCCTAGCAAAGCATAAATTGCCTGAGTCGCTTATTTACAGGGCAGGCTTCAGCTAATCTAAACCTTGGTTGCGGGGAGAGCAGGACAGAATGGTGCCAGATGTCCACAGGCATATTGGAACTGGGAAGGTCCCACTCTCCCTCATATCTTTCTACTCCCACCACATCCGATTGTTTGAACATCTCTCCCTGAACACTGAGCAAAGGAGGGACTGGTGGGAAAAATACCCAGAACGGCTGGAAAAGAGCAGCTGTAAATCACTTTCAGAGTGAGACAGTTTCTCCAGCCCCAGTTAGAACTGACAGGACTTTAGTATGATAATAATTCGCATTAGCTAGTTCCCAAAACAAGGTCCAGTTTGTCACCCAACACAATCGGAAAAGACTCAAGCTTTTCTATTTGCCCCCTCGAATCACAATTCCTCCTTTCAAAAGGCAACAGCGTTGGAGTTGCAGTATGTTTTCCACAAAAATGGGGCCCCCAGATTCCAATACTCTCTCTCTCAGATGGGAACAAGCCCAGCTCTCTGGAGCTCCTGTCCATTCCCCTCCCCAACGCAGCTTCTGCCTTTTGTAACTAAAAACCCGCCGTCTTTTGGAAACTTCTCCGAATATTTTATGCCACTTTTTTTTTTTTCATTCATTCACACGAGGGAAACAACAAGAGGGTCCTCTGATGAATGTTGCGCATCGCCATGGTTACAGCTCAGAGATGCAGCAAAAAGCAATTATGGTGGGACACAGTGGAAAAAAAGACATGCACCTCTTTGTCAGAATTTCAGAACAGCTGTAATAACACGCCAGCATCCGAACCCGTGTAAAATAACTGAAATATTGTGGCATGTTAAATGCCAGCACATTAAAAAAAGGGGGGGATTTCAATGTCATATAATTTAAAAGGACAGGAAGCATTAATTTCCAGCTGCACTTCCAGCTTGTTAAGGAATCAGGGGAAAATAAGGGAAGGCAAACAAGCAACAGTTCAGGGACTTAAATATGAGGTGTGAAATAAAGCAGTATTCAGAGGCACCGGCCTGCACTTCTCACAGATTTAAGCTGACAGCAGCAATGGTTTCCTGTCTTTATGCCATGCATGGTTTAATTTGTTCCCTTCAGTGATGGAGGTCCAGCCAAGTGATAGCACTGACACTCTGACCCTCCCCACTCTGAGGATCTCCAAGTGCTTTACCAACCATCATTCGTTTTTCACCACCCCCAGAGGTAGGTTACATGCTATTGTCCACAGCGGACACGAAGAGCTATGGGGCTCACAAGAACCCAAATGAAGCTGAGAAGAGCAACGTCCAGGTAAATCTCGATACCCTGAGAGCCCCTGGTCTAGGATGCTCTTGACACCACCAACCTAGGCTATGTCTACACAGCAATTAAACACCTGCAGCTGGACTGCATTCAGTCTTGGGTTGGACTCTGAGCTCTGGGACTCCTTAAGGGGGGAGGGTCCCAGAAACCAGGCTCCTGCTTGAGCCTGAATGTATACACAGCAATTTTTAGCCC
The DNA here is from genome assembly GCF_013100865.1 of Trachemys scripta elegans. Classification (NCBI taxonomy): domain Eukaryota; kingdom Metazoa; phylum Chordata; order Testudines; family Emydidae; genus Trachemys; species Trachemys scripta. The sequence goes on along the minus strand of NC_048307.1, from coordinate 74,680,583 downwards.
CACAGCCTGAGCCAGCTGACCTAGGCCAGCTGCAGCTGTGCCACAGATCATTTATTCATGTGTAGACGTACTCTCAGACTCTGTGTCTTGGCTCCTCTGATGGGGCCTGGACAGCATCTGGGATGGACCTGAAATGGCAGCCTGGGATTGACTCCGAGAGTCCCCTGTGTGCCTGTTCCAGCCCCAAATGCAGCCAGTCTCTCACACCTAGCAGGGATGAGCAAGGTTTCTCCTGAAGTGACCTCTCCTGGCTATCCAGGACTGCTTGAGATGACCAAGACAAAGACTGTTTCCTCTTCCTCTGCTCTTAGTACTCCTTCCCCCAAAGATGCCCAGTGGGCCAGCTTGGAACTCCTGGGAAGGGAGGCACAAGGAAAGGAAGAAGCAGCCGACCAGTTGCCTCATTCCCTTTCCAGCAGGGAGGAGAAAGGGTCAGAATGAAGGGCAACAGGCTAATCAGGACAAGGTCCATGTTCCTCCTTGGGCCTCTGGTGGGACTCTCATGTCTCTGTCTCCAGTTTCAGTCTTTCCACATCTCGATAAGTCCTTACTATAGAAATAAGCTCCTCCATTTTGCTGAGAGACGTCAGCATGTACGAGTCGCCTATTTCATTAATTGTGGATCTCCAAGAATCTCTAGCATATGGAAAACTGTGAACTTACTGCATTTGCTTTGAGAGAAGTAGGACCTGGTTTTGTAAAAAGTTTAAGAACAACTGTCATAATCTGTCTGGTGAACAGCCTGGGCTTTTGTGTACTTGGGCACAATTTTTATTTTTTTTAAATTATGCCCAGATCATGCGAAAACACAGGCCATTTACCAGACAAAAATGGAGGCCAGAAGCACATATGCTTGGGTAGGGAAATCAGAGGATGGTTTCGGAGGGGTGTGCAATGCGGACAACTCTCATGACTTTATTGAGAGTCTCAATATTTTGAGCTTTTCCTAAAGCCCGAGCTGCTGGAAGCAAGAAACTGGCTTAGAATCTCAACTTTGTTTAAAAAAACAAAGTTTCTGTCCCTCATTGGTGCTGGAAAAGCTTGGAAATGTGAAGAAAAATGCCTCACAGAGGCTCAAAACCAGAAGGCAAATTAAAAAAAAATCAAAACACATTTAAAAAAAACTCCAACTCATGATTTTGGGAGGCCTGACTGGCGATTTTTGTACATTTGGTGTTGGCAATACTGGGTATGCACTGGGGAAGGGACTAGCTTTGGGTTTGTAGGAAACTCTATAGCAGAGAGGAGGCATGTTCTCTGTGGGCTGACATTATGATTTAGCATTCCCAAGCTGTTACCCAACTAGTACAAGACCTGACTCAATATAGGAAAGGGAACGCCCACATAAATCCAACAGGTTGGTCACCAAAGCAAGGTCAAGATGCATTGGCAGAGTGTGGTGTGTTGGAAACCTGCACTACCAATGCTGCTACTTGGCTTGATCTCCGGGTAAGTGGTATCCAGGTCCAGTAGTGTAAAGCTGATTGTACGTCTAATGATGTCAAAGCATTTACTCCAGAATTTACACTGGTGTGAGATCAAAACCCGGCCCTCAGTCCTCAGAGATGATTCCAGGGCACTTGACAACAGTATAGATATTTATTTTAAAAATAAAAAGACCCCCAACATTGTAATTGGAGCCTTGTTTTCCAATGTCATTTAAATTAATAACAAGAACAGCTTCTTTTCACTTCGCCTCCAAAGCCATGAGGTGTGGAGAATTTTTGAAGGGAAGTAGTGTCTCTGTTTGGCTTGCCTTCTATGTCAAGTGAAACTGTGGCAATACTGGTTCCCTTTCATTGTCTCACGTCCGCAAGCACTTGAACTGGAAGTTACTTAAAAGGTGCCAACTGAAGTAGATGGAGATGAAAGCGGCTTCACATCTACATGCAAAGCCAATTTGGTAAACAGCAGAGGCTATTTATAGAATGTTCCTAAATGATCAGATATGTTTGGATGGAACGAACCTTAAAAGCTGTAAGAAAGATTTCAACCAGACTCACCTAAACAAAATAATAATAATTTGGAAATCTCTGCTCTACCTACCTAATATTTTTAACACAATTCAATGTCATGCAGGTTAGTCCAGTCCAGGTATACTGTGGATGACTCCAGAATGAAAATACCATTCATCTGAGTGAACACCGAGTTGATGACATACGGCCGAGTCCTGTAAGGAGCTGAGCAGATCCTGCTGGGTGCTGGAGTGCTCTCAAATCCCACTGAGGTCAATGGGATTTGACGACATTCAGCGCCTATCCAGATCAAGCCCACAGTGACTGAATGGGTCATTCCTTAGAGAAGGTTCTCCTCTTTCTCTGGCAGGATAGACTGGAGATGAGAAGCAATGTGAACTGAAACTGCCACAAGCTCCTGCAGCCAAGGATAGCATTGTCATGGGGTCCTTTGTGCTATAGGCACTTGGAGTTTAAATGAGGGAGAGATAAAAGAGGGGATTTTAAAACAAAAGTTTCATTGCAGATTACCAGTTTCTCATTGCTTTATTTTGTGCTGTATGCACATGTCAGATAAGTGGACTTGCAAATAACCTTAATTAGAAATGGGGATTACACTAGTCCAGAATACACTGGACACAGTTTCTCTCCAACAATCCTGTTGGGAACACACATGGCCAACTTGCGAAGGAACAGACTGACTTTCAAGTTAGCTTCATTCTCAGTCAGGCCCTGTGTCATACCCAGTTGGTAAAACCCATGTCTATGAATAATTCCTCTTCTTAATCAATTTAGTGGAGGAAATAACTGTATTTCCAGCAAAAAGACCAGCTATTACGGACACCACACTTTTGAATTTGGTCTTGTTAGATCCCCCCAGATAAAGAAGGGTCAGACATGGTCAGGCCGGATGGAACACCTACAAGACAAAGCCAGGATGGTGCCAGTGATTTCATGGGTGGCATTCTTACCTCGGAGTTTGGCATGGAACTCATGGTGAAAGAGGATGCTGTGGTGCATGGTAGAAGGTGCGGTCTTTTGTAGGAAATGTAAATCTTAAGACCTGACAACATCTGTTCATTCGAAATTCTATAGTATTCCTTTGCAAGAATGAAGCTAAGTTTATGGAGGGGATGGTATGATGGGATAGCCTAATTTTGACAATTAATTGATCTCTGACTATTAGCGGTAAATATGCCCAATGGTCTGTGATGGGATGCTAGATGGGGTGGGATCTGAGTTACTACAAAGAATTCTTTCCTGGGCGCTGGCTGGTGAGTCTTGCCCACATGCTCAGGATTTAGCTGATCGCCATATTTGGGGTCGGGAAGGAATTTTCCTCCAGGGAAGATTGGCAGAGGCCCCGCGGTGGGGGGGGTTCACTTTCCTCTGCAGCGTGAGGCATGGGTCACTTGCTGGAGGATTCTCTGCACCTTGAAGTCTTTAAACTATGATTTGAGGACTTCAATAGCTCAGACATAGATTAAGACTTTGTTACAGGAGTGGGTGGGTGAGATTCTGTGGCCTGCGTTGTGCAGGAGGTCAGACTAGACAATCATAATGGTCCCTTCTGACATTAAAGTCTATGATTCTATGAAGCTATTGGCCCCAGCATCCCGTCTAAATTCTAGCTGTGTAATTACATTTGGCATGCTTAAACCTCCCTTTGTATTAGATTAGAACCCTTGGCTCCTGGAGCAAGGTTTGGGCCACTATGTGAGGCTGCTCCTTTGCAATCACTGTTAAGATTGTGAAGTTAGTGTAAAGAGGGCACAGTGGGAGGGGGAAAAACTGGAAGGAAATTATTCCCGAGACAAGATTTCTTGTTAATATATAGCTCCCTTTACTTAAACAAAACAATGTAGGATGTTCTGAACTTCATAATATAGGATCCTCCCTTGGCAGAAAAGTAAAAATGGCTCATCCAAACTTGTCACTGAATACCCACGTCAGTCAATTTCAACAGTGTTAACTGGCCAGGTTTTATAGTAAAAGGACGGGGTCAATGTAACACTACGCTACTTTAAAAACAAAGTGATGCTTGTTTTCTAACCTTTGTTACTCTGACATTAAAGATGGCTAAAAACGTACTTTGGGATCACCATTTATATGCTTTTGTTTACATAGCTGCCTTTCAACTCTGCTTATAAAATGGATCTAGACTAGTCAGTTGCACCGTTGATTCTAGTCGGCTTCACTTTTGCATTCTTGTGCGCTACCATGGCATGGTTGCAATTTGGGTTCACCACACAACAGGGGAATATTTCGATCCCAGGCAATTCTGGCAGAAGCCTGAACAAAGAGGTTAAACCGGAGTTCTGTGTAAAGCATAAAGTATTTGGGAAGCCTGGTTGGGAATGTGCTTTTTTTCAAACTGTTTGCATATTGTTGTGGCATTGTGCTGTAGTGTCCACTTGTGGTAGCATGTTAATTCTTGATCTTCATGTTGTTAATGGTGCACATTTGTTTAAATGCAAAGGGAATTAATGGATCAGAGTTTTAAATGAAAAAAAATTAAAACAACTTGAAAACAAGTCTCAAGGATGGTCTTGCAGTTAAGGTACTGGGCTAATCTGAAGGGGAGCAGGATTAGTTCCTAGCTATGCCACAAACTTCCTGTGGGACTTTGGACAAGTCACTTAGTTTCTCTATGCTTCATGTCCCCATCTATAATATGGAAATGAAAACACACACTTCCTTTGTATGTCTTTAGCACTGGAATGGGTTACCTAGGAAGGTGGTGGAATCTCCTTCCTTAGAGGTTTTTAAGGTCAGGCTTGACAAAGCCCTGGCTGGGATGATTTAGTTGGGAATTGGTCCTGCTTTGAGCAGGAGGTTGGACTAGATGACCTCCTGAGGTCCCTTCCAACCCTGATAGTCTATGATTCTATGACCATGTCTTATCTATTTAGGTCATAAGCTCTTCATTACAGGGGCCATCTCTTGCTATGCGTCTGTACAACAGAGGCCCAGATAGTAATTTTGAGCTTCTAGGTGATACTGAAATTCAAATAATAATAAACATAATGGGCCAGATCCTGATCTAATTCAGCAGTATTAATATGGGGAAACTTCAAATCATAATCTAGGCTTTTAGCCAAAACCTAGTAACAACTTCCCTTTAACCATCTAGCATGGAACAGCAATTGCTGACTCAGCTGCCAGGTATGCAGTGGCGGAGAAGTATCTCATCACTTGGAAAATGTAAATAAGCAAGAATCTATTCATGCTAGAAATCAAAGCGGCTTCACTAGCTGGTGCAGTGGTTCCAGAAAGCAAGTCAAGATTACCCACTTGAGAAAGCTCAATGAGCCAAAACATTCCCTGCACCACAATTTATATTTTCTTAAGTGTTTAAAGGAGATTTCTGACTTTATTTAGTTATTACATTCCCGGTCTAGGAAATACCTTTGAGATGCTACATATGGTTTCAAGGGGGTCTGAAAAGAAAACAAAACACTACAGGAGTGGAATGCAATGGGTGCTTGAAATTCGTAGAGACATTACTGAAATTCTGACCGTCAACCAAAAAAAGCTCCTTACTTGCTCTTTGCGTTGTGGAAAGGGCATGACTGTTACATATTGGTCTGTGCAGCTGAATTCTCCAAACAATTTCACTGCAACGTCACAGTCTGCGCCAATTCTACCTGGGCATGAGGTTTTCATCCTGTTTCAAACAGTGGACCAGATCTCTCAGCAGAGCTCCTTTGATTTATATCCGCTGCACACTACCCCTCTCTCAGATGCAACTCAAAGGATGAAATCCTGCCCCCACTGAGGTTAATGGCAAAAGTCCATTTGCTTTCAGTGGGATCAGGATTTCACCAAAATATTTTGTACTGAATCTTGTGCTTCGACGGAGTTTTCTTGGGTAAGAGGGTCAATCGGTGCAATGGTCTAATCGGCAATGCATGATGCTGGTTAATAGTATGAACTAGCCCGTTGTTACCGACCAGCTTTAAAGGTGTGCTAGTAAAACATAGCTGCGCATTTACAGCCGATAGCTTCCAAATTATGTCAATTCCATTGCTGAAAATGTAAATAATAGGTATGGAATGTGATTAGAACAAAGTTTACACTAATGGCTTGTCAATTTTCATTTTGCAAAAACAAAGTTCTCATTCTTTGACTGTAGACAAACAGTTAATACTGGGTTGTGCATTGATTTGTTCCGCTTCAATAACTTAATAGACGTATCTGAACATTTGAAATTGAAAAAACAAAATCTTAGTCAACTGAGACTTCATAGAATAAGGATTAAGCTATTTGTCTGATGCAAATGTGGGTCCTATAGCTGCTGTCTATTGGAACCTACACTGATAACTGCTTGTGGCATAAAACTGTAAACAAGTAACATCCCTTGTTATTGGGAGCTCCTTAAATCAAAACACTGGGACTCAATGGTGAGATATCAGCTTTCTTGATCATGTGTATGCTGCATTAGAATTCACAGAACAGTGATTCTTAGAGCTGGGTTGCTATTTTGTGAATATTTGAATACAACTGAATGGCCTCACATATGGGGCGACTCCAGGCACCAGGGCACCAAGCCGTGGGGGAGACCTGCGGCTTTGTGAGGGCAGCAGTCAGGCTGCCTTCGGCGGCATGCCTGTGGGAGGTCCACCGGTCCCGTGCCTTCGGCGTACCCGCCGCCGAATTTCCGCCGAAGCCATGGGACTGGTGGACCTCCCGCAGGCATGCCGCCGAATCCGCGTTACCAGTGGACTGCCCTCAGGCATGCTGCCGAAGGCTGCCTCACTGCCGTGCTTGGGGCAGCAAAATACATAGAGCCGCCCCTGGCTATGGTTCTTGTTTTGTGTGAGAATTTTAGGGAGATAATTTTCTGTGAGGAACCAAATTAAAGTGGCTTTTAGAGAATATGTTGAGACAGCAGGTGCTGAACTCCGGAAGGTGATTATCAGCAACAGAAACCTGACTCCATAGTTGTACTCTGCAAGTCAGGAAACAGAAATGTACCATGTATCATAGTGGAATGGAAATGAACCGACACAGCTTGGATATTGGCTATCTACGTCAATGGAGCTATACCCATTGAGAATCTGGTCCCACAAACTCTCAACTAACGGCTTAGGAACAATCTAGAGATCCATAATTATTCATATAAAAGTTATCCATTGCATAAGGCTGAGAAAATACATTTGATAAAGTTCAAACTGAACAGAAAATATGGGAACATTCAATAAATAAATCATGTGCTATGAATGACTTATCTCCACAGACTATTAAAGTCACGTCACTAGAATCACGCTTGCCCTAGACAAGCACCAAAGCATTCACCTCTTCCAGCACCCAACGAGCCTCATGCCCTTCCACTATGCACACCTACTCACAGCATGGCCAATCTCCTTCCCGGCCTGGAGCTACTCAGGGCTCTCAGGTCCATCTCTACCAATGGCTTCCATCCCAGCACCTTCTCCAGGAATTCCCAGCCTGGGTGAGTAGTCAGGAACCCACAGGAACCCACTGTGCAGTAGAGAGAGCTTCTCAGTATAGGACAATGTTGAATTTCAATCTCAGCAGATGGTTCAACCTGGCTCCACCTAAGAGCCAGAAGCTATCTTAATTCCCTTGAATAGGAGCACCTATTGGCTCCTGTAACTCTCTAAAAATTAGTAAATCCTCACGTTCCATCCCTCTGGGGATTAACTAGTTTTCAGAACATCTTGGCCACCCTGCTCTTATTCCTTGCTTAACATTTAAGTTTCTTCTGGTCTGTTAGTTGGATCCTTAAGTATTTCTACCGGGAGTCTATAGAAAAGAGGAGTTTTTATCAAGCAACATGATTGCATTAACCACCTCAAGAAATGTTACTTTAAAGTGAGATAAAAACAGGGCTCAGCTGCAAACAGAAAAATGGACAAGCTTTTGTGGTTGCAAAAAGTGGGCCTTTGGTTTTATTCATAGTTTTCTCTTGCCAATTCCTATCTCTTTTCCTAGCCTCCTAACCCAAGATATACTGATGATGGAATTCCAGGGGATATTCAAGTTGTATTTCTGTATAGCTTGACTGATAAAGAAATACTTAAATCTGCTGGGTAGTGTATATTAAAGTTTTCATTTTAATGTGTGAGTTTGGGGTTTAGCAAGCAAATTTGGCCTAGGTCACAGCAAGCAGTACTCACATAGTCAGGGTCATACAATGTTTATGATTGTACTTTCAGAAAGGCAGCTTCACTTCTGAGAGTGTTAGTTTAACCATATCTCTGTGCTTGCAATGCTCTCGTGGATTTGCTCTAGTGGTTGTACTAAGAGAAACAGTCCTTTAAACAACAGCAAACCCTCAAAGGCTTCAGTGGTCTGGTCCAGTTCAGTTGGAATAAGCACCCAAAAGTACAGAGTAGAACCAAAATGCAGGATCCAAATTCCAGACTTAGGTCTCCACTTTATAAAGGGCCAGATCCAAGACCCTGAACATTTAGGAAAGTCTGGATCTGGATCTAGTTTTTGGATCTGAAGTTTTGGGTTAGAGCCATTGAAGTTTGAATATCTTGCATTTGCAAAGTTAAGCTGGAAAAACAGGCTGAAAAAAAACATCTGATTGCTGCTGAAGCTATTTTATCAGCCCATTGGCTCCTCTAACTCCCAAGGACACTAGATTAACTTTCAGCAATGTCGGTCAAGAAGGAGTTTTGTCCCGGGAAGTCTGCCACTGGATTTCCAGACCACAGGCTCCTGTCAGGAGGTCAGTAGCTCATAGAGTTGGTATTTTACCTTGTGAGGGATGGAAAACACAGTATGCAGAGTTTATTTTGGCCCCACAATACAGGACCAGTTCTGCTCCACATTCACCAGAAGACTGTTGTTTCAACAATGGAAAACGAAAAGGGGGAGAAGAGAGGAATTCAGAACACGCAAGGCAGCAAAGCCAAAAAACACATTACAGACATATCTGGTACAGTGGGACACATGGGTTAAGCCAAGTCAGTGCTCTGCAGGTCAATACTCAATCTGGAAAGCACCAACCCACGATGGACTTGAAAGAACAAATGTATATTACTCTAGCAAAGCCAACAGTACAGGGGGAAGCTTTGGATTTTTTAACAGCTGATTCCAAGTAAGATTTTGTATATCACCTTTCCTACAAACTGTACCTCCCAGCATGTTTGACAGCATTAAATAGGGTGTGAGAAAAAGGAAGAGATGCGGACAACGGGGAAGTAGAGATGAAATTTGAAATTATATGGAGGGATGTAAGAATGTGTTCCAGACAGCAGGCGATGCAGAGGAGAAGGCTCTCATAACACCAGGGGTGACATTATGGGAAAGGACAGAGAAGAGACCGGTTCTAGATAAACAGAGGGAAGTGAGTATAGAGAGATGGGGCAAGATTAACTGCTGGCTTCGGCAGGCATTACTCCTCTGGCTTTGGTGAGGGTTAGGCCTGATTATGGTGCTGATGACTTTGACCCAAAGAGGTCTGGGGCATGTTCATCCTGAAGAAGGCAATTTTAAACTGTCCCATGAAACGTATGGGGAAGCCTCCTGCCTGGTGGAAGAGCCCGGATACAGCTAGGGGTCTGTTTTTTCACAGGGACCTCTCTGTGCCCCATACTCATCACCATAGTATGCAAGTGCCAAGAGGCAGGGAATGGCTGAATGTCTTGCAGTACGAGGTGAGTTGACGCTCCTGCACTAGACAGGCCGTAACATAAACAACAACAACACTTGGCATTTACACGGCGCTTTACCTTTTTAAGCGACGGACAAACAGTAACCAGTGGCTGGAGCTTGCGAGCTATTTTCCCCCCTGTAATTGAAACCCAAGTGGTTTAATTACAAGCAAACAAACAGGGGTTTTAGTCAAGCCAGAGGGCAGCCTGTGCTAAGTATTAGGGATAGAAACCACCTACTTCTCAAACAGCTCAGCTAGCATAATATCTAGGCCATGTGTAAGACAGTTTGGCTTCTGGATGTTAGCATCATTTCCCTCCCCTACTTCTCTGCTCTCTTTTCCCCTAGTGTCACCCTTGAGTTGTGTTTCCTTCTGCCTTCTCCCTCTAGGGTGACCAGATGTCCCGATTTTATAGGGACAGTCCCGATTTTGGGGTCTTTTTCTTCTATAGGCTCCTATCTCCCTATTCCATTTTGCATCCCATGTTTTCCTTGGATTTGCTGTCTCCTCGCCAGCTCACCTTCGTCATCTGCTTCTTTTTCCATGCTCTCCAAAAATGGGAGACAAACCCCATTAGCATTAGAATTTGCACCAAGGTTTGGAAGCCACCATTTTGGATTGGGTTCTAAATTAGGCAAATGGCGTTAGCCCATCGCTAGCGCATTCAGCTTGTTCAAACATTCCCTAGGTATTTCCGTCCCTCTTCACGCAGGCCCGTCATCCCCAACTGCTCCCAGCCTCCCGAAAAGCATTTTGAAAAAAAAAAGATCATTTGAAATTATTGTAAAGGCAACACCGCATTATGTCTTTAAAAAATAATAGTCAGATGCTGGCGTCTCTCCAGAGAGGAAGGGAAAGTGTCAGATCTCAGATGGTAAATAAGATGTTACTGTGAAGCTTGTAAAGCCAAGGTTCTTTCTCCTTTGTAAAGGCTCTACCTGCAAAACATGAAGGGGGCTCAGTGACAGACACATTAAAACACCATTAAACTGTGAAATAGAACACAGTGTGAAAATAGATTTAACCTTCACAGCATATCGATCTCTACCCCGCGCCGTGCCTAAGTTCTTGGACAACTGTTTTATAATAGGTTTTACTTATTTTCCTGTTGCTATTCTGACTTCCTCAGAGGAGGGTGTTATTTCTAAAAGCTCCTGACAGCTCAGGGAAAAGCAGGCTTGTTTCTTAGCCAGGGCTCAGCTCCGGAATGCTGTTGCTGCCAGTCGCTCCATAAACAGAAGTCAGTTTTCGGAGAGTGAAGGATGACTTTGGGCAGCAGAGATGATGGGAGGAGGAGGAAGGGGAACGGAGAGGAACTCTTTGCAAGGACCCTGCTGAACAGGACGCAGGGAAGCAGACCAAGCTGAAATGGCTTCGAAACAGACACTGCCAAGATTTACTTACACACATACAGAGATCTATATGCATTTATAATTACATAACAATAATGCACACATACACAGCCACACACACACACAATTGCACATTCAGACGTGACATCCATGTAATACATTAATTTCTTGCATGCCTCTGCAATTCATCATGCTGCTTTCTCTTCTCTTCTGTTTAGGTTCTTAGAGCTGCACTGTGGGAGCTAAGCTCCTTTCAATGATGCAATAAGCAACATGACCTTTGACCCCCTCACCTGCCCTCTGATCGTTCATCTATCTCCTCAGGCCTTATTCTAACGATCCAAAACCCTTCAAATAGCCAAGTTGGTGTTTTTTTTTGTTCACTCTGCCACAAAAATGTTTCCTCCTTCTCCCCAAATGTGGATGTCCCCTCCTATCCCTTCCAAAGTAGCCTGACCCAATACCCAGGACAGGCAAGGGACAGCAATTGCTCGTAATGGGGAAATGGGTTTTAACAAGGTGACTATTTAGGTATAGTCAAGTTATTTTTGAGGTTTTTAGAGGTTTTTAAGGCTCCCTCTCAGCTGTGGAGAAGCAGAATCATGCAGTCACATCCTGACCCCATTGACTTCAATGGGAATTTCCAATCAACTTCAGCGGAGCCAGGATTTTACCCACTGTACTTCAGGCAATTGGCCTTAGACATGGCAGGATACGAAAAGAGCAGCCCAATTAAAATAAAATCTTTACATAATATTTCTATAACTTATGTGCACCACCACTCCTGCAGTGCAGAACCTCAAACCCATGCCAATAAACTCGTCATAGCACACCCACTTCGGTGCATTTTAGATTATGCCATGTTTTATGGAAGAACAACAGTGGAGTATTTTAGTCTTTGAACATTTCACTCAAGAGGTTTAAAACATTTATTTCCATTTCTTGTACCCTTGCGGGTGCTCTAATTTGTGCCCCTAGCCAACCAAGGACTGAAGGGGACAGAAAGCCTTTCCCCTCACTCCCCATCAGAAGATCCTGCCCATTGTGAGAGTTATCTGTAGACCTTTGATTCATGATGCATTTAATCAACAGTTTCCTTTTAACTAAAGCCTTCTTCAAGTGGGACAGAACACCTCCGCCATCTGTGCTCCCTTTAGTAGCAGAGGTCCAGAGCAAACTATGGATTATCAGGGATTTGAGGGCATAAGGGGATGAAACCCCAACTGTCTTTCTCGGGATGAAGGGAGGTGAAATTCAGAGATTGGGGTAAGTCAGCAATGACTCTACTGAAATCAGTGGGGTTCTGCTGGCATGGTAGGAGAAGAGAACCGTTTGTTTCCAATAATAACATGCAACGCTGCAGTGAGAAAGATGCCACACTTTGGGGGATTAAGGGTACACGTACACAGCAAAACAAACAAACAAACAAAAGCAACCTGTGGCAGCATGTCTCAGAGCCTGGGTCAACCAGCCTGGGCTTGTGCTATATGGCTAAAACAGCAGTGTAGATGCTTGGGCTGGTGGCAGGGCTTTAAGACAGTCCCCACCTCACTGAGTTTCAGAGCCCGGGCTCCAGCCCAAGCCTGAACATCTACATTGTCATTTTTAGCCCCTCAGCATGAACCCCACGAGCCCATCAGTCAACCCAGTCTCTGAGACCCACTGCTGCAGGTCTTTTGTTTGCAGGGTAGACAAACCCTAATATGTGCTGAGGTTCACTCCCAGCTGATCATTTTAAAATCCATTTGGTGCATTCATGGGACAAGTACAGCAAGTGGAATGTTTGGCTGCTGCCAGCTCCCTCAGTCATTGTGTCACTACATGCAAATATAGGACAGGTAGCTTTTGGCTGGCTGACAGGCGTGTGAATTCCATCATTCTCTGGGGACAGTTGCCTTTTGCCAGCAACTGCACAAAAAATGCCTTCAGTCTATAGCCAGGAGTCCTTTGAGCTCTAGAAACCTACCCCCTCTGCCCCAACACAGAGATGAGCATGAGCTGGGTTTCTTGCTGTGCAAAGCGTATCATCTATAATCAAATTCTGTTCTACACACTTCCGACTAAAGCAAGAGTCAGTCTTTCAAAGCCTGTGGAGTTGACTGAGATTTTCATTCCAGAGCTTATTCAAAAGGACGCACACATATTGCTTCCCACCCCCTTGTTTGACTTGTTTATTGAGGAGGTGAGCCTTGGTGGGCAGGGTCTCTCTTTCACGATGGGTACGTCTTCACTGCAGAGTTAACTCCGGTGATCAGCACCCAGGTCAGCTTAGTCCGGGTATGAGCAGCCACAACTGCACCGCCCTGCTTGAGTTGCTGTGTCCTCCATTGTGCTGTGCTCCCGTGTGTCTCTCTGAGGACATATCGCATGGTGCTTTGTGCTGCAATAGCTAAGCCACTTTACCATTCCTTCCCAGTGAATTGTGGGAGAACTTGACTGTCCCAGGCACGGGGCGGGGGGAACTGTAGGAAGGCACTGGAAGACTGTCAAGCACTTGAGTGATTTAGCTAGTGACCTCACTGCAAACCAGCCTGAGTAAAAGCAGCTAATGACCTCTCACCATTCCTCAGCTGGGCCCACTAGCCCTGGGTTAAAGCACTACCAACTTTAGATGAGGAAGCTGTGGATGAGAGGAGGGTTAATAGCATCACCTGAGTAGAGTCCAGGTTAACTCTGCAATGAAGACCGATCCGGTATGTTTGGACAGTGCCTAGTATAATTCAGCTCCAATTCAGTGGGGCCTCTAGAGGTTACTATAATACAAATAAACAATAGTAAAAACCACATTAGGACAGACCAATGGCCCATACAATCTGATATTTTGACTGACACTGGCCAACCCCAAGTACTTCAGAAAAAGCTATTGCCACTCACTCCATCTAATACAGTTCATTGTGCCACACTATAATATGAAGGAAAATTCCCTTGACCGCAGCTGGATATTAGTTAATGCCCTGAAATGTCGTCCCAAATTCAGACTAAAGGGAGATGCTGGAGTTGGCACATACTAATACCTCAGGCCGATGCTATTCTCAGCCATATACATGTCCCATCACATTTTGCGGCTTACCAGTGTTGTTTCACTCAGTATTAACCTGGGGTAGTGAATGCCACCAGCTAGCTAGATATTGTGGGAAAGCATTTCTCATCTGTTCTAAGTTTATTGCCTCATAGTTTCAAGTGCCCCTTTACCCTTGTTTTACCAGAGGAGGCAAACAACGTACAGCTGGTCTTCTCTACGTCATTCACTGACCTACATTCAGGAGTAATACGGTCCCATAGCATGGACATGTAAGTCAACAGTGAATGTGGGTGAGTTTGTTCTCTGTATTATGCGCTATCCCTTTAATGCCCCTTTTTCCTCACTCAGCTCTTTAGCGCCCTCCACACACTGGGAACACCTCCCACTCAGCTGTCCACAGTAATGTCTAGCTCTCCTTCCTCACGCAACAGTGTGTGAGAGCAGATTAAAAGCATCCCCAATATGCATTTCCTCCACTGTCAAGTTGCTGAGGCCCTCAGTTTTGCTTGCCCTTGTGAAGAATCTCACAAGCCTTTTAGTTTAGACTCATCTAAATTATTTCTCAGTGACACCTTTGGCCAGTATTTATCTCCCTGGTAGGGGGTTAACAAATATAAGGCATGGTCCACAGCTCCAGTGGAATCTTTCGACTGACATCAATAGACTTTAGATTAGGCCCATAAAGAACAGAACCTGTCACCCAACTATTCACTTCCTTTGCATGCTGAGAACTGGCTGTTTATCCCCACAGTAACCCTTAACCTGTTCTAATGCTTCTTCCCCGCGGCTACCAAGGGAGGGACGCCCTCCCCTGCCCGAAATATCAATGGGAAAGGTATTTTTTTCATGCTGTTGGATGTTCAAAGGAAATAGCACTCAGCCCTTAGATCAGTGGACAACCAAGGTGAAGGTCTCTCCCTTGTTTCACATTGAACTCCACTGTATATTACGCATGCCTGAGACCTTCACGACAGTGTCTTTCTGCTGCCTCTGTTGTTGATGGAGCTGTAATGTTCATGGCTGAGATCACTGTGCTTATATTGGTTGTGAAGATCAGTACTGTATGGTTATTGCAATAGAATATTTATACATATGTACACACACACACCTGCAGTTTCAATCTCCACTGCTTATCCGATTTGGTCGTCTCTCTCAAATAATTCTAGCAGGCTTGCAATGCATAATTTGCCATTACATATTACACTCCAATTCTGCAGCCTTTACTTACAGTTATTCCCACAGATGTCAGTGGAACTCCAATGGGTGTCTATACAGCACCTACCACAAGGTGGCCCAGATCCTTGATTGATGACCTGGATTTTCCTACTGTAGAAACAACTCTGCATGCAGAAGGGGTGAGCACTAGTTGGTTCTGATGTCCAAGCGAGGTTGATAGAACAGTTTTGGTAGATAAGAGAGATACGAATGGGAAATTTTGAGACACTTCTGATATATAAAAACAAGAAAGTGAAAGGGACTATAAACAAAAGTAAAGCTGGGCATTTTATATTGTTGTCTAGGCTTACGTGAAATGCAAAAAGTTAAACAAGCATCAGTAGTGAAAAGTAAATTAGATTTTGAAACATTCCTTTAATTGACAAACCATGCACAGGGAATAAGTTATAGGAGATACACAAAGGACATGCAGAATGCAGTTAAACAAATAGACTATACTCTTTCTCAAAGCTAAAGTTTATTTCAGACTTGGGGGCTTTTCCCCATTAGGAAGAGGGATTAAACAATAATATACAAATTCACAAAACTTCCTGATTCTAAACCAATCTCTTAGAAAATTGCATTCATCCCATTGAAGTCAATAGGCCTGATTCCGACCTCACGCCAATTTTACACGACTGCAATTCCATTGACTGCTCCTGATTTGCACTGTTGTAACTCAGATCAGACTCCTTTAATTGCTCTGTGCATGCATTGAAGACTGCACGACTGGTCCCTTTTTTTCTTTTACTATATCATTCAGAAGAGATGCATTAACCCTCAGCTGGAGAAAAAATCCTAAAGCTATTTTTCCAACAGAATAGGTTTCCACACTCACCTGTACCTAACGGTCTACATTTGTCTGACATATATTGAAAAATAGTGGATAATTTAGAAAAAAAAACACTATACATTGGGAGTAGACTGCTCTAGTGGAATGGGCTCTGAACTGGGGGACAGGAGACCTGAAATCTGCTCCCTGCTCTGCCACGGACCTGCTGAGTGACTATGGGTGAGTCACATCACTTCTCAGGGCCTTGGTTTCCCTCATCACCCTTTATCTTGCCTGTTTTAGAATGCAAGTTCTTCAGGGCAGCTGCTGACTCTGTTTCTCCAGGCTGGTCCCCAGGTTCATCCCCGAAGAGCTCCTTGGAAAATGAGCACAGAATGTCTGCTACCCGCACTCCGCTGAGTGGGCTGATTCAAGGCTTCAAGCTTCACTTTCTACTCCTGGGAGTGCAAGCCTTCCATGGTCCCATCTGATCTTGCCACCTGCCTCCCCTTCTTCCAGTCTCACAATAAGACCCGCTGGTGTCAGGAGTACATCATGGGAGATGATGGGCTCTATGCTGGAGTGGTGCCAACCATCCTATTAGACACTTTATAGCAGGGGCATGTGCCACACCTGCTGTTCGTGATGCTGGCCTTGTGGCACAGGCACTTCAGATGTTTTATCCATTCCCTGCATTACACCATTGTCTGATGGATGTTCTGCTCCACCAGCCTCCAGGCGATCTCATAAAGGTGAACATTCTGTGAGATTTTGCTGCAGTCATGGTTCTGGGTGTACTCACACGAGAGCCTCTCTGGCCAGCTTGCAGCACACCGGAGAGAGAACATTTCCAAATGGCAGGGCAAGTTGAGCTGGAGTGAGTTGTGGAAGTGAAGCAGCCCATGTAGAAAGAGAAGAGATAAATGCTGAACAAAGGTATACAAAATAGCAGATAACTTGTGGTCTATAGAGACCAAGTGGGAGGGACCTGAGGAGGCCGAAAGACTAGAAGATACGGGACAGGGAATTGTGGGAATGATGATGGACTAGGTAGACTCGAGGGCAGTTCACCACATCATTGTTATGTCCACACCACAAAGTGGGAGGGTAGAGAGGTGGGTCATGTGTCAATGCGTGCTCTCACCCTCCCCCACCCCACCGGTAGGTACGCAAATGGGATTTCTACACACCACTGGACATATATCTAAGGGCCTTGAGCGTGAATGATAGAGGGGTAGGGGAAAGAACCTGCAGCTCGACATGTGGAAAGCTGGAAGTGTAGACAGACCCTATATGTTTGTACACAATGGGGCCCGGAACATGGCTGGAGACTCAAGGCAAAACTGTAACACATATACGTCAGCATCACTATCTAAAGTCCATCACACAGCCTGCAACGTAAAGTGTTTCAATCTTAAGAACATTTACTGCTCTTTTGAACCAATAGCTAGCCATGACTATGGAAGGGATGGCAAGAGTGGTGAGGACGAAGAGGTATTGCCACAAGTGACATGAGGCTCAAAATCCTTGAACAGAAGCATCTGGGCATCAAGGCAGAGTTAAAAACAAGCCCATCGAAAATGAATTAACAATTAAAAATGTATTGAAAGTGGAAAGAAAAAGAGAAATCATTCCTAATTAATTCTGGTGCCCTGCACAACCCCAGACTATTTGTAATCCTACAGGGAACATCTTTATTGATCTGGGGGACGCTGCAGCAGACTTCTGATGCTTATCTCAGCATAAAAATAGGCTCTTGTGATGAGCAGTGATTTAATTACATGACAATCACCGTTAACAATGCATGGCGAATACCAAAAATATGCAGAGCAAGAGTGGCAGTGATAAATGCAAGTGGATGGCATTGACTTTCAGTAAAGTCGCCTATTGCCAGGGATGGAGGGAGACTACACATATATTTTTTCCCTTCTCTTAGGGCAGTGACTCTCTCAAGGGGTCTAAAGACACACACAAGATGGGGGGAGAAATAAAGGATCATGATCAAAGCAACATTTAGCACATAAAGCAGTGGAACTTACAATGCAATTGTTTTGCATGTGGGAAGATGCACTGTTTCCACTGTGCATCTCCACTAAGAAATGAAGGGGAGAAATATTTGCCTTACTTTGGGCAAGGGTGATTGGGCAACTTCTTCTAAGGGCACAAATCTGTGTGTGACACAACCACCCATTATTCTCCAATTTCCTATGTGGCACAGGGATAAGAAAGTTCAGCCCAATCCCATTGGCAACATACAGAAGGTGGACTTGACAGTGGCCACAAGATTGCTCCATGGGAATTTTTTTTAAGCCTGGTTTATTGAGTTCTCCTTGGTGTATATTTAAGCAATCCACTCAAAGGGCCAGATCTTGAGCTGGTGCAAGTGGGCTGTGCCGTTATAACTGAAAAGCACATTTCCATTTATACCAGCAGAGGATCTGGTCCAAAAGATTTAATAGCTACCTTGACCTGAATGTAACATCATCTACTTCCCAATTGTCAGAAGAGGTTTGCAGTTTGGACCCTTTGCTATGAAATACCAAACCATTTACTCTGAGCTGCAGAAGAATCTAGATGGCTGCATATTTTGGAGCTGAGGGTCCCGAGTCTGGCGACTTGTATCACTTCTTTGAAACTCCACCACCTGGACGGTGACAGTCACCCACACCTGAACAGGTCTGAATTCTATTTGGTAGGAGGCCGTGGTGACACCTATGCAAGCAAGTATGTTACCAGAGGCTTGTCTCTCTTTCTACCCCGGCATTCACCCTAATGTGTGGAGGCGGACACTGGGAAATAGCTTTTCCAGTAGGTGAGAGAAGGAATCACCAATATTTTGGATGGGGAAAGGAATCTCTATATTAGGGGTCCCCAACGCAACACGGGCCACTTTTCTATTTCCATCAATCTCCATGTTATTTGAATGTATTCATCTATTATCTTTTCCCCCCACCCCTCTGTAGACTTGGGGCTGCTCTAACATATGGGAGCCATTCGAGCAGATGGTGATTGCAGGAGTGTAGGGTTAACTTGTACGTGCCTCCTATTCCCTACTCACTGGATTCCCCAATGCACAGTTAGGGGCTAGTTAGGTGGCTTGAGGGCTGCTTTTCACTGACACAAGGAAGCTGAGGGTCAGAACCTCGGTTCCAATTAAGTCAGCAAATGTTCTACCTCTCTCCTCCCTTCCTCTAATTAAGGCAGGTATCATCTAGTTCAGTCCAACACACTGGGGCCAATTGGAAATATTTGTCTTAGGAGAAAAAGATCTCCAGCCCATTGGCCACTTGCACTCTCAGAATTTCAACTCATACCTTTAGTTTCTACTTCATAAATTATGCTGTGTTAAACATCATGACCAGCTACCACGGCTCCTTGTTGCCGTGGAATAGAAGTTTTAGGCTTAAATATATTAAAGAACCACAAATCAATTTTTCAAAGCTTTCTAAATCCTCCTTGAACACTGCATTCTTTTAAATCAAAACATGGGGGGGAAATAGCGGATTAAAAATTGGTGCAAGCCCATTATGGTGCAGCTGAAATGAATCATTATTCATTTTGTTTGGGTATGTATATGTTAAATAAAACATGTCTTTTTCTCACATTAGATTCCCTGGGTACTATAAGATTTTAGTTGTTGCAGGATTCCCTTCCCCACAATGAATCACCTAACAGAACCTCAACCCAGAAATGATGGAGTTTCAACTGGCTTTACTTTTCCCAATTTGAGAGCGATTAAAACACCCCATCTGCAACACGCCAGATTAACAATCGTTTGTAGTATCTCAGCCTCCCTCTGAGTTGCTAACTTTATGGATTTTAAAGAGCAGATATTCTTATCATGCCGCTGTGTGATTTGAAGGGGTGGATGCACCAGGGCACTGACACATGCAGCTTTACAGATAAAATGCAAGTACAATATTGAATCAGAAGAGGATTCACTTCTAACACGCACCATAGTCTCTAAAGCCAAAGCTAACATTTCTCAGTCTATCAACTTAGTTTAAAGGGCTGAGAATCTAAAGGTTGGAGTTTGGTTAAGAAGCATTTTGTGAATCTTATTTAAAAAAAAAATAATAAAAAAAAACCAACCCCCCCCCACAACTCATCCCTGGTGCATTTCTATTGATGTTAGGGGAAGTCAATGTCAGTTCTGCTTGTGAGGGTGCTTGAAGGATCAGGGTCTCAAAAAAAAAAAAAAAAGTGAATGGCGTAGAACACTGGCAATAGTAAATCTTTCTCCTCTAGACTTTTCAGGCTGGTAGCGACAGATTGGCTCAGATTGGTAGTGGGCTCTTGCCATCTGTTGGTTAGTGGCCTATATAAAGTGAGTTAGTGGATTTCAGTCTAGTTCCTAGTGGACAGGTGCCTATATTGTATGAATTCCCATCACAATTGCTACTCAACTCAATCCCAGTTGAAAAGGCCACTGATTAATGATCTAGATCGGGGTTCTCAAACCTCATTACACCGCGACCCCCTTCTGATAACAAAAATTACTACATGACCCTAGGAGGGAGGACTGAAGCCTGAGCCTGCCTGAGCCCCATCGCCCTGGGAAGGGGGGGGCAAAGCCAAAGGGCTTCAGCCCCAGGCAGTGGGGCTTGGGCTTCGGCCATTGGCGGCAGGGCTTGGGCTTTGGCCATTGGTGGTGGGGCTTGGGCTTGGGCCCCGGGCCCAGCAAGTCTAATGCCAGCCCTGGTGACCCACTTTGGGGTCCCAACCTCCCGTTTGAGAACTACTGATCTAGGAAGCTGAATTGATCACTGTTCTGTAAGGGTGGTCAGAGTTGAAGAACAATGAAGAAGTGGGGAGGAAACTTTAGTAACATTGAAGCTCTATATCCTAAAAACAGTCCCGTCAAGCACTATTCAAGTCCAGCACCATCAAGCAAGCATAAAAAACTCTTTCAAAGAAAATAAAAAATGGTATTAAGGGAAGGGCATGAAGAATCACAGGACAATTAGTTACTTTTCCTCTGAGCTACATTTGAGCTATCTCTGAGCTATTTTAACAGGAGATAGAATACACACTGCCCAAGTGTTTTAAAAATGTGTCAAAGGCTAAAGATAAAATATTTCATACTCAGCAAGAAAATGGAAGTTACTAAAAGTCTGCATTACCTGAATTACAAAACAGCAGCCATTTAAGGGGACACCATTAACTTGAAATCTAGCAATAAAATTTAAACTTATCATTGCTATTGAGTAATAAAACTGAAAAGTTCCCATAATTTTACTTCCTATTTCTTGGTTTGTGAGTGCACCAATCCCCCAGTACAGTCAGTTAGGCAACGATCAACATGAATCCAGGTGTAGGATCAGTGCCTTAGCCATCTTCTTTTTGGCTGAAAAGACTCTTATAAACATCCTCCTCCTCTTTTAAAGGACTAAACTCTCCCCCCCCCCACCAAACAAACAAACAAACCAGGACATACTATTTAAAGGATTTTCTATCAGAAAAATGCAATTTTTAAGTCAATCAGTTGAAAAAATAATGAACTGGACAGGGTGCCTTTAAAGATGCAAAATATGATGGCTTGATTAAAAATACAGTTTCTAACAGAGATGACTTTGTATGTCCGGAGTTAAAAAAAACAACAGAAAAAACTCTCCCCCCAAAACCAAACCAAAAAACCCAGCCACCCCTTACAATTCCCACTACTTCCACATTTTATTGATACAATTAAATAGTGGCACAGTGGTAGGAACTGACATCACTTAAGGTTAAAATTAAAGCAAATCCATTTTAAATGTCAAACAAATATTGACAGATTTCTTTTGGGGGGGTTGAGGGGCAGGTATTTGCCATACTTTTTTCAGGCTCAACAACCTCCGTTTGCCTGCTTTCCAGGATATGCATTTTAGTGGTAGAACTTAACTGATACGAATGTTCAAGGAAAAAATTTTACTTGCATGCATTCATGAAAACCAACTTTTCAGAAACGGCTTGTTTGGCCGAATGTATGCAGAAATACTTGATTTGTGGGTACACCTCAGATCCGATATTTGCACAACTGTCCATGCAGTGTATATGTACATGGGTGCACAGCTAACTTATCTCTAGGCAGTATAAGGATACATAGTCAGGTGTGTGTTTCTGAATGCATGATGATAGTAAGAGAGTTTGGGATGTAAACACTATGATATGTGCATTGACGTTTCCATTATAACAATACCTTACATAATAGAACACCTGCACAAATGGTGACTTGAGTGTGGTTTTTAAAACAAAAACACACTCCGCCACCCTGGACCAAGTGAAGAGTGCTGTGAAGACAGAGATTGGTCATTTGAATGTGGAGCAATCAATCACCCAAGGCCAGGTCCTGTATGTGAGGACTGGAGAACTCCTTAAGTCAAGGAGGGAGTTGGGAACCCCTCCAAACCTGTGGATGGTCTGAGAGCCATAGATAAATCCTGTAGATAACAGGATACTTGTGTTTGGATTTGTGCAGATGGCCACTTCCTCCACGCCAGTACCTACACCACTCTTTGTTCCCCATAGCAGCATGGCTTCCATTCCAAATCCCAATTCTCTGCTGTTATTGTTATACTGCACTTCCTTCCTGTCAAGACATGTACTTTAAATATAATGTGCTTACTTTGTATGGTCAGATGTTAAATACTGTACCACAGTAAATGTTCTAGAATGAATAGGAAATATATATTCTGATTAGATTAATTAATAGCACAAAATCTTGAAATCAAATGTTTATTGCATTTCAAAATATTTATCATAACAAACAGCTCTTTGCAACATATATAGGTACCGGAACATAGCAAAACTCTTACGTTTGTGTGTCTCCAGCATAATAATCTAATACAAAATAGTCTGAAATTTAGCACACCTACATTTAAAAAAATAGACATTACCCTGTCTCCTGAATAGAAATCAGTTCATGTGGAAAATTCTATAGAAAAAATACTATTAAAATATTGGTCCCACCTTCTAAACAAATAAGGTATTTTTGCTTCTTTTAAATGTTTTCATTCAAATGAATGAACAGATCTCACAAGTGTGTTTAAAAATGTCTCACTTTGGTCCTTACAAAATGACAGACTACAGTATGATAAACTAGATGATAGTTTAGAGTGAGACAATGAGGCATTGTTTACACAGAAGATTGAGTAACTGGTTTAACAAAAGGGGTCGGTGGATATCTACTGTTTGTACAAATAGGAGATTTACTGGAGCTTTTATAATTTCTACAAGGCTCTTTCCAACCAGCTTCATTAACTTGAAGTAAATCAAATCATGCAGAGATCTGACTCAGCCAGAAAGACATGCCGGGAAAGATACAAAATGAAAAAGAACAGACACAAGATGATAAGCTTTAGAATCTTTGGCAGTTTTCATACACATTTTCTTTGAAGATTTTTAACCTGCAATCTAAATGTGTGTGCACGTGTATATAAGGAGATACACACACACACACTAAACACATATACAGATATACACATAGTATACATAGTGTATATGTACATAACACACATTTCCTTTTTAAATGACGCCTAATTTATTTTCTACTCTTTCATATATACCTACAACATGAGATCCCAGTGAAACACCTTGTTTCTAAATTAAATCTTGTATGAAAAAACTTCCTCTCCTTCAATGAAGGCATGTAAACGTTGTTAAAACTACTTTGAAAAATAAACTATTAGAAAATTACTGAATTGGAGTAATAATCCATTAGCTGTCACTATCACGGTCCCATTTCTTTTGCTGGTGGCAGTGCTGGATACCATGATATAACTCTGTTCAAGACAGGTCTGCCAATAAAGGTAGGCCTACATTTACAAGCATTGATTAATCAGATTATTTCTAAATAATGCATTTTCAAGTCATCTGTATTCTGTGGTTCTCTAGTTTCTTTATTCTGTGAAGCACTTTAGGGGAGGCCATTGGATGGGAGGCTGAAAGGTGTCACGAGACTTAGGTTCTAGTCAAGTCAACACTACCTCAAGTGATTGAGCAGCATAAGTTTCCTTGAAAATCAGCGGGATTTGTGCTGTCTTTTGCCCCCTGGAGCCTCAGTTTTCCCCATCTGTGAAATGAGTAACAATGGTTACCCAACTTTGTAATGCACTGAGTTCTGTGGACAAGAAATGTTATATAAGGACTTACATTATTGGGAGAATTGAAATTTTCTCAGGGACCCACATCTCCTACCAAAACACCAGTTCTTCATTGCTTGGATCTCATATCATTTCATTCTGCGAGCTACCAGGAAAGACTCCACAGAACATTGGTGGTCAATGAACCAAAGTTTGAGAGCTATTATAGCAAAGCAAAATATTTACAACCACCGCTTTGGGCACAGTGCTCTCTCCTCCTGCCCAAGCTTTTGCATCTTTAAGGCTATAAAGTATTTTTCTTCAAGAGCTGTAGTGTTGACATCTCTAGATTTAGACAAAAGCAACAGCTATGCCGAAAAATCTGATGAGATGGAATTATAAATAAGCAAGTCAGAAATATGGCCTTTTCAGGTCCGCAAATTCTCTTAACTCTTTCACAAAGGTGAATCCTGGTATGTCCATTGCCAGCAATGGACCTCATGCCAGGCAATTCTGGCATCAAGGAGTTAACAGCAGTTTTTAAAAGCACAAGTGCTGGATGAAATTGAGATACTGTGGGAGCTTCTAGCTATTTCTGGTAATTATGATAACAACTTTTTAAAATATACACTGCTTGAACAGAAGCAGGGTATCAAAGATTTGTTAATTCAGAGTTTAAACCCTTCTATGTGCTGTGATTTAACTGAGAAAAGAATAGCTCTTGTATCTTAATGTAAATCTGTTGGATATGTTAAAAACTAGTTCAGAGCATCTCCTCACATCAGCTTAGCTGATCTGCTATACTAGGCAGAATTATATCTTGCTACATACAAACAAGGAGAGCTGCGACATTCGGTTTTAGCCTAATAATCCAAGTTAAAAAAATGGAACATGCACTTGTGCTCTTCTCCACCCACTGATTCGTCCTTGCGTTCCACCCCACTCTGGTTGGGCTAGGCCTCTATGCCAAAAAGAAAGGCAGCCCAGGATAGGTGCACATCAGAAAATGTATGTCTTCCAGAGGAACCATCCTGGGCCCATGGCAGTTATTATAGTGTTCATCTGAACTAAAAAAAAGGGTGTGGGGAGAAAAAAATATCTGTGTGTGTGTGTATATGGAGGGGGATATTGCATTCCAAAATCTGTCTGCATCCTACAGAGTACTCCATTTCTTCCTGAGGGGACTGGAGCTGCTGTATGGTTTCAATTCAGCACGCTGCACCTGTAAAAACAAATAGACATGACGTTTGCAGTTAGGTAACTCTAGCTCACTACAGTGTGTGTTAATGGCTCCCCAAGGACAAACCAAGGGAAACTAAGGAAGGTTCAAAAGTAATGAATCATTTTCTAAACACAGGAACATGGGGGATTAATTGCAGGAAGGATTTGAGAAGTCATGCATCATTTCTTGAAACCAAAATATTAAAAGCAGATTTTTCTAATGAGATGCACGGGGCACTACCTGATCTCAGCATGCCAGATAGACTGCCTCTTTTTTTTTTTTTTTTGCTTGCGTTAACCTATACGTTTAATAAGACTCTCTTGGGAATGCTAAAGCAAGTGGATCCCAATATTCAGTAAGGTCAGAGTGGTCTCAAAACTGTACACAGACATGCTTTATCACTTTAAAGAGGAAAAATATTTTCCCAAATAGAAACTAAACAAAGATTTTCCCCTACTTCCTCACAGCAATTTCATTTGCGATATAATGGTTAAAACATCTGTGATAAATCCAAATGTGGTGTAATTCCCAATCGCAAACTGACTGCTGCATAACTGAAAAGTGTCCCCATTGAAATAATGAGAATCTTACACAGAGTAGGCCGCCTTTTCCGTGCTTCTGTCCAGGCCATGTGCTACTGGCATACAGTAACAGGCTACAATACTGGGGTATTTTCTAACTCATAGTACTAGCAAAATGAAACAAAGGTACTTTAGCAACATGTTAAGTGGAGCAGGCAGAGGTGGCTTTGATACTGCCTGGGAATGGTTTTAATTAGATTCTTGTATCAGATGCCAAATGTATTCACTTTTTTTTTTTTAAAGCATTTATGGCAAAACTCCCCTAAGATGGTATATCCCTTCATATGTGTTTTACCAATGCTTCCTCATAGAAAATAGCATCCTCTTCCTTACAGAGCTCAGTCAAGCTCCCCAAGGATGACAGAAACCATTCAGGAAAATGTTATAAATGTAAATCTTAAATACAACACAAGTAGAAAAGCAGCTTATCTTTAAATATAAACACTAAAGGACAAGTGCAAACCATCTCTGCAAATCCAGTGCATTCTAGAATAGCAACAACAAAAATACAAATACACTTAAGCTTAATGTCTCTATGATTATTTCTGTTTAGCTTTTTTCCCTAATCTATAGAGATATTTTTCTCTAGCTATAGCACTGCCATCAACCAATCTGGTGATCTCTTGAAACAAATGTCGTTGGAAACCTTTTCCAACTGTGTTTCTACCAGCTGTATTGACACCGCGTGGAGACAATCATTTTCCAATCTCCAACAGAGTAAAATCACTATGGGCTAGATTGTGATCCCCTTATTTGCAGTGAGCAGCACTATACTCTGCAAGTACTACTGCTTGAGGAGTAAAAAGCTATTTCAGTGTGATTCGGGGTGGCAGAATCAGGGCCCACAGTCATAAGATTCTGGATGATTATAAAGGACTGTTTCTTTTGTTTTATTTTGTGTGATTTGCCACCCAGTCAGACTATTTCCCTTCCACCGCGAGAAATAAATAGATCTCGACATTCTAAAAGACCCACTGTTCAGATAATTTGCAGCCAGCTGGACAAGATTATTGAATACAGTGCTTTAAAAAAATAGTCATGACTGAAGTGGGGGGAGGGCAATCCTGGCTAGACTGAAAGTTATAATTCCATGCTGGTAGAAGATCCATCTTCTTGATCACAGGTTATTTTATACAGAGCTCAAGTCTTTGCGTCATAAAGGTGAGCGTAGCATTGTCCAAGGAACCCTGCGTTCAAGGTGGGTGGGGAAGAAGAAATTAGGATGGCAGCTGGCCCAAAGCAGATCACAGCAAGCACAAAGTCATGGAATAATCCCCCCACTCCTGCATGAGGGGATGGGGAATGCAGTAAAACCCTGTGGATGGTTCTCTCTGTCACTCAGAGAGATTGTATCCTCCCTCCTCTCCCCCCCCACCCTCCATACAAGTATCAGAGCAAAAAGGTGAACAAACCAATAGTTCAGTAACCATGCTGTGCAAGTTCCAGATCATTTTTAAGTCGCTCTCTTCAGGATAAATTTTTCTTCAATCATCTTATGCTTCCGACAAAGGTTTTCAGCTCCCCTCTCCCTCACATTCATTGCCCCCTTTATGGATTTTCCTGATGCCTTATCTCTGTTATTCAAAATGCTTCGGCATTGTATTCCCCAAGCATAGCGCTGCCAGCTCTTAGTGCTGCTTGATGCCCCTGTTGGTGGCAGCCATTCATTACTTACCTTTTGAACATCAGATGGTACCCTGGAGAGGAAATCTAGTAACTCATTACTGTCGATGGCATAGGGATTTCTAAGCTTCTTAGTAAATTTATTTATGCCTGAAAAACAAAACCAAAACAATACAAACCCGCTTTATTTATTTATAATTGCTCAGGCAAGCGGGGGGGGGGGGGGGGGGACGACAGAAATTCACAAGTAAAAATTAGTGTGAAAACAATGACTAGACTTCAAGTCATGCACATGTTGCTGTCATGTGGAATCATTCACAAAAGCCTCTTGGAAGGAAGGAAGGAAAGGGAATTATTATATAAAGATTCTGCTTTACTTGGGTGGTGAAAATCCCATTACCACACCAGCAGAGAGGCAGTGGCTGAAAAAGCGTAAACTGTGGAACCCATCAGCTTTTTCTTTTCTTTTCTTTTTTTTCGGCGGGGGGGGGGGGGGGGGGGGGGGGGGACAGTGGTGGGGAATACATGGATTAACAGCCCATTCTGCTCTGAAATATAGCATCCCAGCTGGGCACAGGCCTCCATTAGACCAAATGTGGTCCTCTCCTGAAGCTAGAGGGAAAATATAGGAGGTTGGAGGGTGAATAGAGAAATGGGACAAGGGAAGGTTTTTTTGTTTTTTTCTTCTTCTTCTTTTTAGTTTGAAAAAGAAAGCGACTGAAGAAATCTACCCCCCCCCCGCCCCACACATGTTTCATAGCTTTTTATCCTCACTGCAGAGCCAGATTTGACACATTGATTGTACTTTGATGCTGTGGGAAACTATGAAAACTTATTAGGATTTTATTTTTTGGTCTAAGGTTGATAACTTGATTTATTAACCGCTGCAATGTCACTCCTAGTTTGCTCCGCAGAGCTAGCCAAACTGTGCTTAGCTGTAGCTGGTCCCAGCAATGGAATCAGGGCTCACCAGAAGCGCTGGGCAGATCACAGTTTTCTTATCCCATAAAAAATTTCAGATATCAAAAATTTTTCCTGGTCTGAATCAGGCCGAAAAGTTAAAACTCTCGACAATGCCTGTGAACCAAACATCTGAAATAAGTTTAATTTGGGTGGATCAAAGCATTTCATTTTGAGAATTCCAAAATGTTTTGCTTCAGTTTTGACCATTTTAATTTTCATATTTATTTTTCCTTAAATTACCTTACATTTTAAAACAAAAAATTGTTTCTAATCAGAAAATCAGAACTTTGTGTTTCAAAAATGTAAAAAAATAATAACTGATTATAATAATTTGAGTTTAAAAATTACCAAAAAAGACCCTTTTCCATGAACATTTTAAGTCTGGCAGAAATGGCATTTTCTGACCAGCTCTACTGATGTGGGTAGAAGTTGAAGGTATGAAGACTCGTTTTACAATCCTAAATCAGAGGGGGAGTGCCATACAACCTTGATCCAGCCCATTCTCTGAGCAATGACATGAACAAGGTCCAGCACTGAGAGTCAGGAGATCTGGGCTCTCTTCCCAGCTCTGCCGTTCTCAATTTAGGTAAGCCACTCAACTTCTCCTTGCCTCAATTTCCTCATTTGGAAACAAGAATTGTAATATGGCTTATCCTCCTGTATAGTAAGGTTTTTAGATGGAAGGCTGAAATGTGCCATAGGAGGGTTAAGTATTATTAGGAAAAGGAGAGCAAATAATAATGCATCTTGAAAATTAAAATTTTGGCAACTTATAAGCAAAGAAAGAGGTTATAAGCACCTACTCTAATCACAACCCAAGGTAAAATTTCACAGCAGTTTCTCTGCACATGGTTTCAAATCCAGTGACTTCCACTCTCTCCCTCCCTTGCTCTCTCTTTCAAATGTACCTGCTTCACATATGAATGCAGCTTTTAAGCTATATTCTTGTAGCAAAATGCCAACACAATTTTCTGTGTACCTGATTTTTAAAAACAGAAAATACCATAAGGTCTTTTGAGGCCTTGCCACAGGGTAGTTGTTTAACATGTATCATATTTGAAGGCCCTGTCAGTCTAGATGATGTTGACTGGATGTATAGCTTTGGTGTACTCTGGATGTCTTCCACATTGAGGCAGAAACATATTGTTACTGAACTTTTAGTTCACAGGAATCTCCTCTCTCTTTTCTTTTCGTTCGCTCTTTTGTTGAATTCAATAATTTATTTGATGGTTTTTCTCCCACCTCCAGCTGTTGATAGTATCATCGACTCGTTTTCCTCATTTCCATCCCCTAATGTTAGAGTGACATTAGCGGATGCTTCATCACTGTAAAACTAATCAGGACTGACCACTGTCCAGAAGCATACAGTAACATGATGGTGTGACATTGCAAAGTTGTTCAATGAGGCTACCCTGCCCTCTGGTTTTTGTTCTTTCACCCCAACCCAGATTTAGCATTGTAAATAACCAAAGAAACTGATGAAGTGTGACAAAAACATTCTGAGAAAAAAAAAATCCAACTTTCTCTTATTACAGACATACATTAAGGGCCTCATTTTCAGACTCTGAGCTCCATTAGTACAGGCATAACTCTGCACACAATGTGGTTTTGCATACAAAAATTCTATTCCCTATTTTGTCTACACCAGGGGTCGGCAACCTCCTGCCACCCCTATTGGCCCGGGACAGTGAACCGCGGCCAGTGGGGGCCGCGATCGGTTGAACCTGCCGTGTCAACAGGTAAATAAACTGGTCCGGCCCGCCAGGGTGCTTACTCTGGCGAGCCGCGTGCCAGCGGTTGCCGACCCCTGGTCTACACTAAGGCTCCCCTTACGGTAACCATGAGAACATTTTAAGAAAAAGCTCAGAATAGGTAAATCCTTAGTCTACCAGCAGAAAGTCTGATCTCCAGTACAAATGTTCATTTCCACCAAGGTTTATGGAGTGTTTATTATCCTCAGAGGGCTTACCCCAGATATTTGATGCCTGTAACAGCAAGTTTAAAGATTTATTATTCCCCACTTATAAATAAATATTGGATTCTTCCCATGCAAATGCAATATTATGGAGCACTTACCCCAGATTAAAACAATGTACCTCAATGGTATGAAATACAAAATGACTGTCGCTGCTGTCAGTACTAAGCAGGCCAGGACCGACAGGAAAGGCACTGTCCAGTTGAATGTGCTGTAAATAATAAAAAGAAAGCCTCTGCAGTGTTACTGATCTTAAATGCTGTCTATAACTTACAGCCCATTAAGAACTCAATGACTCTTTCTGCAATATTCAGTGCATATAAATAAACTGTAAAGTAAAGCACAGAGCCTTTGGAAGACAGATACGTAGACTTCTGCACCTGGGTGCTACAAAGGGAATAGTCTCTGGATTCTACATATCTTGTTTCATGTCTATTACTATTCTTATTTAGGGAACTGTCACAAGTCAGCAGCAGTCCAAGCTTTTTCATGTCACCAATGTGCCTCCGACTTGTTCTAGAGAACCCCAAGCAAAGGTAAAGGAGAGATTCAATCACCATACTCATTTAGTCTTTGATATCTTCTGAGAATGATAACATCTTAAGTCATGATACTCTGAGGTGAGGTGGACAATAATCTATTAGGAACAAGTCTGAGAAGCACAGTTCATTTCACTCAGGCCACCATATAGCCCAATTACTACTGATCTAGGCCTGTATGGCAGAGCTAGAGGTGAAATAACTGAAAGTTGCTATTGATTGCCTCTTCAGAGTTATCCTGTTGCCCTTGCACTTTGCCTCTCTGATCTCCATCTACTTTCTGGTTGCAGAGGCTAAGCACTGGGCAAACTGGAGTAAATGGCATTTGTTAATGCATGAGTGGATTTACAGATCAGGGTGTTCTTGCATTACATGGATCACCTGCTGGCATCCTCACATCATGATTAAGGTGAAGAGATAGTCAAAGTGGAACACTCAGAACAACATCAGGCTATAAAATAAGATGATTTTCATCTCACATACAAAATTTATAGGAGGGGGAAAATATTTTTTACTTCCATGGAGGTATTAAAATATTAAGAAAAGATAGGGTGAAAGAACTGCCACAATTATTATACAACGGCATAGCTTAATTTAAAACCAAAAACCAAAACACAAAACAGCTCAATACAGTTAAGCTCTTAAAAATCCCTCGGACAGCATAATTGGAGTGACAGAGCTCTGGCACAAACCAGTCTGTCAGTTTAAAAAAAAAAAAAAACCCCAAAAAACTTTGGTAGCAATTTTTTAATGGTACATCATTTTTGAATTACAATGGAATTCCTTGGAAATTACAAAGGGCACCCACATTAATACCAATGGGTTCTTTAAGATCATTGTTACCAAAATAAATACCAGAATTAATAGTGTTTAAGCACTCTGAGCCTTCCTGCCATGCAGCTGGACAGAACAGTACTCTGTTCATAGAGTGGAATACATCTCTTGGCCATTTCCACCACAGCTGGGATGGATGGAGTGGAACCACAACACATGGATTTGATATATTTTTAGCCCCGACCCAACTTCTTATTTAAGTGTAGCTCTGTCACAGACAATCACTTTGTGTTAAAAAGAGAAAAAACGTGAGGGTCAGTTACACTCCACTATGGGTGTAATTACAATACACAAATGTGTGTGTGTGGCGGGTGGGCGGGGAGGTTATTAAGAGACACACACACCCCAGGCTCCCATCTCCATGCTTCCTGGTGTGAGGCATAAGTCATGTGCCTTCTGTTGTGACAAATGATAAAGGACCTTCTCAGGTTCCCTCATGGCAGCAGGAAGCCTAAACTGATACATAGACAAGCACTTCACGGCACAGGATGGGGTGACAAGCAACAGATAACCCATATGTCCAGCCTTGGGGGGAATGATGGGAAGGAAACTTCAAGCATTAATCCCCACCTAGTTCAAAGACAGAGGATGAGCCAGAGGAATACCCTCAACTGCACCTCTGTGACTACCTGCTTCCAACAACAGAGTCCCTTGACCCACAGGTCAGAGTCCCCCATTCCCGACCCCCATCCATAGAGGTAGATCAGAAAGGGGGTTGAGGGCAGCACACCAGTGAGAGTTGGGAACAGGCAGGGCTGCTGATTACTTTTGTCCTCTCTACTTTGAGCTGTCATCTGTGATACCACTGCTGGGGAGAAGAAATGGCCAGGCTTGGCCAGGCTCTTACTCTACAATTCCCAGGCACTCTCTGAGGGACGAATTTATTCCCTTAATTACAGCTACGCCCCTTTGCGCTGTCCCAAACATTTCAGAGCCTGGCAACGAAACATTCACTTACTTTTTAATTCTCTCTCCAAACGATGCTATTTCTTCTAAGATGTTTTGAACCGTTATAACAATATCCTGGACCATGTGGATTCTTTTAATTAATCCCTTTTTCTCAGATTCCTGAAAAGTAAACCAAATCTTTTATTTATTTTGCATTCCCTAATGTATTCATAGACAAAATGGGTACATAATAGATTTTCATATCCACACGTGTGTATGTTCAGCTGGGAGCAGGAGAGAATACACACAGTAGTTTGGAAGGAGGAAAGCGTACACATAGTAGTTTAAAGTATATATAATATACTACATTACTTTGTGTATCTCCTCCCTCTACCCCTCACACCCCATCCCTTCAGGTGAGCACAGGACCTTTTCCAATACCCCAGTTTTCAACAGTGATTATCTAGAATAGATCATCTACCCCACAGAGGCCTGACAATTAAATGCATCTCATCCCAGACCTGCAATTCTTGCTTGATGTTGACTTGCTCTAGACTTTGCATTGAGAGACTGATTAAGAGAGGTGTTGAGGATCTGCAGGTGCTCAGAATCTTTCAGGATCAAACCCACTCAGAAGCAATTACTGCTAAATAATATACAAATTCTGCTAAATTGGGAAATGGTTTTCTGACAGCTCTTCATTTAATTCCCTGCTCAAGACAGGATTCATAAGCTTCATAGCCTTATCGACAGCCATTACATTACTCTATACCAGGGTTGGCAACATTTGGCACATGGCTCGCCAGGGTAAGCACCCTGGCAGGCCGGGCCAGTTTATTTACCTGCTGATGTGGCAGGTTCGGCCAATCGTGGCCCCCACTGGCCGCGGTTCACCATCCCGGGCCAATGGGGGCGGCGAGAAGTG
>NC_048307.1:74646185-74646977 GCF_013100865.1 Trachemys scripta elegans | reverse complement strand
CTCCAGGCCAATGGGAGCTGCTGGAAGCGGCAGCCAGTACGTCCCTTGGCCCGCGACGCTTCTAGCAGCTCCCATTGGCCTGGAGCAGCGAACCGTGGCCAGTGGGAGCCGCGATCGGCCGAACCTGCGAACGCAGCAGGTAAACAAACTGGCCCGGCCCTATACAAGCAGCATCCCAAGTTTGGGAAACACTGTTATAGACTAACAGACATATTGGAGTATAAGCTTTTGTGGGTGAATACATGCATCCGACGAAGTGGTTATTCACCCACGAAAGTTTGTGCTCCAATACGTCTGTTAGTCTATAAGGTGCCACAGGACTCTTTGTCGCTTTTTACATGATCACAAAGAAATTTGGACATTACGTGATAAAAGGCGAAAGAATATCAGAGAGCAAAATCAGATCTCTAGGACAGCTCTTACCTTGTTCTAAAGTTCAGCAGAAATGATTAGGTTAACACATGACACGCTCAAAGATGGACCTGTAAGTCTGAGATTGTATCTGTTTTGTAGCAAGACTGGGTTATTAACACTTACTGAGCGAGAATTGTGGAGGCATATTGGGTGCTGGGAGAGACCAACCCAAGAGATTGGAAATAATTTAACTTTACATTTGGTCGCTTGACACTTACTTGTGTATAGAGCAGGGGTCGGCAACATTTGGCACATGGCTCGCCAGGGTAAGCACCCTGGCGGGCCGGGCCAGTTTATTTACCTGCTGACGCGGCAGGTTCGGCCGATCGCAGCCCCCACTGGCCGCGGTTTGCCGTCCCGGGCCAATGGGGGCGGCGA